>NC_136494.1:117326234-117458734 GCF_053919585.1 Euprymna scolopes
TATAGTAAACGAGAGTTGTAGTACTTAATACAAGTATGACATGTTATAGGTGACTCTCTAGATTTGTGCCTATTGGTATATTTATACTATTAGGAAAGTTCATATATTGTATATTGGTGAGTCCACACAACAACTCTCTTCCAAGTCTTCTCGTACCGTTTCTGGATTTTTGAGATGAGGATTTGTTATTCGTATTATTTGGATGCATCGGACTACTGTTCTCATCTTGAAAATCACACACACAAGATGAGAATAGTGGCCCATTGAATACACATAATACGAATGATTTTCGCAGGCGAGACTGTCGTCCGAGTGTTTAGATACGATGTAATTCTATACACTTGCACGAATTGTTGTAAGGTTTCGTCTGTTGGTGTACCTCGTGCCTTTTTAGCACTCTTTTAAGGCCATTCAAAATCGCGAATGGAACGCTTCTCTATTTTTTAAAATAGTGCGTTTTCTTTACGCCGAATTTAGTCTTCATTATAGTGCATCTGCCTAATCCAACAGAAAAAAATTCTTCGCAAAAGTTAAGTCTTAATTTTGCTTTTAAATTTTCGACATCCGATGTCACGTTCTCGACTTTCTTACAGAAAGTAGTTATTGAACGATTCCAAAGGTTAAAACTATCCATCCAATTCGTCTCAAATATATTCTCTGATATTTTTTAGTACGAAACTTTAATTTTTTTTTATCGTACCGTTTAAGTTTATTGGTACAAATAATTCGTCATTAAAATTACTTTCATTGCCAATTACAGTGCTAGCTTTTTTGTTTTCTGCAAAGTCGGTTTAAGTTTTCTACTATGCGAACCTTTATTATTAAACTTACCGCAATTTTAAGTTTTATTCCGAAAAGGAAAAAATGTTTCCACTCCACATCGGTTACATGGCCTCGGGATAATTTCTGTTTTTGTATGTTTTGCTTGTTTTGAGAATATGGGTAGTCCTATACCTTCCTCTCTTTTTCAGGAGATTAATTTTTTGATACATACTATGTTGGATTCCTCTATGTTTTTAGAATCGCTTTTAACGCTTACAACTTTTTGGTAATCCTCCGCAAGTTTCTGTAGAGTCAGATGTATGCTGCACAGAGTTTATATTTTTTCTGAGTGGGAAATGTGATTAAAGAAAATCTTACTTCCAGATTTATTTTTGGTTTTAATCGAAATGTTTTTCAAGTAAAGTTTTGAGAACATTTTTTTTAATCCAGTGTCTGATAAAAGCGATTTTATAACACCATATTTTTGAAGAATTTTGTTAGGTATTTTTGTAGCTGAAAGACTATCTTGTTATGCTACTCTGTTGTCGGGTATTTTCAGTGTGTGAATACTGTAGGCTTATCCTTTCACTTTTTGTTCGAAAACTTTTTGTTGTTACTAGAAATGCTATGTTGTTGGTAATCTTTTTATGAATTCGAGTTCCTCGTCGCCAGATTTATGGTAGCCTGAAAAGATCTCTAAGAAAGACTCAGACACAGATATAGTTTAGAAAAGGTATTTGTATTTACAACAAGACAGAATATAGACAATGAGAGTTGTAGTATTTAATGCTAATATGGCGTACTGCAAATGATTCTCTACCTGTTGTTATCGATCCACACGAACCGGACGCAGCTGAAGCACCTCACTACACCTCAAAGATATCCACTTCAAGCTTCGTGTGACGTCATCTCCTACTGTCCAGGTTTCAGAGACGTCCTTCCTGCTTTAAGTTTCCCCATTTCTGTTGATCCAACCTCTCCTGCTGTCCCTGTTCTTTATTCCTATTGATTCAGCCTTCCTGTTGTTTAGGTGAGTTAGCGACGCTGCCCAAGCGTCAGCCAAAGCTTCCAGATGATTGGTCCATGCAATAGACGCATCTTAGGAATTCATCTTCAAATTTCTATAAAGTTTCGCTTGTTCTATCACTCTTGTGCTTAAATTTGAAATATAATTTTAATTCTTTAACGTGGATATTAAATAATCCAATTTTAAGATTTTCCCTGTTTACGTTCGCCATGTCAAAAGTAAGGTCGTAGCATCATACGGCGAATTCATCGATATCAATCGATTTCTGGAACGACTATTTTGCATCTCGTAAATAGCGTAAGCTTTGTTGAAACGTTTTGGCTCCGTAACTCTACCAGGTATCGTTCTCCACAACAATTATTGTCAGCACGCGCAAGAGCCCAGTTTATAGTGGTTGTCGCGATAGGAGTAATAAAGTTTTTTTCGCTTAACAGATATCGTCATATTCGTTTGTTCATTACTTTTTTTTTCTTATCATGGTTAAGGACATAAAATAAACAACACCATGATTTTGCTCTGGGACTTTCATGTTTCTCGTGTAGATTACATTTCTTTTAAGAAGTACAACCGTATTACATAAGTTGGGACTGCATAGTATACAGCTTACCCTAGCGGAATAGAGATAGATCCGCGAAAAAAAAAAAAAAAAAAAAAACTCCGCCTATATTCGCTCATATCTTCAAAGAGAATAATTTTACTATTTTCGTTGCTACATGTCCCTTAGAACTTCATGTCTGCCATTATATTCTGAAAAACGTTAGCTTAATTTCTACTAGATTTCTAGAGGAATTTTCCATTTTATTTATTTTCACTTTATGTCTAAAATTCCGTTTCTACTTCGTTCTAAGACACGTAAAAATATTACAGCACAACAACATATCTGGTTCTTCGTAAATGAAAACTGAAAAACGCTGCAATTACCGATGATATCTGACGCGGCTTTGGAGATCTACAGAAAAAAAATATTGTTTAGAGAAAACAACTATGTTTTCATATTGAACACATAACCAATATAAGTAGACAAAACATTTAATAGACAGCTTGCTCTCTATGTGGGAAGCAAAATGGCGTGTTTTTACATTCTCGTACATAGAAACAAAAACAAAAAGCAAAACTAAATGATATGCTTGTATTCCTCGAATAAAGAAGAAAGTGTGATTGACAGGTTAGTTTAGCGGGTAAGTAAAAAAAGCATAAATGTTCAACAAATGTAAAAATGGAAAGGAGGACACAAATGCGGAGAATTAAATTTGATACTTTTTTTTTTGTTTGTTTTTATTTTCATAAAATCTGAAAAGGAAAGTGAAGACGAAAATGAGAAGTTCCCAATTGCAGAACGGCACGACGGAGCTAACCCCCCTCCCCCCAGAGAATTGAAGGCTGACAGTCGAATGATTTCCTCAGTAAGCAGGATTACTTATTGAAACGGAATAGAAGGTTGAAAGTCAAAGTGCAAATCGATCAAATGCGCGTGAACACGTTAGCCCCAAAGTCATTTAGCCGTAAAAAAACACTTAAGATATTAAAAGGGAGAGAACCTTTAAAGAAATAGAGAATGAAAATAAATTCGTCACCAACTTTTCCACGGGTTTAAATCCACGTAAGGAATATTAATTCATACTTGATGACCTCATGCTATCCATCGCATTCTCTCTTTTTCTTTTACCAACTTTTTTTTTTTTTTTTTATTGTACTCTTTTTCCTTACTAACGAAGAATACCCCCCGTGTTTAGTTAAGTTGAATCTAAGGCTTGTAAAAATGAATTGAAATCCACGGCTCGCCAAAATACGACGATCTCGTGTCGCCGGGTGCCATCTCGGGAAATTGCGTACCCCCAACTGCAACAAGTTCATAATTTTATCACCGTTCGAAATAAAATATCTCCGTTACTTCCGCGAATTAATAACTCCAAAGTGAAGGCCTTGTGCCATCTTGATTCAGAAACCGGAAAGTTCAATTATGTCTAAAATTCGTCCAAACAGTTAATTCATTTCAAAACGCCCGTATTATATTTTTGCTTTTGCCTTTTCATGTCTGTCAAACGTTAATAACGTTTTGATGCGATTCATTTCCGTTGTTTCTTTAGTCTCAGTGACGACATCGCACGAGGGGACTCCTCTTCACGTTTACTGTCGCTTCAGGAGTAATTTCTCCAACAGGTGTCGGATCTCGGCACGTGTCTCTGCAAACGCATTAAACGAAAAGGGTTAAATTAATGGGTCAAATTCGATCGCCTGATTTACAGATTCTACTAGCCCCGTCTGCTTACTTGACAAAGCAAAATAAAACAATGGCGGCATCTGCAGCAAGGTGATCTGGCGTCGCCCCGCATTAGAAACGTCACATAATATAAATAATATATTTTTCATTGAAAAAAATTGACCAGCGTTTACGTAAAAAAATCTCGAATCATTTATTCGGTACCTTCCAGCATTTTACATAAATTGACCAGAAAATTTCGACAATTGCACAGCCTTTATTTTGCATGCGCACCAAATATTCTAATAAACAGATTTACCCTTATTACTGATTTTGTAGTAATTAGGAGAGATTGGTTGACAGAAGACAGAAGAGGAGTCGAATAAAAAAAACAGTAACATTTTAGAAGAAGAGAGGACAGAATAGAAAGAATGAGTGGGAGATGAGCTAATTGTTAGTGAGTTATTCTTTTCTTGTTTTATGAAAAACATATATGCATATTATATTATATTAAAACCTATACTTACTTGAAACGAAAATGCGGTGAATTATTTTATCGAAAGAAAAAAGTTCCAAAGATATTGCTGCCCAGGGGCAAGTGGCGTGAAGATGCCAATCGACCGTACAACTAATAAAGTAAACACAAGGAAACGGAGTAACGCCAATAGCAAAGAAGAATGGCAAACGTAGATATTCGATTTAAGAGGATAGATATCATGTTTTATTGCTTACCAAGAAAAGAGTAAAATGTACGGCTATAGATGCAGGATCAGCTGGAACGAAAGCGGGCGTCTTGCAAGGTTGAAATTCTTGGATCCCTGAGGTAGTATGACGTACCTCAGGGTGATCCGAGTTGTATAGACGGGGTATGATGCTGGAAATCGGTAGCCGGATATCAGTGCTCAATGGAACATGTAGCTGGATATCAGTGGGCTCTGAAAGCTGGTACCCAGACGTCAAGGGCCGTAGGAGCTGGTGGTTGGAAGCACCGGAGCCTCAGGTGTGAGCTGGAGGCCGCTGAAATCGTTGCAGGAGTAAGTTGGAGTCGGTAGAACCTGTATGAGTGAGCTGGAGTCGCTGGAAGATGCAGGACAGTTTGAGTCACTGGAGTGAGCTGGATACTGTGGGAATCACTATTTAAAGATGAGAATCTCAGAAGGCAGATAATAATAGAGAATGAAATGTGTATCATATTCAGGTAGTTTGTTAAAAGTTAGGGCTGCTTGAACTTCTGCTGCTACTGAAACTGAATCCCGTCGGCTATTGGGCACGTTAAAGTCGCTATTAGAGAGGCTCCTTGATCCCTACCGTTTTGCCTTTTTTCTGTTTGCTGTAAAGGCGCGTGTTTCGTAGAGGGCTGCTCATTCTACAATCGACTGGCCTGATAAACAAATGAATGACTATAATTAATTTTATACCGTATTACTTTATTAACTGTATTTTTTTTTAATTTGGGTTCGAAATAATAGTCCATTGTTTTTGTTTAGTTTGTGAATAATAAAGTTTTTGTGCTTTTTCTTTGTTGTATGCAAACTGCCGATGCCATTTTTTAGCACGCGTGGTCGTGAAGTATTTCTAGGGATATCAGGTTTCTGCTGACGGCGGAGTTTTTTTAATAAAACATGGAAGTGATGATCTGCCACAATGCGACAATCTATATATCTATAAAAGTGAATGTGTCTGTGTGTCTGTCTGTGTGTCTGTGTACGTTTCCCTACGCAATAACTCTGCCAATTTTAAGTCTACAGACTCGAAATTTGATCTACAGGGTACTGAGCTTTGGGAAAATCTTTGTAATCCGTTTGTAATCCGTTTTAGGCCAGAAATTTGGTTTTTAAGCGGTCAAAGTTCAACGATTTGACCTTTGAGAACTCTACCAAACTCCTCCGCAAATTATGGGTCTAAACACTTGAAATTTTAGATATAGGATCCTTGGACATGGATTTAACTTAATAACTTGATTTGAGCTCATAACAATAAATGTTAAGAGGTCATAATAGGAGTCAAAGTTAAAAAAATTGACCGCTTTTTTTTTTGCTCCAAACACCCGGGCAACGCCAGGCTGAAATGCTAGTATACAATAAAAGCTCGGATAATCAACTTTTCTATTTGTAATAGACACATATAATATTCCCCGTGCATTCACAGAAATTCAACAAATTCAAAATTGAAGAACATTATATGATAAACGGTTTTTTTTTATATAAAATTAAAAACAATATTCATTTGAAATGGAATGTAGTCACTTCTTTTCTGATAATCCAATAAAAGTAGTCGTTGATGAACAAAAGTCTGAAGGACGTGATATCAAAGCCGATGTGCCTCAATAGTCTATTTCTGTCGCCTCATCCATTTTCATCTGGATTTGTAATCTTTCAAATCACATTCGAATATCTTTGGTTTGACATCTACGTTGATGACATCGGTAAACAAGATATTGCTGATTGGAATTTATTGAAGTAATTTTCAGTATGTTCATGGTATTTAAACCCCTTCCAGGCGCATTTGACGTCGCACAAAAAATGATTGAAAGGTGCTGTGTCACGGCCATCTAGAAAAGGAGGACTAATAACAAATTGATGACGTCACATAGAGTAGGCGCAAGTCACGGTCAGTCTCGTACACATGTTTTGCTGATTTATGGAAAATGTGTTTTCAGTGTTTTTCCAAGATGTGGAAATTATAAAAACTGGCCAAAAGTGCACGTATTTTCTTTCCACAAGGACAAAGAACAATTATCCATGTGGATACATACAATTAGAAGGGATAATTTTAATTTATCAAAGTTCAGCAAAGTAAGTGGCGTCATTTTTATTAATTTAATATACTAGCATTTCAGCCCGGCTTTGCCCGGGTATTTGGAGGTGTATGTGGAGCAAAAAAAAAAAAAAAAAAGCAGTCAATTTTTGTAACTTTGACCCCTATTATGACCCCTTAACATTTATTGTTTTGAGCTCGAATCAAGTTATTAAGTTAAATCCATGTCCAAGGAACCTATATCTAAAATTTCAAGTGTTTTAACGCAAAATTAGCGGAGGAGTTTGGTAGAGTTCTCAAAGGTCAAATCGCTGAACTTTTACCCCTTAACAGCCAAATTTCTGGCCGAAAACCAATCACATAGATTTTCCCAAATCTCAGTACCCTGTAAATCAAATTTCGAGTCTGTAGACTGAAAATTGACAGAGTTATAGCGTAGGGAAATGTACACACACAGACACACACACAGACACGTCCACTTTTATAGATATATAGATAGATTAATTAAATACACTATGTGTTTGTACTTGAGAACAAAAATGTATAGATTTTAGTTGAGTGTAATAGTTACGACTTCATTTGTTTCTATTGAAAAATATTTAAATCCTTTATTTTTTTTGGTTTGTTTGTGTATTATCACACTTTAGCTTTAAAAAATTACGTAACTAAAATAGGAATTAATTGTAAAAGAAATTCTTTATCTGTCAGTAAAAGACGAAAATTATGTTTTTTAAAAAATTTTTAAACTTGTAAACTAAATAATCTGGCATTAAAATTTTTCAATTATTTTCTTTTATTCATTATATATATATATATATATATTAGCTTTAAGAAAAATTACGTTACTAAAATAGGAATTAATCGTAGAGGAAATTCTCTATCCATCAGAGAAAGACGAAAATTCTGTTTTTTTTTTTTTAAAACTTGTAAACTAAATAATTTGAATTTTTCAGTTTTTTTTTATTAATGAAATGTTTAATATTATTATTAACTAAAAGTGTAAATATAACACGTGTTTGTACTTGAGAACAAAAACTCATAACTTTTTCTCGGGTGTAATAGTTTTAACTATATTTAATTTCTTTATTATATCGACAACGGCAGTACTTCGTGAACAGTAGCCTGAGATGTCAGAAATTGTGTGTGGCCATGTCACTAGTAAGGGTGCTGGAGGTAAACGTTTCATCTGGGCTGACGTTACCCGCCTGATAGTCAGTGACCCGAACCTTGGATTAACCACTAAGGAGGCTGTCCTATCAGCAGGTGCAAAGTACATTCTTTATCTGTGCCTAAATCAAAACGAAGATTCCATGAACAAAGCTTCTTTCTTAGGAGTGCACGCCTGTGAAACTTTCTTCCGTTTGCCTGTTTTTCAAAACTTAGATGTCTTCAAGTCCAACATAAACAAATTCCTGATAAACCGCCCCCTTAAGTAAGACACTTTATCAAATCTCCATTACTAACGATTACTACGATATTATCCCATTGATTACTGTACACGCAATAACCCTTATCCCCGAGTGGCTTCCGGGCCTTGATAAGTGGTGACTACAATGTAAAAAAAATTATTGATTTGTTTGTGTACTATAAGACTTTAGTTGTAAACAAATTACGTGACTAAAATAGGAATATTTTTTAAATTTATAAACTAAATAATTTGGCATTAGATTTTTTTCAGCTCTTTTTTTTATTAATGAAATATTTAAATCCGTTATTTTTTTGTTTGTTTTCTTGTTTAGGATTTTTTCAGTGTTTTCTTTTAATAATATGTTAAAATTTAAACAAAATAATGATAATGTCTCATCCCAAATTCACCCCGATCCTGATTTAATATTGTAGATGTTTGTTTTCTTAGTTTTTAACTGAAGTTCACATTATGTATGAATGCAATTTAAATTATTTCTTCAAGTATGTGAACTTCATTTTCGACCAGAGGACACAAAAAAAGGAGACATCAAAATTTGATGAAAAGACAAGTGGTGCTATGACAATTAAACTTAAAAGACAATGTCTTTGCAATGGCGTTATTCCTACCATTTTACTAAATTTCCCCTCATATTTGTCTAAAAGAACAACCTTCAGAGAGTCACAAAACTCCAAGGAAATTCGGCTGGAGAATTCTGCGATTAAATATGATATACAGCAAAGCAAGGTTAAAACATTATCATATAGACAACAAAGGATATTTCATAATATTGATGATTTAAAGTAAAAATAAAAGCTTCATACAAATTACTAGATTATTATTCTGCAGCAGGATACACTTATTACATGGCGTATTATTAAATCCCCATGTCTAAAAATAGGTCTGTCGCTTGTAATTAATTCTGATTTTTCACTACATGCATTCTGCAGTTAGATGAAAATAAAGAGGGAAGTATATGATTCCTATGTAGCTGATGTAAATACTCTACATAATTTGATTGAAAACATGAAGAAAATAAAGAAGGATAAACCAAGACTCAAAATGTAATTTCTAGATTTAAATAAATCTTGTTATTTCTATTATTAGTGCAAGGTGAGTCATTTAAATATTTCAATGCAATTAAAGTCATACATGAACAAATAAACATAACGACACTGAATAAGGTTTATTATTCGAGTGAAATGATGACATTTTCTTCCTTATTCCCCCAGAGGATACAGACTGTTAACAGACAATAAATAATGTAATTTTACCATGTCATTCAGCCATAAGAAGATTAACTTTATCAACTTCTATGAATCCTGTAATTGAACAACATGATAACAATTTTCTCATGTATATTAAAAAGTAAGTTCAAGTTACTAGTGCAGAAAGACATCACAGTATCCTTACTCTTTGATGAAATACATCTGAAACATTATCTTGATTATAAACGTGGTAATATTGTTGGTTTAGCAAATACCAGCAATGAAGCCGCAACAAGTGCATTTACAAAAGTAAATGCTTAGCAGTGTAGTTTCACAATATAAGGATGCTGTGCATACTATTCCAATTAAATGTATTCTAGCTGAGAACATATGACAAAATCAAACATTTAATAATTGGTTTAGATGAGATAGGTTTTAGAATATTATCTGTTATAACAGATGATAATGCAATAAATAAAAAAAAAGCTATGTTTTTCTTTTGTAGTTCAGCAAAGCTTTCACTTGTATGTCCACATCCAGTTTCAAAATCTATACTTCTTTTCTATTAATTTCAACTTAGTACATATATTAAAATGCATTAGAAACAATTGGTATGGTTAAAAAGATCAAACTAAATGCATGATGTTCCCAAAGTTTTGTCATAATGGAAATCATAAATTAGATAACATCCACAGTTCCCCATTACATAAACTTTATTCCCTGGAATCTCCATCAAATTTGTTAAATGTTGTTACAAATTGACTTCAAAAGCCCTTCTCTCACAAATTTCTCGAAAGGGAAAATGTTAGTTTAATTCTGCAAATTTTCAATGAATACAGTATTCAAGGATTAGTGACCTTAGGAAAACAGAAATGTTTACCCAATACAAATATTTTATATTTGGTGGACAATACTGAATATAAAAAACACCATATAAAGGTTGCCGACTTCGTAATAAGTATGCTTCTCCACTTAAATTACATGAAAAGAATTATCGATTACTCTCTACATTCTGTAACTGGTTAGAAATTTGGGGTAGAATTCATGGGAGTACTGGGAATTAACAAAAGAAACATACACTGCTTTACACCATACGACATATACAATTTTAAGAACTATTTAGATATTTTACATGCTATATATATATATATATATATATATATATATATATATATATATATATATTACCTGATAAGTTTTTTATTCAATTTTCACCCCAAACAAGTGCCACTTTCAAGTAGGGGGCTATTATAGGGGACATAATTTGTGGGGGCATTATGAAGGGAGATGAGTAGAAAGACGTTTGATCACATTACACTTGAACTTCTGCATATCAGTACAGTTGGGAAAGCAGAATCCCGGAAGGGAGTTCGAACGACTTGCAATTCTGGGGAAGAAATTATTGGAGTAAAAGGCTTTCTTACACCTAAGGATCTCTACTGTGAAGGGGTGGGACTTAGTTGCTTGTTTACCCAACTATGCAGAAATTGCATGTTCAAACATCAACTTGAGGCAAGGTTTGGCCAGTACCGGCAACTTAGCAGGGAGCAGTATGATATCTCTAGACGTCAAGTGTTTGAATGTGAGAAAATAACTTAAATTATTATTAGCATTAAAACTGGGCGTGCCACTTAATAACAAATCTATTGACTTGAAAAAATTTAAAGAAGCTTACTCGTATGAGATAACTAGGGAGAAAAATTTAGATATTTATAAATTTAACATAGATGTAAGAGAGGATGATATTAATTAGTGTAACGAAGTACTTCCTGTTATTTTATACTTAGAAGGTTATTGCTGTTATTCAGTATTGAAGAAAATGAAATACAATAGTTGTAAGGATTTAGGATCTGGACGAGATACTGTGGAAGAAATAAACAGCTACTTTCAGGGGATTAATAGAGGTTCTCTGCTATCTCCTAAAAATATAACAAGAAATTTTTTTGACGTTTCTGAATTTTTGAGATGAGGATTGGTTATTCGTATTATTTGGATTCAAACGCTGTGAAAATCAAAATCAAGATGAAAACAATATATATATATATATATATATATATATATATATATATATATATATATATATATATATATATATATATATATATACTAGCATTTCAGCCCGGCGTTGCCCGGGTGTTTGGAGGTGTATGTTGAGCAAAAAATAAAAAAAAAAAAAGAAAAAAGCGGTCAATTTTTGTAACTTTGACCCCTATTATAACCCCTAAACATGTATTGTTTTGGGCTCGAATCAAGTTATTAAGTTAGATCCATGTCCAAAGAAACTATATCTAAAATTTCAAGTGTTTAGATCCAAAATTGGCGGAGGAGTTTGGTAGAGTTCTCAAAGGTCAAATTGTTGAACTTTAACCCCTTAACGGCTAAATTTCTGGCCGAAAACCGATCACAAAGATTTCCCAAATCTCAGTGCCCTGTATATCAACTTTCGAGTCTGTAGACTAAAAATTGACAGAGTTATTGCATAGGAAAATGTACACAGACAGACAGACACAAAGACAGACACACATATGCACAGACACGTTCACTTTTATATATATACTAGCAGTTCCGCCCGGCTTAAGTGCATATGTGTATATTAAAAAGTGTGAATATTTGAAGTAATGCCTTTCTGTATAATAGTCTTCCTTAACTGCCATAGAGAAAAGACAGACAGACAGACATTTTCACTCTATATATATATTAATGATTTAAAAAGTATTAAAAAAAAGACTCAATCGCCACCAACGAGAATCGAAACAAAACGTTCAGCTCACGATTTATACATGTTTACTGCAAGGCTAAAAATTAAAACATGAACTAATAGCTACTACATTATGCATTTGTAATGCCGGTGTTCGACCTTCACCTAGTAAATTTCATTTTTTTTAAATTTTTACATTTTTGCACCGATTTTTTCCGGGCTAAAACCCAAATATCAAGTTTTGCATGGATTAAATTACCTTATATATGAAGTTTCCTGTCTGTAAACCAAAACTCTAGGAGGAGTTTGGTAGACAAAATTTATTAAACAAAAATATATACGTATACATAAATATATATGGAAACAATTTTATGTTTACTATAAACTTTTTACGCAAATATTATGCAAGTATAAATCATGTAGAATATCTGCATGAATATAATTACAGGTAATAGTTAACTAAAGATGATTATACCATTAGAAAACCGAAACAACTAATATGGAATTAATTTAAATGAATGTTTAAAAGAATATGCAAATTAGCTAGATCCTTTGCTTGTGAATGCACTTCCACAACCAATATATAAGAAAATTGTATTTTCTTTTTAAATAAATCGAAAAGAGCGTTTTTAATATGAATATCAATACACACAAAAGAAAAACAATTTTATAGGAGTATAGAAAGATATAGATATATACTACATATATATATATATATATATATATATATATATCCTTTTACATATACACACACATATATGCTCTATGTGCTATATGTATACAAATAGACTATACATATACTATATGCATATACTATATATTCTATATATACATATATATATACTATATATCCTATGTATATATATATATATATATATATATATATATATGAATATATGTACTACATGTATATATGCATATATATACACTATATGTACATATATATATATTGGTATATATATATATATATATATATATATATATATATATATATCATAATTTAGTAATTAAACTTTTATGATGTGAAACCGTTAAATTTTTAATCAAGAATTTTTATTATATGCAAGACAAATAATACATTTCAATAAGTATAATTCCTTGACCTTTAGGTTTTCGATGTTTACCCATCTCCTCAGAGGGAAAAATATTAGCAAATATTGTAATGGTTTATACTCAATTTGCTTAATGTAATAAACATAGAAATTCATAATTAAAAGTTTGTAAAGTTTTTAAAACATAGATTAAGGGAAATTATATATTGGTTCAGAATTAAAAGGATATTAAACTTCATATCCAAATTGAATAGTAATTCATGAATTGAGAGTATTTGGTAGCAGGGAGATAAACGGATCCAATGCGTATCGTAAATCTTCCAAGGCACAAGGTAACAATCCGAAGTAGGCATGATTCCTTGGTATCTCTTTTGGTTCAATGAAATATCCGGTAAATATATGAGTCCGATATCTATTCTTATTTTTTAAATTTCTATATTCTCTTCCAAAACCATCACCTGCCAAAAATATAGTAAAAATTCCTTTTTTTACTTTTTTTTTTTTTTATAGAAACGCTAATCTTAAGGTACTAATAATCGTTTTAATCAAAAAGAAATATACGTACCCGATAACTCTAGATAATGTAGTTTAAGTTTGGCGAGCTATCTAGAAAACTCAGCAACGGATTAAAGAAATAAATATAATTCTCTTCCATATATTCCTCGGTGCGAACTTTAAATTTTTATGTATAATTTAATCAATAGAATTAATTTTATGTACATTTTAATCAATAGAATTTAACTTTAATAATTACAATTATATTTCGCTCTATTTTCATATATTGAGCTTTATCTTTTTGGCTAGGATCATCTTGAAAATATTGTGTCACTGTAATATTTAATGCGACAATAATTCACTTGATGACATGATTTGTAATTTAACTCACCGATTCTCGTCAGATCACCGAACTTAAGCAACATTGAGCCTGGTTAGTACCAGATGGGTGACCATTTGGGAATTCTAGGCGCTGTATGTGCTCTCCGCTTATCTCGGCATTTGTTTCCAGTCGTCCTGTACATACACTTCACTTGCCGCTGGTATTTAACAATGTCAACTCAGGTGTGGTTAGAGATTGCGTACCTCCTACCACAAAAATTTCACGCGCAGACACCCCTACGGTGGGTATCCATAGTCTGTCAAAGACTGAAGGAGCCTTCTTAAAGTTGTATATATTTCCCATAGCTGTCGACGTGAGAAACAAAAGATTCTGCAGTTAATATTAGAAATACAGAGAAAGAATATATTTCAGAAAACTATTTGATATACTACAATTTTACAATAACTTTACAAAGTACTTGCAATAGATTGTCGACAAACCGAATAGTACGTCGGATATATACTAAAAATGCAGAAAAGATAAAAAAAATTACCTTAAAAATATATCTATAACAGTCTTCTTTTTTTTTTACCCATTTTTCATTCAATCCTGACTTAAAATTCACATTTATCAATCACTGCCTCCTAAGGCTGTTTATAACAAACAGACAAAAGACCAACATTGGAACAGGGAAATGATATTTGCATTTTATATGGTGGCCCAAAAGTCATTGATAAGCCTCAGTTATATCTTTAAAATTAAAAATAACTGCATAGCATTTCATTTTACCTCCTATTATGGACGAATACAGCATTCAACAATACATCCAGATGATTAGATTCTTTTACTAAAATATGGGGTCGATATATATGATCCAAACGATATATCATAGTTAGAAATGGACTGACTGAGAATATAAATACACCCTTGATTGGGCATTTTGAAAAACAACGAACGTTTGCTGATCTTTCACGAATACCGCTCAATGTCATAAATGATTCCACAGAGGTCACTCGAAATTTTGGTGCTGACTCAGCTTAGTCGAGAACTTTGGTAAGTGTTCATTTTTTGACAACTCCAAAACAAAAAAAAAAAAAATCGCCGTGAACTATGACCGTTATTAATTGGAATACAGGTGTGCAACAATAATGAAACTGAAAGATTATCTTACCCCTGTTAGGAATATAACTGAATAATTTGCTTTATGTAAAGTTATAGAAATATTTTTTCCTTCAGAGAAGGTCAAATACCCCGAAAAACTCGCCAAGCAACTAAATCCCATCCCTATCCAGTAGAGACCCCTAGATGTAAGAAAGTCTTCTGCTCCAATAGTTTCTTCCCCAGAACTGCTAGACTTTGGAACTCCCTTCCGGGATTCTGCTTTCCCAACATTACTGACATGCAGAAGTTCAAGTGTAATGTGAACAGGCATCTTGCTACTTAACTCCCTTCATAATATTCCTGCAACTTATGTCCCCGATAGTAGCCTCTTACTTCAAAGTGGCACTGTGTCTTGTTTGTTGCCTCTTAGAATATATATTTGATTTCTTTGTGAGTCCTTTTACTTGATACGGACTTTGTGATTAGCTTATAGATAATAAATCCTGTCACATTTTCTGCTCTCTTATTATTGGTCGGGCAACGAAAGTTTTTGTTTTACTCAAAAAGGTGGATCTCAAGTGAAAGCCACAACGTATAAACTTGATTTTATTTCAAGAAAAAACAACTTTATTATTTTTTTTTACAGTAAATTCATCAGATACGGTTGATGTTTGATTGTAATCCTTTAAATGTTAAACAAAATTTGTTTTTTTTTCTGATATTTATAGCCTTAGAATTTTTGATAATTTGGTTGAAGCAAACAATTAAGTTAACCAAGTTGTTAAACTAAACCTTTCAATTTTTTATTTGAATTATGAAATCGTTAATTTTCAGTTACTCATCATAAATATTTTCAAAATTATAAGTGAAGCATAATTTGTAGACTTGCATTATCCATAACAAGACGAAGAGTCTGGTTGTTACTCAAAAACAAAATATGTATTTGCAAATAATCATTCTTGAAAACTTAATTAATTAATATTGCACCAGCAAACACCCCATCCTTCCACACACACACACACACACACACACACACACACATACACACACACACACACACACACACACACACACACACACACACACACACACACACACACACACACACACACACACGTATATATATATATATATATATATATAAAGGTGAAAGTCTGTGCGTGTGAGGGCACTTCCTAACCTATGTACTCGACGAATTTTTGGCATACAGACTCAAAACTTGGTATCTAGGATATTCGGAGATGTAGAAAACTTTTTAATCAATTTTTATCTGATTAAAGGGCTGGTAAGGGGTTAAAATTGAAAAATGGTTACGTGGGAGTCATCAAATTATTTTATTTGTTTGATGTTACACGAATGCGCGTGCGTGAATAGTTCACATTACAGATTAATTATGTTAAAAAGTAGTTTAGAAACACCTTTTAAAGATAGTGTCACGCTGGTCCAATAGTTATTGTACTTGACTCCCTGTCCGTAGGTTATATTTCGATCTCAGCTCGAGTATTTTTTTAACTTACAAGAAGCGAACGGCTTAGAAAAAATAATACTCGCATGCACATGTCTCATATATATTCTGTGTTTTTACTTTATATATTAATGAAATAGTAACTGGGTTGTGACTACACTTTGTTATTGGGGAAGTGGCATATTCCACTAGAGAGCCATGAATTTAACAGCTGCCCTGTTTTAAAATCTTTGAATGAGCTACATGGTACTACATGGTACTACATGGTTTAAAATCCCTGTTTTCCATGGATTAATTAAATGTAAGATTTCTTGTTTTATTTCTCACTGTTATATACACTATATTACTTATATTAGTCCTTTTTGTAATTGTGAATTTTCCAGCGCCAAGTCGGGTTATGCAAATGCTAAGCCTGTGATATGCTGAACTTAGTATCGCTAGAAAGTTTTTTTTCCATTTTCACCCCAAACAAGGCACAGTGCCACTTTTATACAGGGGATACTATCGGGGACCTAAGTTGCAGGGATACTATGTAGGGAGATGAGCAGCAAGATGTTTGTTCACATTACACTTGAACTTCTGCATGTCAGTACAGTTGAGAAAGCAGAATCCCATAAGGGAGTTCCATAGTTTAGCAATTCTGGGGAATAAACTATTAAAGTAGAAGGCTTTCTTACATCTAAGGATCTCTACTGTGTAAGGGTGGAATTTTGCTGCTTGTCGGGTTTGTCGGGGATATTAACGTCGAGGGGCACAAGTGCTTGTAGTTCGTCGAAGCATTCACTATTAAAATACTTGTAGAATAGGCAGAAGGATGTAACATTTCGTCCATGGGACAGAGGCTGAAGTTTAGATGCCAGTTCAGGATCTATCAGGTTGGCGACTCTCTTGTGAACCCTGTCGAGGAGTGAGAGACTAGTAGCAGATGCACCAGCCCAAATGTGACAACAATACTGCATACATTGGCAAATGGTGGCCTTATAGAGGTACCGGATACTTTCATGCGTAAGTAGCTTTCTAGTATGGTAGCGGCCTTGGCAATGCTCTCACTATATCTGTTCCAATTTTATCATATACTTTTTTTTTCTTACAAAATATCCAAAGCTTCTTTTGACTGTATATATGACCACAGAATCAATCACGAGAACTATCTGCCAGTTTTTCGCCATGTTTTCTCATGACTATGTATTACTTTATATCTTCCAGCCATTGTTGACTGTCTGTAAACTTAGATACATATGAATTCTATGACCGTTTTTTATGCTCCATTATTAATTTCAACTAATCAACTGCGCACGCGCGCGTGTGTGTATCTCTGTGCGTCGAGGGAAGAAAGTAACGAGATGTGGACAGAAAGAGGGAAATTCTTAGACGCAACAAATGATAAGGGTAACGAAAAATGAAGATGGCGAGGCTTATACATATACATATAAATTATATAAAATAAATTGTTATCATTTGATGTCATCTATTACGTTACGCGTGTTTCATGTCTCTTGTTATCTTCTAAAGGGGATTAATGTTTGTTTTAATGTTATTTCTGTCGGAACATTACAAAACGCGTAGTAAATGAGTCTAACAGGTAAACACAAGAAATAATATCTACCGATAACAATTTAGTTATTCTATTCACAATAACAAGCAATTTTCCCTGGTGTCTGAATGCCAACAAGTTTCCCTAGATTTGCATTTGAAAATAAATAAATAAATAAATAAATAAATAAATAAAACTGCTGCACTAACCCTAATACGGGTTTAACCGGTTTCGTCCAAAAGAGGAAGTTCCATAGAAGTGGTCAACAATCGCATGTATATCCCCGTTAGGGGAGATGACAATGTTAGGTTTTTGCAACCCCTGCAGGGAGGTGTCGACGTCCCCCTATATACAAAATCTGGTATTCCCAAATTGGTCACCCATCTGGTACTAACCAGGCTGAACGTTGCTTGACTTCGGTGATCTAGCGAGAACCGGTGTGTTAATGTGATTATCGACTTCTTTCGACAAATCTTGCAAATTATTTTATTTTATCTCAACAGCCGTTCACCATTAATTACTCTTTGACAATGACCCTCGTTTCTTGTTTCCTGATTCTTACTCTGTGGTCTGCTGGGACGGTATTTTTTTGTTTTTACTCTTTTTCAATCCAAACAAGGCATATTGGCACTTGGAATGTAAGGGGTTACTATTTGGGATCATGTCTTACAGGGGACTGTGGTGAGTTGAGCAGCGAGATGTCTGTTTACATTACATTTAAACCTCTGCAGTTTAGCATAGTCAGGGAAGTAGGAAACATGGAGGCAATTCCAAAGTCTAGTAGTCCGAGAGAAGAAATTATTAGAGAAGAAGACTTTCTGGCATCTAGAGATATAAATAGTGAAGGGGTAGGATTTTGCTGTTTGTCGAGGTAGTCGGGGTATGTATGTTGAGGGGACACAAATGCTATGAGTTCAGAATACATTTTCTTAAAGTATTTATAAAGCAGTACATTGCAGCGACGAGTCAGAGATTGGAGCTTGACCGACAGCTCGTGACCTATTATACTTGAAACTCATTTTTAGGGTCCTGTCTCATTATGAAATAATAGCGGCAGATGCACCAGCCTAGATTAAGCAACAATACTCTATGCATGGGCGAATTATGGCATCGTAAAGATATAGGATACTCTATGGTGTAAATAATTTTCTAACAGAGTAGAGGAGCCTACCTTTTTTTTAGCAGCAGTCTTGGCAATGTCATCAATGTATTTTTTTCAATTCATGTTACTTGTGAATGTTAGGCTGAGAAGTTTGAAAGGTGGGCTTTCAAGTTTGGTGTTATTTGTCATGGGAATCGTTAGCTGAAAAGTTATTTTTTGTAATTGTTAAAGGAAAGAAGCTCAGTCTTATTAGCATTAAATGTTACCAACAATTTACAGTCTCATTCCACTGAAGGTCATTTTGTAAGGTTTTTGCCCATTGCGTTTGATGTGCGTACATTTGTTTTTACCTCATGTCTTTTATAGGGTATAGTGTCATCAACAAATATATCCTTGCCAGACACAATTTTAGTAGAGGGAAAGTCATTTATGAATATCGGGCATGATAAAGGTCGAGGGATAGACTCCTGAGGCACACCTACATTGATATAATGTTATTTAGACATACGGCCATCGATGACAACTTTTATTTTTTCTCCTATCTAATAAGGATCTGATTATGTTGAGTATTCGTCTAGAAATACCATAGGGTTTATTTTTCAAATTTTAGGATGCGTACTGTATTTAGTTCATCGATTACACCGAGTAAGATAAAACCATTAATAGCGCAGTGAAGATCGCGAAAATATTGACAACGGTTGTAGCTGGGCGAGTTTTTGTCGTGAATGTTTTACAAAGGAGCCATAGATTGAAGCTCAGATGGGCACCTGCCATGAAAATATTGATAGCGTAAAGAAAGACTAGCAACGTCTCTTCTATGAGAGAGCGGAAGTAGGGGAAGAAAAGGGCAAATTATATGTACTCATGCGTAACGTTCATACGTAGTTGCACATGCAGATTTATTTGTATACTAGCAGATGCACCCGGCGTTGCTCGGTATTAAACGTTAAATTCCTTTAAAAAAACGGGAAGAAACTGAGACATGTGCATGCGAGTATTATGCTTTTTATAAACAGTTCACTTGTAAATAAAAAAAAATATAGTCGAACTGAGATCGAAGCTAACACCTAAAGACAATGAGTCAAGTACGATAACCATTAGAACAGCTTGCCACACTTTTTAAAACGTGTTTTCAAACCTCGTGAAAGAGTAACAGAAAAATATCCGATACCCCCTACCAGTACCAATTAAAAAAAAAATTGACCCCTTAGTGGACGAAAACCAATTAAAAAGTTTCCCACGTGTCCAATTGCCCTATATACTAAATTTCAAGTTTGTAAATAAAAAATTCGTTGGGTATATAGGTTGAGAAATGTCCTCACACACATTCTCACTTTTATCAATATATAGATTAATAAAATTCTGAAACAACTTTTTGCCTGTCTATTTCTCGCGCCAACGAAACTTTGATAGTTAGACATCAAATTATTATTTTCTACTAGCTGTCCCTATCCGGCGTTGCTCGGAATTCTTTTAACTTTCATATTCGTCTCATACATTGCCTATACCTACTTCCTTGTCTCTTTACTTAACATAAGAAAATATTTAAATTTTGAGAAATTGAATTCAATGACAGAACTGATGTTATTAAAAAATCGGTTTCGCGATAAATTCGACCGGTCATCTTACGAAGTGTTGACATTTTATAACGGGTTGTCGCCTTAATGGTGATTAGTACTGCTTCTAGAACATAATTATCGAAACGGAAACTGTTTAAAAATACATCTTTTCATGAAAAGTGGGCGTTAACTTCACTATTAGACAATGAAAACTTTTATTTTTATTTTTAGTGTAACTGAAGTCCCTAATTTCTACGCGACTTGACTGCTACACCGGCTAAGAAATAGATGTCCATTTCACTACATAATGATGATGATCATCATCATTTTTTTTATCATTCCTGGCAAAAGAACCTCTTCCTTTTCTTCCACCTTATTGGTATCTACAGAGTATGCTTGTCCTATTCGAGAGAGATGAACTATATTCAACATTGAACAAGACTTGCCGCCTAATCACTAGCCGCCAGAAGCCCCCAACCTGCACAATTTGCACCTCTTTATCGACATTGCATTTTCAGATGTGATATGGGAAGTTGCCAGCTGAGTAATCATAAAAGCTATCAGTGATGAAGGCCATTTCCTTCATGGAGGCGAACCAGCGGTCCAACAACTGAAATCAAGTCGTGCCGACTAACATCTCAGGAAGAGACCAGATTACAGCTGTGCACCAGACGGCTTAATAATACCACTCTGTCACCCACTAATATGGGAATCTTCCTCTCGGTGCAGAAACACCCTGGCTCTTGTGGAAAACACTCAAACACACGAGAATAGGAATGAGGCGATCAAAAGTTGATACGATCGGATAAAACTACAAAATTGACTCAAATATCTCCGAATGTGGAGGAAGAGGCGGCCCAGACGATACAGCACTCTCATATCTGCTCTCTATTGTTCAACATGTGCAGTTTAAAGATCTTGCAGAATACAGTAATGATGCAAAAAAACGTGGAAAACTGTTACATGATCACATACTTCAAAGACACGCAAAGAAGATTGGTGTCTGTCATTTAAGGGTTGTTCCATAATTGTCATGTAAGTTATTGCATGGTCACCGACGCCATTTGCTTATACCCAGGAGCTCACATGCATTGTCTGATATTATCAAATGGTCACCTATCTGGTAATAAGCAGGCTAAAAAAAAACGCTTAATTTTGGTAATCTAACAAGAACCGCTGTCAATGTATATTAAGAAATATAGGATAGTGAAATCACGAACAGAGATGAACTAAAATAAATAATTTTATTATTTATTTTTCGATAAACGTGATTTTAAAATGATAATCGATAAAACTGCAATTTTTATGAAGAACTCGCCCCCCCCCAAAAAAAACACGATACAGTCACCATTCAGAAACTCAGTAGTTTTATCTGTTAAAATTTAGTCAAACATAAGGTTAATTATAAAACATCAGAAGCAGCAGCAATCAGTCGTATTTCGACACTGACATGGACTGTTCGACTGAGCTCCAATCTATGTCCCATCCCTTCCCCAAAACCTTTACAACAAACATTTGTCTAGCTACAAACACTATCAATGATCCCCCCACACACTCTATCTGCGCCTAAATTACAGGAACAAAACTTTTTTTTTAGAACTACCCGCCTGTTTAACTCTGTATCGCGAGGTTGTATTCGAGCTGACTACAACATGATCGTCTTCAAGTCCAATGTAAACAAGTTCTTGTTGATCCGTCCTCTTAAATAATCAAATTCTACCCAGTTTCCATCACTAGTGATCACATTAGAGTCATTAACTATTACCATCGAGTGCCCTCCAAGCGTTGATAAGTAGTGACTTCATTGTTTTCACCATTCCCCATTTTCTATTTTTTTTTAATTCTTTCTACATTATTAAGACAAAACATAACGCTGTTACGTATATTGGAATCGTCCTATAACTAGTTTTGACTAATTGAGATTCCAAGGCCCTCATTACATAACACCCCGTGTTGAATTTTCTCTGTTAGACGAGGAATTGTGGTTGTATTAGCAACGATAACCAAAATAATCCCGCCCATAAATCATAAGAGAGAACAGAAATGATAATTATTTTTCCTTATTCTGGAATGAACTTGACGACGATGAAGATAAGAGTGTGCTCTTAATCCACCCCAAACCCTAACCCTAAGTAAGGAATTAAGGTAAAAGAAATTTTCGCATGTTTTTCTATAACCTAATTTCAGCTTTGCTTCACAATTCTCGTGGGTGTGTGTGAGAGACAGTTACGTTGATGGGGCGATAATGTTAATAAAAATAATGCAATAAATAAAAATACTGTAAAAAAAAAAAACGATAAAAATCGTATTATTTGGATTCTTCGGACTACTGTTCTCATATTGAGTGTCATTTTCACAACGTTTCGGTCGATGTAACCTTCTCCAGGTGTATCTTGTTGAACTCAGAAATGTTTCTATCGAACTCGGGAATTTGGACGCCACAGTGGCACAGTGGTTAGAGTACTTGAAAACAAAAATCTATTGTATAAATGATATTATCATGAAGGTTGAAAGTGTGGACGACCGAAAAAATACAATTGCAAATTACTTAGGACCTCTATCCAGTCATGGCTGACGGAACGAGAACATGCTGCCCCCGTGAAGTAAATAAAGGGTTCCGTTTGAAATTTTTTTTTTTTTTACACAGTGATCACCACTTATCAAGGCCCGGAAGCCACCCAGGGATAAGGGTTATTGCAAGTACATTACGTTAGTGTGGAGATTTGATGAAGTGTTTAATTAAATTCCCGAGTTCGACAAGATACACCTGGATAAGGTCGGAGGTTACATCGACCGAAACTTTGTGGAAATGACACTCAAGATGAGAACAGTAGTTGGATGAATCCATACAATATGAATAACCTATCCTCATCTCAATAATGCTAGGGAAAAGTGGTTGTCGGTCTCTCTAAATGCCTGTTGGAGAATAAACGATTATCATTAATTTTTGTTGCTCCAGAAATTGGTAATGATGTTAACTTTAAATAGGAAAGCAATACATACTTGAATCTAGACCCCCCCCCAAAAAAAACCGCATGACCAGAAAATCTATAAAAGTGAACGTGTCTGTGTGTGTGTGTCTGTGTACATTTCCCTACGCAATAACTCTGTCAATTTTCAGTCTACAGATTCGAAATTTGATATACAGGGTACTGAGATTTGGGAAATCTTTGTGATCGGTTTTCGGCCAGAAATTTGGCTGTTAAGGGGTCAAAGTTCAACGATTTGACCTTTGAGAACTCTACCAAAATCCTCCAACAGAATTAGGTCTAAACACTGGAAATTTTAGATATAGGTTCCTTGGACATGAATCTAACTTAATAACTTGATTTGAGCCTAAAACAATAAATGTTAAGGGGTCATAATAGGGGTCAAAGTTAAAAAATTGGCCGCATTTTTTTGCTCAACATACACCTCCAAACACCCGGGCAACGCCAGGCTGAAATGCTAGTATACAATAATTAAAGAAATGAAGCGAAGAATAAAGAAATATTAGGTTGGTGCAAAAATAATGTCGTATTTTGACTTGAATCTCAAAAACGACATTATTTTTGCACCAACATAATACTTTTATTTTGCACACGTATATTGTTTCGTTATCTCTAGTTAAACTTAAAAAAAATCTTATTATTTTGTTCTAGTTTGGGGTGGGGGCATCCTACCGTATGCCATACATTGATCGGCTATCTAATACTTTACAACAAAAGATTTTTTCTTCCAGATCCTAACTGCCCCTTTCAGTGCAATTTTTTGTATCTCTATTGCACTTGGTTCACCGGGTATATTTGCCAGATAGTTTTTGCAGTTCTTTTTCATGAGTCCGGTTGCTCCTATAATTACTAGAATGACGAAGATTTTCCTTGCGCACTGATATGTGCATTCTCATGACATTTTTCTAAGCCTTACTACTTCCATGATGGCTCATTACAAATTGGAAGAGGGCGTTTTGTTTGTGACACCGTCACTAGAATAATGACTTCCAGAGCTAATGGAATCTTTCTATCCAGTTTTTTTGTTTTTAACTAGTTTCGTTCATTATGGAAATGGATGGAATAATAAAAGAATACTTTCATTTTTTCACAGGTATTAACTAAGAAATGACAAAACTCGCATAGAGACAATGTATAAAGATATTATCTTTTACGAAACTGCATTGTTATTGTTTCTTCCTCATCGAAAACTGAATATAAGAAACAAATCTTAGTGCTATTAAGCATTGTCTATTTCAGCGCTATCGTTATTTCGTGGCGGGTCCTGGATATGACCTTAAACTATATCTGATGGTGAGGCCCTAGCTTGCAGGCTTTGGGGAGTGTGGAGCCACCTTTTAATTGCCATTTCTCCCAGGTCAACTCTGACCCGGAGGGGTATTACCTGTTAGGGTCCCAACTATGGGTTAAACAGAAACCGACTCGAAAAAAACAAATTTATTCAATTGAAATTTTTTTCTTCAAAATCACTGGATTTAGCATTAAATAACCTGAAAAGGGTTGATATGCCATAAAACAAAAAAGATATTTCGTGGTTAGGTCTCGACTGAGCTTTAATCTATGCCCCCTTACGAAACATTCATAAGAAACATTCGTCTATCTACAATCGCTGTTAACAATTTCCATGACTCTTTATCTGCGCCCAAATCTAAATGCAAATTCCATTAACAAAGATTATTTCTTAGAATTGCTCGTCTGTTGAACACTATACTGCGGGACTGTTTTCCAGCTGACTACAACATAGTCGTCCTCAAATCCAATGCTTGTTGAGCCGTTCCTCTTAAGTATTCAAATTCTACTCACTTTCCACCACAACTGCTTACTGATGACCGTACATTCATTAACTCTTATGCTCGAATGATCTCCAGACCTTGAGTGGTAACTTCATTTTGTCACTTTTCCACATTCATTGATTCTTTAATTCTTTTTATATTATTAACGTAGATAATGTTGTACCCCCTCTGATTGAAATGTTATATACTTATCTAAGTATCCCAATATATATATATATATATATATATATATATATATATATATATATATATATATATATATATATACTTAATTTACTCACATAAAATTAATATACGAAAGTATAAATTTATGCGTAAACTTTAAGTATTTACTTCAAAAGTGCTCAATACGTAGGTAGAGCTAGTTAGTAAGTTATAAAATATATATGGCGATTAAGCTACACTGAATATTCCGCATTTCATCCACTCTAGGACTCTTCCAGCTTTCTAACTTACTATATATATATATATATATATATATATATATATATATATATATATATATATATATATATATATATAATGACAAAAAGTATATATTTCAAATTTCAAAGTGCCGGCAGATACTTCAAGCAAAGACCATATGTGGGGGTAATATATCAGACCTTGGTCAATGTAGGGGCAACCCTTCATACCAATTGTCACTATCCAGCTCCCATTTCCCACCCATCGGGAGCTGGTCCCCTTTTCCCTCCTCCTCCCTCTCTCTCCATTAAAAACGGCCTTGTGCCTAATTTGCTCAGTGGGGAAGCAAATAAATACAATCTGTTCCGGCAGATACTGCAAGCAAAGACCATAAGTGGGGGTAACCCCACATATCTGACCTTGGTCAATGTAGGGACAACCCTTCATACCAACAGTTACTATCCAGCTCCGATTTCCCACCTCTCGGGAGCTGGTCCCCCCTTTCCCTCCCCCTCCCTCGCTCTCCACATTAAAAAACGGCCTTGTGCCTAATTTGCTCAGTGGGGAAGCAAATAAATACATACTGCAAGCAAAGACTATATGTGGGGGAAACCCCACATATAAGACCTTGGTCAATGTAGGGGCAACCCTTCATACCAATTGTCACTATCCAGCTCCCCTACTCCCCGGGGAGTGTGTCCCCATTTTCCGTTCACTCCTCACATTAAAAATCGGCCTTGTGCCTAATTTGCTCGGTGGGGGAGCAAATAAATACCGCGTCTGATCAGGAATAGGCTCCTATATGGTTGACTATTATAGAAAACTGATCACATATAATGATAGAAGATGTATCGAGACACAAGAATGGATATGTTTGATCTGGCATAATGATGATTCATTAAAATTGTGGGGTCTGCGTACGCGCCTGGTCCACAAAGTATGAAAATAAAAAATTTAAAAATTTAAATTTTTTTTAAAAAACCGTTTACAAGTGTTTTTGATATAGATGTACATAATAATACTTTGATAAGTATGTTTTAACTTAAATAGGGATGGTATAATAAAATTGTGGGGTCTACGTTCGCGCCTGGCCTCCATAGAATGGAAATAGGCACGAACTTTAATAAAGACTTTTCATATCTATCTGCGTAAATATACTTTGATAATTATGTTTCAGTTTGAAGAAATATGGTATGATAAAATTATGGGGTGTTCGTCCGCGCATGACCTCCATAGAACGGAAATATGTCACAAAGTTTAACAAGGTTTTTTAATATAGATCCACAGAATATTGTGATAAGTGTTTCAGTGTGAACAGGTATGGTATAATAAATTATGTGGTTTATCTATTTTATTTTTACTTTCATCATATTTTGCTTTGGTTTTGATACCCCAAATTCGAAGCTATCTCTTTAGAACCCTTTCTTTTCATAACCTATCATACTTTCATAAATCAGAGTCCATTTTCTGTAGGCTGTTTTTGAACCCAATCAAAGACGGGTACTTTTGCTAGTATATATATATATTGATGAATGCAGATTTCTTATTTATTATTATATTATATTGAACCCAATATATAGTAATGATTTAAACTAAAAAAGTTTAAAAAAATGACTCGTGCACCATACCGAAAATCGAAAGCAAAATGTTTAGCTTACGATTTAATTTTGCCTTTGACGTTAATGACTGCGGTATGAAGACATGCTTGCTGCAAGGCTAAAACATAACCGAATAGCTACTACGTTATGCATGCATATTCGTAATGCCGTCGTTCGACCTTTTGGCAAATTTCATTTTGTTATATTTTCGCATTTTTTGCCGAATTTCCTGGGATAAAACCCAAATATAAAGTTTTACATGGGTTCAAATACCTTTTATATGGAGTTTCATGTTTGTAGGCCTAAAATTCTAAGAGGAGTTTGGTGTTTAACATTTTTTTAACACACACACACACACACACACACACACACACACACATATATATATATATATATATATATATATATGTATATATAAGTACATTAATATATATGGAAAGAGTTTTGTGTTTGCTATAAGCTTTTTACGCAAATATTACGGAATTATAAATTATGTAGAATATCTGCATAAATATAATTACACGTAATAGTTGACAAAAGATGATCATCCTATGAGAAAACCGAAAAAAACTAACAGGGAATTAATTAAAATGAATGTTTAGAATATGCAAATTAGCTAGATTTTTTGCTAGTGAATGCAATTCCACGAAGTTGTATTTTCTATTTAAATGAATAGAAAAAAGGGTTTTTAATATGAATATCAACATACAAAAGAAATTGATATATATATATATATATATATATATATATATATATATATATATATATATATATATATATAAATCCAGGCTTAAGATGTGGTACCTTTTTAACGATTTTTCAAAAAGGTTGAAATACAACCATTTTTATCCTTCTTTTTTTTGAAGAGCTCATTTTTTTGAAGAGCTCATTTTTTCCCTTTTTGTCAACAGCGTCGAATGGTTCAGATTCGCCTAACGAAGTTTCATTGACTGAAACAGATGGCTGTTTGTAGCGACCGAATTTAAATGTTTACCTTCGATTAAATACTACTACTACTACTACTACTACTACTACTACTACTACTAATAATAATAATAATAATAATAATAATAATAATAAAGGAGAAACGAAGCAAATACACAGAGCTAGCCAGAGAGTTAAAAGAGAGTTGGATGATGAAGAAAATCAAAATAGTACCGATAATAGTAGGACCACTAGGAACAATTCTGAAAAACTTCGAAAAAAGAATGTCAGAAATTGGAATCAGAGGAATAACTGCAAAAGTACAAAGACTAACGATAATGAAAACGGCTGAAATATTAAGGAAAAACCTTGAATTCGGAGAATAATAAAAGACAATATAACGAATAAGCGTTACAGGGAATGAAGAACACTGAAACTGCATATTTACAAGTTCTACACCCCCATCATGCATGTCCCCCATTGTTTCATCACCGCCCCCCCCAAAAAAATGATACCAAAGGACCGAGAAGGGTCAATAAGGACTGAGTGCCACCCAAATTTCAGTATAAACCAATGGCCACTACCAGCGAGAAATCAATGGTAAGCGGCTGTTGCGATGATGCAAATTTATTTGCAAATGCTATCGAAGGAGGTGGAGAGAGCTGGACGTCTGGGGAGACTTGTTGTCACTCAGCTTCCAGAGAACACCACAGATTCCCAATCAGATCGTTTGTTGACGTGTGAAAGCTCCATGTGAGCAAATAATAATAATAATAAAATAATAATAATAATAATAATAATAATAATAATAATAATATATATATATATATATATATATATATATATATATATATATTGTTGAGATGAGTATTCGGAACCGAAAATCGAAAACAATTGGAGCATTTTATGGTATTAGAATAAGTATCAGAATCGGTGGCATATGTATCTATATTCCGATGCCCACAACGATTCCTGTTAAAGCTGTTATTTTTTGTTTAAAGCTTGATTCTCTATTACTGGTATTAATGATTTTCAGCTACCAGTGAAATTAAAATCTAGAGATTAACCCGGAAGAGCATTTTTACGTTTGCAAAAAATATATACATGGGATTTACAATAATAGGAGCCTACCCCTCTCCTCGTCACCCTGAAAAAAAAAAAAAGCAAAAAGAAGCAATCTATATTTATAAATTTAAAATGAAGCGAAATCAGAATCGGTAATTGTATTGAAATCAGGAAATTAGAACAGAATCGGTACTTGTTATCGCAATCAGCAAAATATTGGAATCGTCCCATCACTAAGAAATATATAGTCACGGAGGTCTATTCTCCAAACCTTATGAGATCGTTAACTAACAAACATACAAACAAACAAGCAGGAATTGTTTTTCTTTCTTTATTTATTTTATTTCTATGTTTTTCTAAATGCTTTTATTCTTCCCCCCCCACTTCTACATTTTAGTTACGCGCGATTTCCTTCGTTCTCATTCATTAATCATGCCTTCCTTTCTTTCTTTTCCTTGTAATTACATCCGTTTCCTTCATATTTTAAACAATTTTATCTTTTCCCTCTTCCTTCTTTTCTCTAGACTATTTAAATTTGTTTCCGTCTTTCACAGTCCATTTTTTCTTCTTTTTCCTTCTTGCTCTTTCTTTCTCTCTTTCTTTGCTTCTCTTTATTTCTTTCGTACATTACTCGATTAAGTTTTTAAACTCCTGCATTCACCACAGAATACCCATGCATTATCAGTTCTGTCTCAGAAGGGGGCATTCTCCCTGGAATTGCTTTCTCTTTTTGGAAAGATATATTTCTTTCGTCCTACCTTTCGGGGATGCGTTTATTATATGTGACCTGGTAGGTAGCTTGAACAGAATGCGATGAAAAATTGTGTTCAGGCAATAAAAATGATTTTATGTTGGTTTTTTGTTTAAGATGATGGCATGGTGGATATGTTGGAGTTAAAATCTATCTTATATCACGTTTGAATTCTGAAGAAAAATTGTTTAAAAACGAACAAATTAATATAAATATATAGTATAATCAACGTATTTCAGAGATGGAAGCAGAATATGCCATCTTGAAAATACTAACATCTTTACAAATTAAAAAAAAATGTCTTCAGATTCCATGCGTAATCTATCTACTTATATAAAAAAATATATTGGCTGAGTGTGTCTGTGTGTGTGAGTTCATTCCCTATGGACTCTGAAATGGCTAGGTCAATTAAAAAAATTCACACAAATGTATTTTATGTGTCTAGAAGTGTGCTAAGATATGTTTTGTATCGGAATGTCCCCGATAAGGATTAAGAATTGGTACTCGAAAAAATCTGATTAAAGAAGAAACCATCCGATTTTGACCAAAGTCAATACTCTTATACAACGTGACATCACATTTGAATAGTTTTATCACCGTCCATGCCGAATGTGACCAAAAAGTAGTACAAACCTGACCTCGTACAATGTGCAGTCCGTTTCAAGGAAGGGATGAAATAAAAAAAATGGACTCTCTTGCTATTTAAGAACTGGCGGTCACGTGAGGTAACGAGAGTTGGGAGAAATATGCAAATGAGATGGAGTCAGTTTTTTCAAATAAAAAGCCTGTGTGTCAGAGAGTGAGAGGATGTCTCTTTAGCAAATGAAAGTTTCTAACAGATGTGCGTATAGGTTTGATATAAAAAAATGCGATAAGGAGAGCATAACGTAGGGAAATTATTTCTTTTGACTTTACTTTCTAATATTACCAACATATTTAACTGCAAGCTATTTCGGCACAACGACGAAAATTGGCGTACGAGTTAAGGTTAAACAGCGACATCCTGAGGCCATTTACTAGAGAAAATGATGTGGCGGCGTGGCTTAACAAACTGAAGTTGGTGACAATGTATTTGGAAGTGAATGCTCTAGCGGTCTATTTAGAAATGGAAGAGACATCAGACCACTGCTGAGAGTATTGAAAACTAATTAAAGACCGCATCTTCAGAGAGCGCGTTTGAGGCTTATAACAAGCTTAGAAGAGTACCAGAAGAGTCGGGGATGTATATGTGGCAGAGATATGACGACTAGCGGGATTGGCTGGATATTCAGGATACAGTATTGAGAAGACTATTAAAGTTGCTTTCGTAAGTCGTTTCCCTGACCGCAACTCTATGGAACTACAACGACTTACTGAAACTGAAACCATTGAGATGAAGGAGATTTTGAGGTATACTAAAATGCTGGCAAAACAGCCCGGTGAACTAGGAGCAGTTGCAGCCTCTGCAGCAAACAATCAAAGCAGAGAGGAGCGAACATTAACGAAACAAAGTCGTAGATTTACCGGTAAATGTTTCAGACGTCACCCCACCTGATGAGAGACTGTAAGGAGCCGCGACCAGACATTATCTGTTGTCGTTGTGGCCAGGTTGAGCACATTAGAAGGAATTGCTTTTCGCTTCCGGAAAACGAGTAAAGGGGTGCTATTGCGACAGTTTCACCCCTTTTTATACTGGAAAGGCGTGTGAAAGTTTGTTGCCACCGATAGTGATCCCTATTAACGGGAAGAGGGCTAGGGCCCGTGTCGATACCGGATGTACAACAGAACTTGTTACTCCAAATGTCACCAACACTTGGAATGGAACCAGCAACATTAGACCAGTAGATGACAGAGAAGTGAAATGTTGTGGAGAGGCCGATGCTGAGATCGTGTCGTGGTGAGGAATATGCCTCTGCAACTAAAAGTGATTGTACTGAATAGATTTATTGTAGGAATTGACGTGGTACTGAGCCTGGATGTGATAGACCGATTGGAAGGAGCTACCATTGGTAAAGGCTAGGTGAATTTGGCGATCAGAGTACACTAAAAATGAGTGCAACCAGGAGCAATACCATCCAACTGTCAAAACCAAGGCAATGTCTGATTGAAGATAAGGCCTTTTTTCGGGCCTACTTTGATGGTGATAAATGGACGGTAGAGTTGTGATTGACCAGAAAACAACCTGTGTTGACAAATCGGATTAGCTATTACAAAAGCATGCTAAAAAGAGATATAGGGTCGCAGTTTGAGAAGGAAGTTGAGAGGTGGATAGACAAAGGAATATTGATACCGTGGTCAGGGAAGTTCGAAGGAATTTTACCACTCATGGCCGTGGTTCACCCTATTAAGTGTTGGATTTCCGGGAGTTAAAAAGCATGTAGCTTGTCACACAAGAGATGGAATCGACATGCGTGAAGAAGTCATTGTAATCAGTTTTTTTTTCTGTCTGTTTCGATTTACTCAAAACCGCACACACCTCGTCTTCTTATGTATCGTTCTCTTCTTCCTCTTCTACTTCTTGCTCTTTTTCTTCTTTTTTCTTCTCAGTCGTCAGAAGCGTCGTCTTTGTCTTGACTACGTTTTTCCTTCTCCCTTCTTGCTCACAGTGACCCGTTTTTATACTAAGCTGAACTCTCGTGTGTGCGAGAGAACACGAGCTTTTGCGTGATTACTTGGCAATATTAACCGGCCGCCGCCATCTTGCCATTTTTCTTTGGACGTGCCCGCTTTGCAGAGTGCACACCTCGAGCGTTTGTCAGGTAAGCCTGTCTGTTCGCAATTTATTACACACTCCCCCCTGATCTCATTATCACAGAAAGAGCAGGGAGGCGGTGGCCTTTTTCTTCGAGTGCTTCTTCGGAGAGGGGGATTCGGTGCTTCATCATCGTCTGCGCTGTCTTCCGTAACACGAAGGTCGGCGAACCTAAAGCTGAGCATCGCAGTATCACTGTCCGGGTCTTCATCATCAGCAGGAGGGTCAGTACTTTGAAGGCTACCACTCTCAGTGTCGCTATGCGTTGAAGCCGTCATGAACCAGAATGATGGGTCGCTGGTCACGAATTAAATTTCACTATCTTCGTCAAGCGGCAGCTGCGTTTGGAATACTGATCTTAAGTCTTTAATATTACGAGGTACTCCATCAACTCGCACCGCCTGCGGGCTGATCACTTCAGTGACATGACCGGTTCCGTAGCGAGTCGTACACTGGCCTCGGGGTTTTTTTTAACCCAGACGACATCTCCCTCTTTTATGTTCTTTTGTGGTGGCTCCGGTTCGGGTAGTGAGCTGCTCTCCAAACCTCTCACCCTGACACGGTATGTATGTAGCGCGTTGGCTGGTGCGGTGGAGGGTGAAACATCGTCCTTAGGGGTGACGTTGTACCAATAGACTGCTTCAGGTACCGTACACCCCTTCCGCGCTGCGATTGTCTTAACAGTTCTGTGATTGCACTCAATAATCCCGTTTCCACTGGGAACATGGGCACACCGAAAACGCAGATGGACACCCCAGCCATCTTCAAACTGTTTAAACGGCTCACTAACAAAAGCGGGGCCATTGTCGGTGAGTATCTCAGAAGGAGGGTCGCGCTCGAGGAACACACCTTCCAACTCATGGATAATGGCAGCCGCGTCCTGCCGGCAAAGGGGCCGCCACAATGAAAACCTAGATGGTCCACAGTCGATAAGCGTCAAAAAATGCCTCCCGTTGTAGTGCGTTATGTCCATCGCAATCCTATCCCAATTACGCTTCACACTGAGTATTCCCTTCTTCCACCGGACAGGTGCTGGGTCGATCGATCGGCAGGTGTTGCAGCTTCCCACAACAGATTTCACAGCCCTCCGAGACACAGAGGGGTCAACAATCTGGCGAAGTAAGCGTTCGGTTTACACCGGGGTGCCCGCTTTGGCAATGGACATCATTAATATGCTCCGGGCTGAGTCTATGTCCCACTGCAGCGCAATTTACAGGTGCTGACTCGTTCACTTCTTTTGGCAGGTCTAGCCAACGGCGTGGCACTCTGGTCAGACGATCCGCCTGATTCAAACAGGACTGCACCAGTGTAACATCTATGACCAAGTCGTATTCCTTAGTGGTTTCGGTTAGGGTAGCAAGCCGCCTCCGGATCAACATTTCGGCCGACGCCTTCGTTGTCAGACGTGCTTTTCCGTTCAAGGCATTGGTCATCCACCGTTGCACACACGTGGAATCCGTGATGATGTGAAGGATTCTAGCCTGCCACTGAAGCGCTAGATTGACTCCTTTCAGTGTAGCATCGAGTTCAGCTAGGTTTATATGCTTGACGTCATTCTCCGGCCGAAGCCAGCAGGCATCTTCTATTATCCTTCCGTCGACCGCCAGAGCAACGCCAAGGGCAAGTGAGCTGGCGTCTACCCAAACTGTAAATTCACTCCCATCGACGCACCAGCTCCCCCCTACAGGGTCATCATTGGTCACTCTGGCCACAACTTCCACCAGCATGCTTCGCAGGGCAGGATCATGCATCTCATCGTCCCATCCAGTTGACATAGAAGTTGCCCGTCGCTTTATGGCCGCTACAGCCACTCGGAGCCACCCACACACAGGGAAGTGACCCACCAATTTTCCGCAAATGGAAAACGTGCTCCGACGTGTGATGGTAGATGGGATTTCCGGGATTTCACCACTCCTTCCCCATTGAAGGCCATCTGCACTTCCGCTCACCTGCAGTCCGAGCACTTTCGCCCCGTCCTGTAGCCGCTCCGGCTCCTTGCACGACAATCCGAAGTGCTGGAAGTGTTCTTTGACCGCCTGGGCAGACAGGAGGCTCTCATTGACAAAAATGTCGTCTATATACGACGATGTCGCATGTTGCACCGCTTCATCTTGACGCCGGATCGCCTGCATGATTGCTGTCATGATGTTAGGGGCTACATTCAGGCCGAATCCTAGCCTGGTCAAGCAATAGCGAGTTCCTTTGATCACCACCGTCTGGAACGGCCACAGCGATTTCTCAACACGTATTTGCAAGTACGCTCTTCGCAAGTCCAGTATGGCTGCTTCCGCACCCTGCCGCCGCCACTCCCGTAGTTTATGAGCACAGACATCAGCCCCCGCAGTGTGTGGGTCAACGTATTCATTAAGTTCCCGGTAATCAAGAACAGGTCGAACTTTCTGCTTGTTCTCTTGTCTGACAGCCATCAGGGGAATTAGCTCCCGCGGGGGCCCGAGCTCATCCTCTGCGTATGGAACTAACCAGCCATTATCCAGCCACACTTGAAGTTCTGCCTCGTACTGCCCCCTAAGCCACGCAGGAGGGGGATACTCTGTAAGTCGATTCCGCAATGCCACTGGTGGCTGGTCGCCTGCCCATTTCCAGGGCGCTGTCCAAGTGTTTGTGCCCTTATCGTATTCTGCATGGAAGTCGGGCTCATCGAGAGTGATTGCTGCACACATTTGTTTGTTTGGTCGAGAGAAGCTCACATCACCGGCGCCGTTCACAGTAATTCCGCCTAGCTGTGTGATAGCGTCCATTCCAAGGAGAAGGTCATATCCGAGCAGTTCCCCATCGACCCTAACACCGTCACAGCAACCGGAGAGCCATTGCCAATGCTGATATGAACAACGCTGACCCCACAACACACCAATAAGCCTTGGCCGACAGTAAGTACAGGGATCCTTCGTTTCTTCCATGTGGCGCAATATTCCTTTCGAAGAAGGGTTTGGGAACAGCCGGTGTCAACCAGCGCTGAACGTTCACATCCATCAACTTGAACTGTTACTGCAGGCAGCGCTTTGTTCAATGCCGCGTTGGGGAGGGTGCTAGCGCTTCGGCGTCCTCCCCTTGCCCGTTTCCCGGACAATTCCGCGCTATGTGGCCTGGCTTATTGCATTGGTGACACCGTATTACTTGTCGTGCTCCATAATTAGGGGTGCGCCTTGTACCGCTTTTGCAGTCTCTGGAAAAGTGGTTGGGGCCACCACAGGTATAGCATCGTAGACCCTTCGTTGGCGAGTCCAGAGTGTCAACAGCTGCGGAGACTAGTTCTCGATCGTCTTTCAAGATGTTTCGTGCTCTCGCCAATAACTCCTCCAATCCAATCTCAGTGAGTCTTGACGATGCTCGCAGCAGTCGACTTGCCTCATCCGGAAGTCCCGACAAAAAGGCGCATGCCAATATGCGATCACTTGCACCGCCGAAGGGAGTGGCAAGCTTTTTCAAGTCGGCCATGTAGACATCCACTGTCTCCCCCGGCCCAAGTCGGCGTTCGGAAAACTGCCTCCAGGCGACAAAAGGGTCTGTACCAAATGCCCCGTATAGCGCTTGTGTAATCTGCTCCATGGTCGGACACTCCCCTAGCTGTTGGTACACGGCATAAGCCCCTTTAGTGAGTCTCAATGGGATAACCATAGCTGCGTCTTTAATCTTGCACAACCGGCAAACGCGCTCAGCCTTTTCCAGCCATTCGACCACCGAGGGACCAGTGGGGAAGCCATCGAATTCTGGAATTAATCTGATGTCAAATTTCTCCATACCAAAGCCGAGATAGCTTGTAATCAGAGTTTTTTTCTGTCTGTTTCGATTTACTCAAAACCGCACACACCTCGTCTTCTCATGTATCGTTCTCTTCTTGTCCTTCTACTTCTTGCTCTTTTTCTTCTTTTTTCTTCTCAGTCGTCAGAAGCGTCGTCTTTGTCTTGAATACGTTTTTCCTTCTCCCTTCTTGCTCACAGTGACCCGTTTTTATGCTAAGCTGAACTCTCGTGTGTGCGAGAGAACACGAGATTTTGCGTGATTACTTGGCAATATTAACCGGCCGCCGCCATCTTGCCATTTTTCTTTGGACGTGCCCGCTTTGCAGAGTGCACACCTCGAGCGTTTGTCAGGTAAGCCCGTCTGTTCGCAATTTATTACACAGTCATGAGGAGAATGGAACGGGCAACTAAAATCGTGGACCCATAATCGGCCAACCTCCAAATTCACGAAGACAAAAAGCTATGGCAGTATCAATTGGCAGAGTATAACGGTCAAGTTTATTGTTTTACCAGTTGGGATTTGGACGGAATTCCGCACAGAAAATCATGACGGCAGTTCTTAAGACTATGTTGGCCAAAGATGATGAAGTGAAGAGTACCCAAATATAAAGTTTTACATGGGTTCAAATACTACGCGTATGGAGTGTGACTGTACAATTTTCTGCTGCCCTTCCTCCTCAGGGCAAGTGTTACAACTGTGGAGGGAGGCGTCACTTTAAGGATGATCGCCGACGATTACCTCCTAGCGCTTGCCATCGATGATGTAAGGTGGACAAAATTGAGGTGACGGCGGAAAGGGTGAGAAATCATATCTGTTATATTTTCATTTAAATTGTTTTATTCTTACTGTTTAAAATATTTTCATTTAAATTGTTTTGTTCTTATTAATTAAAAAAATAGATATGCAAATTCAGTTTCTTGCCACGTGATTTTGCACGATTTATTTTTTCTTTAAAAGACGGAGTTCTTTCTTTTGCTTTAGTTGCTGTTAATTTTGGAAAGAGGTTTGTTTTACGTCTTCATTTACTTGCAACACTACAATATCAAAACATATAGACTGAAGGCAACCGTCCGAATCATTGGAAAATGGAATGGCTTTGGGATTAAAACTACAGCGCAATAAGTTGATGTTTGGACAAGGAAACGAGATCCTTGAAGCCAAGGTTGGCCTGACCAAGAAAGAGCTTTTCTCTGTATGTGGAAAGTTGGTTGGCTATTACCCTATCATTGGATGCTTGCGAACTGCGTGCAGGTTTATCAAAAGGGAGACAGAAACATACAGTTGGAAGGATGCAATTGGTCAAGAAGTGCTGCTCATGATACAAGAAATCATTGCAGAAGCGAAAAAATGGACCCCGTAAAAAGAGAATGGCATATAAAAAGGGGTCAGGAAGGGGCAATATGGAATGACGCTAGTAGGCTGGCATTTATGGTAAAATTGGAAATAGGAGTGACAGTTGAAGATGCTGCTTGGCTACGAAAAAGGATGATAGCGCCTATATCCATGTTGTGGAATTCGATGCTATGATGAAGGGCGTCAATCTGGCTTATGAGGGCTACAGATAGTGAACGTTAAGGCAGACTCCACAACAGTGGCATCATGGATTAAATCGGTGTCTGGTGATAAGCGGATCAAAACAAAAGAAGCAGCGGAGATGCTTATTAAGCGTCGACTTGGAGTTCTTGGGGGCTTGATCCGAGAATTCAGACTGAAAGTAACTGTCACCTTAGTTCCATCACAGAAAAATAAAGCAGACGGGCTGACCAGAGTGAAGAAAGCCTGGCTAAGTAAAGAGAAAGACATGGATCCAGTGCGTTGAGCATGAGAGCATCTAAAAGACCTGCACACGATGCATAATTTTGGAAAGAAACAGACTTTATACCTAGCAAGAAAAGTGAATCCGCATATCACAATGTAAGATGTCTAATAGGTGGTGGAAAATTGTAGGAATGTCAATCAATTGACTCTGGGCTGGCTAAACATGAAAAAGGGGAATTACATGTTGAAGAAAATTGGCTATTGGTATCACGCATTGTCAGCATGAACCGTATCAAATTATCAATGACTGTGGGCCTGGGAAAGTAGCGATATGACGGAAAATCAGAAATTAAATAGCAGAAGTGAAGACAGTTGTCGAGAAGGTGTTTATGAGAAGGGGGCAAGTAGAAAAGGTGTTGTGGATAATGGGTATACCTTTCCGCTCAGAAGTTTTTAGACTTATGTGCAAAGTGGAACGTTAGGCTATATTTTAGAGTTGTATGACGCCAAGTGGCAATGGAATTATAGAGAGCCACCCTCGCTCTATAAAAGCTGTAGCATTGAGAAGCCAAATTTCAGCTCAAGAGTTATACTTTGGTATAAGGTGGCACCGACGATTGGCTAAGATGAAAAGTCAGTGACACATCAATCTATTTTTTTTACATACGAATGACGACATCCATTGGTTGAAACAGAGATAGTGGAACAGGCACATGTGGAAATCACGATTCATGAAGAAGTGTGAGTGAAACCCAATTCTCGTTGCAGAAGCCGCTGGGGAATAGGAACTGTTACTGAAGTACTCTCTAAAAATAAAGTGGCAGTTAATGGAATGCCACATCACATCTTTCTTTGCCAGCAGAGGAAGAGGAGGTTGATGAAGTTCCTGAAGAAGAACCTATACAACGGTCGCACCATGAACGAAGACGCCCGGTGTGGATGGCGGGCTATGAAACCAATTATTGATCTTAAAGATCAAGGGGGCGTGCGGTTAAAAAGATGTACACACCTGGCCTCATACAAGGTGCTGTCCGTTTCAAGGAAGGAATAACATAAAAAAATGGCCGCTCTTGCTATTTAAGGACTGGTGGTCACGTGAGGTAACGAGAGTTGGGAGAAATATGCAAATGAGATGGAGTCAGTTTTTCGAATAAAAAGCATGTGTGTCAGAGAATGAGAGGGTGTGGCTTTGGCAGAAGTAAGGTCTGACAGATGTGCGTTGGGGTTTGATATAGAGAATTGCGATAAGGAGAGCATAATAGTTGAAAATTCTTTCTTTTGATTTTACTTTCTAATATTACCAACATAGTTAACTGCACAAAAGTGCCCAGCGAAAAATAATCAGCAGGTTCTTTGATAAGACAGGGATGCGATCGAAATGAATGTTTCTGTTTAGAGCATAATTGAACCATGATACTTGACTTTTGCATTTAAACGTTAATTTAAGCCATTATATAAAAATAATTTTATAAAAACAACAGTAGGTTCTCTACAATGCGCTTTAGACTATAATGTATTGTGAACTGTGAAAGTCACTGCGGAGAGGCACCGCGATGTGTTCCCGGCTAGAGATGGCAATTAATCGATTTGATTGAAAAATGATCGATTTCACTAATTTCAATGAAAATAAAAGTATTTGAAGTGGGAAACATTCGTAGATCCTTATTCAGTTCTGGGCAACGTCAGGTTTCTCTGCGAATACTGAATAAATTTGAACTCTTTGAGGTTAATGTCATGAGTTTAAAAAACAAAGCAACTATTTTATTACCTGTATACAATTGTTCATCCCATTTTATTCAGGCCGCTAAACTGCTGTTTGACCACTTAAGAAATCTTCGCGATGGAGTGCCTACGGGACAAACCTGGATATTTTATAGTTGGACAAGACTGTTCATTTTAGGTAATTCTATTTCCACTGTAAACAATCCTTATACGTTTTTTTTTCTTTAACATCTTTATTTTTTACATTCTTTTTATTTTTTTTATATCATAAACCGATTTTGTCTATTTTTTGTCTTCTCAGTCTGTCCGTCTTTCTTTTCTTTTCTTTCTTCTGACCCATTATTCGTTTTATTTCTTTTTTAATCTAACCCAATTCTTCTTTTTATTTTTTCATCTGCATCCTCATCTTCCCCCATCCTCAGTCTCCTAAACATCACGCCCCACTGACTTACAACGCTTACCATATTACCTTCCCTCTCTTCCCTCTTCACCATAACATTGCCCATAACGACCTTAACTTCTTCTTCTTCTTCTTCTTCTTCTTCTTCTTCTTCTTCTTCTTCTTCTTCTTCTTCTTCTTCTTCTTCTTCTTCTTCTTCTTCTTCCGTCGACTATTATGCCCACTCCCATATTCCTCCGGTGTAGCCTATTTCCTTTCGTGTTTCTCGACATCTTCTCCCACTCCTCTGCAACTTCTTGTTTCGGCCTTCTTAGCATAAAAAAAAGATCTTTTCATCTCACCGTTTAATTCATCGACCAGTTTCGGTCTGCGAAGTCTATCAGAATTGTCGAGCCGGCATTAAACAAAATAAGCGGCACGTGTTGCGCAAGCGAGAGACATAAAAAGCAATCAGCGAATAACAACAAGCTAAACCACAACAAAAATAGTAAAAAATAAAAGCGACAATAGCAACTAGTGTTGGGACGATTGGTTGGAATTGGAGTCGAGAATGAGAAAAATCGGAACTTTTTGGGGTATCGGAATCTGTATCGGAATCGAAATGATTGGTTCCTTTTTTTTTCGATATTAAAAACGATTCTTTTAGTTATTATTTTACATTTTTATTTCTTTTTGAAACCAAAATTTCATTTGTTGGTACTAATGATAAAATAATAAATATTGATTGATTTTAAACAAGCAGTTAAAATCTATATATCAGTCTTACGTATGCATTTGCGAAAATATATACACATAGTCTCTCTTTCTCTCTCTCTTTATCTCTCCCCCCTCTCTCTCTCTCTATATATATATATATATGTGTATATATATATATATATATATATATATATATATAAAGAGAGAGAGAGAGAGAGAGAGAGAGAGAGAGAGAGAGAGAGAGAGGATCAATAAAACAAGAAAACGGCAATATAAAAGTATATACTAATGTATATAGATCTATTTATTTATTCAATAATTATGGCGTTCCGAATGTGCCACAATTATATTCCCAGCATATTAGTATCTCAAAGGAATATTCTTAGGAGTAATTACAACATTATTTGAATTTTCTTTTGGATACACAACTTGGACTCGGTAATACGTACATCATCCACCACGGACAAACGTATTTTAACTCCGGTCGTGGTAAATTTGCAATTAAAAACTACATTTCGAATTTAATTGCCGAGTAAAACCATTTTCTGCCGAAAATGAGGTAATATTCATTCATTATATTCTCGTCCCAGCTTTAATATTCTAAAAGATTTGAAAATTTCCATCACCAACTGACACAAACTACGCTAAATCACCGTTTAAACCGGATGGAGACTGAAATTTTCACAGCGGAGCTTCTGTTTATTTATTAATGATTGAAAAAATATTTCGACACTGTTTTGCACTCAACAAGAACCAAAAAACTTTGGATAACTTTTCTACTCATTTGCCAATTAAAAACATTCTCCTACTTTAAAATTTTTCCTTATAGTTGTATTTCAATTTTATTTTATTTCGTTTATTTTTTTTACTTGGCTTTTTATATCTTTTTATACTTGTTGTTATAATTAGTTTTTATTATGTTATATTTAATAACTTTGTTCTTCTTATACATTTACTATTTATTTTTTAAAATAATTTTTATGCTTTTTTAAATACTTTTTTTTTCATCCCATCTGTTTAATTCAATCTAATCTACTTTTATATTTGATCCTTTATAATTTATCTTTACATTTATATTTTTATTATATTAATTATTTCTGATAATTTATACTTCATTTAAATAATAAGCTGTAATTCCGACGCCCGTATTAATATAAACGGACCTAGCATAAATTCCCTATTTCAAGTAAACCTTTTCCATAGTTATAACCCACTAATACATATGATTAAATAAGCATCCTCTTTCAATCACTTATCCTATATACTTCCCGAGAGTTTAGTTACGCATATTGCACATATATATTAAACCTACTATGGCAGATATGCTATACACCTACCTTCATTATATAATAAAAACTATACTCCTGCTATATTACAAACCTCATCTTAGTTCTACCATTCCTTCTCCAATCAATCTCAATATTTTATCTCTCACTGCACAATTATTTCGCTCCTAATGTAACTATCGCAAGATGTCGTATTCTAGCATCTTCTCTTCTCTTTTGATAAGAAGCATTAGGCTTCGAAATACCATGGTATAAAAAGTTTTAATTATCCTACACCCATAATTGATTTATCATCCTTATTAGATAGACGAATATATATATATATATATATATATATATATATATATATATATATATATATATATATATATATATATACATTAGTATATATTTTTATATTGTCGTTTTCTTATTTTATTGATACTTTATATAAGCTCCAAAACAATTTGTTGAGCTTTGCATTATACCGATAAGTTTCCTCTTATAGCAAAAATGGTAATAAGTAAAACCCCGAAGAGAGTGCTCAATACTATTGCAGAACAAGTATATATATATATATATCGTATCAACGGACTGTTGATATGATTCGGTAATCGAAACATGTCTGACTAAGCAGATAACACGGTAATATATATATATATATATATATATATATATATATATATATATATATATATGTATATATATATATATATATAGGCCATATTCCAAAAGTCATTGAATACTGTCTGCCTGTTTAATAGTCCAGCCCGCTGGCATGCAATTTATATGAACTTAATTCCTATGTTAATTGCTGGTAGCTTGGAAGCAAAATGCTAGCCTCAGGAGTCAAGGTTGACTTTGTAACTGGGTTCGAATCTCCAGACTGGCAGTAATTATCATTTTCTACATCGATGATTATGTAAGCATGAAACATTAGTGCTTGCTGTAGGTATAAAAACAATAGTCAATATTTATTTATTTATAATATATATATATATATATATATATATATATATATATATATATATATATATATTATAAAAATGACATTGTCTTTCTGAGGAACGGTCTTTACCAAACTACACTATCAATATTTGGTATAGACTTGAAACGTGGCGTATTGGGTATTTAGACCAGAGGAACAAATACGATTCGTTTTTCTTAGCAAAAAACAAAAAAACAAAAAACAAAAAGGAGATAAGGGTTAAAAATGAAAACATTGGAACTTGGCAGGCCTAAATCAACTTAATGTCTATCCTCTATACATTTCCACTTTTAACTGCATTAATTTGTAAACCTTGATATACATATGTCCTTAGCTCAGATTCTTGTGATTCCCGCTGGAAAGATAAATATTTTGATTTCGATTCTACCTGGTGGTACCTTAATCATATATTTTTAATTTTTGAAACCATTTCTATATATTGGGTAAAATATAATAAGCAATAAAGAATTGACATTTAATAATAAATACTGTATCTACATAAATGAAAATATCATATTTAAGCATATTTTACGACCAGGGCAACGTCAACGATCAGAATCGGAGTCTGGAATTTATAATCAAATCGGTAATTATATCGAAATCAGGAAAAATATCGGAATCACTCCATCACTAGACGAAACACGTTATTAGTATCACCCCGCCAAAAAAAAAAAAAAAAAAAAAAAGAATGCAGCAACAATAGTACAAGAAACCAGAACCAAAACATGCAGTGCAAGTAAAAAAAATATACAAAAATGCAGTTGTACATATACAGAAGACTGTCGGAATCGTAAACGATCCTATCAGACGTTGAGATTAAAAAAATAAATCACCACTATAGTTTAACGTACTGGTTTTGTTTTTATAGTAGTTAATAAAAGAAAGCAAAGCATTTAATAAGAAAAAGCAAGAAAAAAAAATATATGCAATACACAGACCAGAACGGTGTTTGCAGAATAAATTACAAAAAAAATGTACGGGTCTTTGAGATTTAGGCGGAACATCCAAGGCAAACGAAAAAAGACCGGATATGTTAATAGGAGGAAACAAAAATAATCTATCAGCAATAAAAACATAATAAAAATAACAGCTTCACGAGATGATGGCTGAAGCTGGAAAATTAATCGCATAGAATTCTATAGGACTTAACAGGATCACACAGTGTAGCCGGAAAGACGAAACACATTATTAGTATCACCCCGCAAAAAAAAAAAAAAAAAAGAATGCAGCAACAATAGGACAAGAAGCCAGAACCAAAACATGCAGTGCGAGTAAAAAAACCCAAAAAACAACAAAAACAAAACAAAAAAAAAACAAAACAAAAAAAAAAACCGGAGGTTCAAACGGATAAGTCCCGATATAGGACAAACTATGAGACGTGTTAAGAATAGCTGAAGAAATATCGAAGATAACAATTCACACTACTACACGAAACAATGTTACGTTCGTAGTGTAAATATCCCCGACTAACCCGACAAGCTGCAAAATCCCACCCATATACTGTAGAGATCCCCAGATGCCGAAAAGCCTTAGTTTCTTCTTCCAAACTGTTAGACTTTGGAATTCCTTCCTGGGACTCTGTTTCCCCGACTTTACTAGAAGTTCAAGTGTAGTATGAACATACATCTCGCTGCTCAACTCCCTACATAATATCCCTGTAGACTTGATTCCAAATAGTAACCCCTTACATTCTTACTGTGCTTTGTTTGGGGCGAAATAATAGTAATAAAAGCAACGAAACAAACAAAAACGTTCAAATAAGTTGTAAAGTAATCTCCCAGAGTCATCAAATATAGAGTTAAAGAACTGATAGGTTACAATTAGCCTATCAGTCTTATCCGTCTATATTTCAGTCGAAAATGTCCCAAACAAAACGAAAAATAACATTAAAAACAATTACAAAAGTAGTAATCGTACAGACCATAGGCACGTCTACCGAATGCATCGTAAATGTATATGGTATTTCTCTTGAACTTTTTATTCGTGTTTGTCTGTCGGTTTCCTCTTTTCTCTGAAACTATTACACTGATCTGGCTATTGTATAAACTTTTGTCATGATAAAGTGCAGCGAACTGTTGTACCCGCTTAGGGTTTAATAGGGATTAATAGGGATTAATAGGGATCAATAGGGATTAATAGGGATTCGTATTTAATACAAAAATAAACACACATTTTAACCATATTCAGTTTTGCATAAATTATATATCAGTTTTGCATAAATTATATATCAGTTTTGCATAAATTATATTAAGTTTTGCATAAATTATATTAAGTTTTGCATAAATTATATAATCAGTTTTGCATAAATTACATGTCAGTCTTGCTTAAATTATATATCAATTCTGCATAAAGTATATATCCGTTTTGCATAAATTATATATTCAGTTTTGCATAAATTATATATTAATTTTTGCATAAATTATATTCAGTTTTGCATAAATTATATATTCAGTTTTGCATAAATTATATATTCAGTTTTGCATAAATTATATATTAATTTTTGCATAAATTATAATCAGTTTTGCATAAATTATATGTCAGTTTTGCATAAATTATATATTCAGTTTTGCATAAATTATATATCAGTTTTGCATAAATTATAATCAGTTTTGCATAAACTATATATCAGTTTTGCATAAATTATATTCAGTTTTGCATAAATTATATATCAGTTTTGCATAAACTATATATCAGTTTTGCATAAATTATATATTCAGTTTTGCATAAACTATATATCAGTTTTGCATAAACTATATATCAGTTTTGCATAAATTATATATCAGTTTTGCATAAATTATATTCAGTTTTGCATAAATTATATATTCAGTTTTGCAGAAATTATATTCAGTTTTGCAGAAATTATATTCAGTGTTGCATAAATCACTTATTCTAAATCAATGGGCTTTAACTTTTGTTCATTTTAAAGTAAAGCTTCTTATTTCTTTTTATTTTTAACTCAAAAGGTTGAAGATCTACGAAGTTGGGAATAATGCTATTACAACAAGCGATCTTTTGTACTTCAGAATTTATTTTACTGCATTGTCACCACCATTCTCAATGTACTTTTCCAAGAATTTGATGACGTATTTCTGCTTCTGACGCACGTTCATGACAAGAAGGTTGCTTTTTTAGTCTCACACCGTCAATATTTGTAACAGAGAGATGAAACTCTCAGGTCATGAATGCATAAGTTCAGTCATCAATACATTGCAATTTGTAATCCCTCCTTATGAATTCAAGCAGAAAAAAAGTAAGAGGCATTACCTTTGATCACCAAGTACAACCGTATTGGATCGGATATGTTAATAATGCGAAAAATAATACAATTAAAATTAAAACGAAATTGAAAAAGAAAATATATATATATTATAGCTAACATCAATTATAAAATCTTAAAATAATCCCCTTGCAATATTAATAGTAGAGACTGAAAATTATACTTCAATAAAAAATATAAAATGATAACCGTGCAAAAAGCAAAATTAATTTATTGATTAAAGAAAAACAAGTTTTTATCGCAAAATGCAGACAAAAGCAAATTTGCTTCATTATTTTAACCATTTTAGGTAATAAAAATATAAATGCACGACATAAAATAAATAATAGATAAATGAAATATAATTTGTAAAATAAAAAAAAATTGTTAAAATACTTAAGAATCAATATCTTCTTCTATATAATAAAATAATGTCGATTTTTCCCATGCAACGTCACATATTATAGGAACATAACTAACTACTTTCTATGCTAAACTGCCCGGCTAAGTAATCAGCGTAGGTCACCATAGATTTTTCCAGAAATAATTTAATTGTTTTGCATCATTTCAATATTTGTTACATTTTATTTGAGATATCTGACTTTCATGAATAAAGCTTCCAAAAAAGAAAGTAGCTGCATTATACATTCACTTTAAAATACATACTCTAACTGCTACCCACATCACTGGATTCTTTTTTTTTTTTTTTTATAGAATTTTGTTAATGTACTGCTACATTACAGTTTCAAGAAATCTGATTCGATCATTCCGGTTGCTTGAAACTTATAGTTTTGGGGTTACCGGATAACGTTTCAACGAACACATCGTCGACAATAATGCAAGAGAACTTGAATGCCTACTGAGGAGAACTTGAATGCCTACTAGACACTATCCTCGAGTGTCTAAGGTCTCTCTGTACACGGGTTTGCCAGAACAACTTGGCATGAGGATACTTTTCCCTAGTAGTAAACCCTGACCAAATATTCAAAATCACAAAGTATTCGCTGCCCAAATAAGATCTCCTCACTATGGCTAACCCACATTAGCTTTCACGAGGAATGGTGCACTTTCTCCAAGTGATGTTACCTCAAGTAATAGCACGAAGCTGGATACTCCACCAGACTAGATAAATTTTTGTCCTGGAATCCAGGAAGACCAAGAGACCAACATGAAAGATATACTACAACATAAAAATGGTTAATTGGGGAGAGGAAAATTATGTTCTCAATTTCTTTACTAACTCAGTGTTTTAGAGATAAAGAACTTAAATGGAACATTCGAATATCTATGTATCTCAGGTAGACTTCAAGTGTTAGCTCCAGGTTGTGGGACCCTTGATTTCTGAGAATTTCGACTGAAGTAAAATAAAACAAAAATATTCTTTTGACGTTTGTCCGTTTTTATTTGTCCTCATGCCCACTTATAACCATTACTAAGCGATTACAAACCGTATCCCAAAACGTGCAGATTTATAGTCACACACATAGTAGATTTTTGGAGTGTAGAAAAACACCTATCAGACATTCACTCAGTCTAGAAGTAATTTTTTATCCGGCATTTTCAAAACAAACTATTTACAATGTAGTTAAAAAAACACTGCCTCAGTATAGAAGGATTTATTCTCTAGATTTCTCTTTCGCTGCTCGAGAACAAAACAGATGATTTCTTCACGTAATCAGATCACAAACGGCATGAATAAATGATATGGATGTTGTAGTTTGCTTGAAGCATTGTGCGCAGTGTGAAAGGAGTTGTGTTTGATAGCTATGTGAATGTGGTTTGTAGGAAACACCGCGGACACGAGTTAACATATAAACGAATAATGACGATATTAGAACGAATTTTCAATAATTTTTAATTATATAACGTTTCTTTGTCAACATAATGTGTCGTACAAGATGCCCCTAATTTTCAAAAGTATATCTTCTTCAGAGGAGAAAATAAAAAGTGTATACAAGTGTTCAACGAGGGTTTTCTATTGTCTGTTATCTATTTATTTATTTAATTTTAATTTTCCAGTATCAGTGTCGCAGATTGGCCGTCGCATCAATGTCCAAGATACGAGTTTTCATGGATATTATGTATTTCTAGGACTTATTGTAGCTTATTTTTATATGTATATAAATGATTAATTTTTGCGTATAACGCTAAAAGTGTGTTCTTAAACAAGAGCAAGAACAAATAAAGAAAGGGTGATGTAACAATGTTAATAAATTTCGTGTTTGAAGGCTATATTAATGCGGTTCGTAAGAAACACTGTGAACAAGAGTTAGCATATAAAAGAATAGTGACAATATTGAAAGGATTAAAAATAAATATTTAACATTTCTTCCAATATTGTCATTATTCGTTTATATGCTAACTTGTGTTCACAGTGTTTCTTACGAACCGCATTGATATAGCCTTCAAACAGCATAAAAAAAAACGTTTGTTTCAAATCAATTAAAGAAAAGAAACATCGTTTTATAGTATCACTAGATTTAGGCATGGAGTAAATCTTGTATGATTGTGACGTCACGAACAATAAGCGATATGTTGAGCAAGTTTAAGGTGCCAGAAATTCCTTCATAATGCTGTAACACGAGCTTTACAATTCGAAAAATTTACCTTTTGTGTGACTCTACAATAATCGCTTAGTAATTGTTATAAGCGAACAGGAAGAGAAATGAAAAAGGACCAAAGCCGAACACGAAATTATCGGTCAAGCTCCAATATCTGTCCCATCACCGCAATATTGCATCCCTGTGCATGTTTTACAAGTACTTTAATGGAATGAGCTCTACTGAACTCATATCAACTTTGCCCTCTCTACAAACATACTCCTCACTAACATGACAAAGCAGCTTCTCCTTCACTGTTAAGGGGCCTAGAAAACAGAAAAAAATTCTAGTTTAATAGTTTCTTCACTCAGATTCCAAGGCTTTAGAATTGCCGCCTTGTTTCCTGGTTCCTTGACTGTACTAACTAGTAGAATTTTAAATATATTGTGAATAAAAATCTCGCTACTTAACTACCCATAGCCCCCTGTTAGACACGATCAAATAATAGCTACCTATGTTTCAAGTGGCAAAATACAAGGTGTCTTCAATAAGTTTCCATGCGTTTTATATACAAGCATTTAAAATTGTTGTAGACTCTTGAAAATTCACTATTATTGCTATATATCTTATGAGATGACTGACCAATTTTCATGATTTCAAGTTCAAATGAACAGCTACAGCAGGAATTGGAATATATTCTACTAAACTACTACTGGTTGTCACAGCGGGTGAATTTAAAAAAGTGCAATCTAGACGTGAGGACACTTTAGAAGAACGATATGTAATAACATTTTAAACTTGGAAAAATGCCATAGAAACGTATGGAATGCTTCAGACTGCATCTTGCATGAATAGAAGATCAATTTTGAGTGACAAGATTCCAGGAAGATAGAAAGTATGTGATGATGAGAGTTGTGGAAAAAGTAAGGAAGTCAGAACACTAGAGTTAATTGGCCAAATAAAGTATCTTATAAATAAGAACTGTCTATTGTCTATGGAAACAGTAAGTGCACAGTTTGATGTCAGTGTGGGAACTGTAGTCATGAAGAATTGAAGATGCAAAAGATTTGCACAAAGTTTGTCCCAAGGGTGCTCCATCTGTTTCACAGACTATTTAATCAAAATGGGTACCCTCCCTATAATCGAGACCTTGCTCCCTGTGACTTTTGGTTATTCTCTAAGCTCAAGTAAAAACCGAGAGACTGTAGTTATGAGACAATTGAGGAGATGATTGAGGTATGTGACAAAGGTCACATAAGAGGACTTCCATGGAGCCTTCCAGAAATTATTGGAACGATACAAGTGCATTACAGCCCGAGGAGATTACTTCGAAGGGGACTAGAATTCCACGCATGTGTACTATAAATAAAAGTGTTGAAAAAAGTTTTAAAATTTAAAGAACCTCATATCTTGTTTGGGGATGAGAAAGAGTTAAAAAGCAAAGCGACAAGTAAAGTATCCGCACACAATGTTTCGAAATTTGCTAAACTGACTCCTTCGACCAGTCCAACGCTGCACTTTCTGGGGCGTCTTAAATAGCTTGAATGAATTGCTGTTTTCTGGGTCAGCATCTATTTGATCTAAGAAATATCTTTGGCAATTTGGAACCGTGAAGTACTATTTTTCTTAGCTCTATACATCAAGTGGCTTCATGTTTTGCCTGAAACGATGTCCATAAAAAAATCATATCTCGCTGGCACAAATACAAGTCATGTTTCTATTATAAACTGGTTTATTAGCCATAAACAAGAAACTCTGGCTGTTTGCCGGGACAAAAGAGGAATAAAAAAATACAGAATTATACATTTTTGTATGCTTTTACGCAAAATGTTGAACCGTTTAATGGCACCCTCCTATGTTGCTTAGTAGAGTAACATCTGTCACAACTTTCGCTTAATACTATACGTAAAAAAAGGCAAAGAACTTTCGTTTCTTCACGTTCTGAATTTTGAGATGAGGATTAATTTTTCGTATTATTTAAATTCTGTGGTCTATTGTTCTCATTTTGAGTGTTATTTTCATAACGCTTCGGTCGATATATCCTCCGACCTTCTTCAGGTGTATTATGCCGAACTTTTTCTGCCGAAATCAGGAATTTCGAACGGAACCTTTTACTTGATTCACGAAGGTAGCATACTCTCATCCTGCCAGCCATGACTGGGTAGAAGTTTCAAGTAATTTGCAAATATTTGAGTATCGCCTGCACCGACGTATTGTATAAAGTACTTAGTGAAATTCTGTAGTAAAGTTACACTTTCCTGGATGTTGAAGAGTCAATCCTTAGTGCGGACGATATTCAAAATACAATTGCGAATAACTTAGGACTAGTGATGGGACGATTCCAATATTTTTCCCGAATCCGATACAATTACCGATTCTGATTCTTTATAAATCACTAAATATTTAACTGTAGAGTTTATACCCCCGCCAAAAAAACACATGTTGAATGTATTGCTATTTTCTCAAACGTAAAAGTACACTTGTGAGGGATGATCTATAAATTTTAGTCTTACTAACACCAATAAATATTAATTATTTCATTATTATTACCAGCAGTGAAAGATGTTGTTTTGAACATAATTAAATAAAAAAAATGCCTTTAAATAATCGTTTATGGCATCGGAAAATAGGCACAAATTTTTCCGATCCCGATACCCCCCAAAAGTTCAAATTTTCCCAATTTCCGATTCCGATTAATCGTCGCAACACTACTTAGGACTTCTATCCAATCATGGCTGACGGAACATAAGCATGCTACTCCCGCGAATTAAACAAATGGTTATGTTCGAAATTTTGCACAGATTCCAGAGTTTGACAGAGTCCCTCAGGGGTCAATCCTGGGCCCAACTCTTTTCCTGATCTACATCAATGACCCCCCTAAACATGTACTTAAATCATTCGTTGACATCTATTCTGATGACACGACCATCTACGGCAACACATCAAAGGCTGTAAATGACAAAGTTCTCTCTGATTCTCTCTCCTCTGATCTCGAGCGCGTGGTTCAGTGGGGGAAGATGTGGCTGGTTACCTTTAATGCATCCAAAACCAAACTCCTATCCTTACATCATCAATGCTCTGATCCCCATCTGGCATCAATTGTGATGGATGGCTCTCGTCTGGGTGAGGCCCCGTGCTTTGACAAGCTTCTGGGTTTGACCTTTACTCCTGATCTGAAATGGAACAGGTACATCAAGTATGTTGCCAATGTCGCTGGAAAGATGGTAGGATCCTTCTACCGCTCCAGAAGATATCTCACTACTGATGCAATTCTCTATCTATATAAAAGCCAAGTACGTCCAACCATGGTCAGAGTTTGCGAAAAAAAAAAACCCAAACAAAACAAAACATAAACTCAAAACAAAACGTTTTTCCAGTATTTTCAGTCGTTTTATATAAACTGCCAGGAAAATTCCGACGATAGCACAGTCCTTATTCTGCATAAGTACCGAAAAAATTTATTACAAATTCAAAATATCAACCCTTTAATTACGCAGCACACAACTACGATCTTAATTCGCAAACCGAATTATTAAAAAAAAAAAAAATACCCATACGTAATATTAGATAAATTGGTTATTTTATATATAAAATGATACCTTAATCGAATATCCTTATTTAGTCCCTTCCTCTCATACGATGACGAAGCTAGACAAAACGTGGGTTTTAAATTTAGAGAAAATTCAGCTCCTCCCAAAAAGGGCACTCTGGATTGGCACAAAAATAAAAATTTGCCTCAGTCTAAAAACATTTCCGCTTCACTAAACGAGGACAGAACGGATGCAGTGTAGTACTAGAACATATAATACACTTTGATCTAAAGATTTGATCGATTGTCACTGACTAGACATGCTCAACATTAACATATATATATATATATATATATATATATATATATATATATATATATATATATATATATAACTACTTCATTTATTCGCATAAATTTAATATACGAAAGTATAGATTTATGCGTAAAGTATTTACTTCAAAAGTGCTCAATACGTAGGTAGAGCTAGTTAGTAATTTATAAAATATATATGGCGATTAAGCTACACTGAATATTCTGCGTTTCATCCAACTATAGGATTCGTCAGGCTTATGCGCATAAGCCTGACGAATCCTATAGTTGGATGAAACGCAGAATATTCAGTGTAGCTTAATCGCCATATATATTTTATAAATTACTATATATATATATATATAGTTTAGTTATATTTCTATTCTTACACTGTTTGCTATAATGTTAAACATATGTACATATAACGTAATTCTGTTTTTTTTTGTTGGCACAAACAAGCTGCAGTCGTTTTCCATTATAACTTAATTTATATACCACACAAACTCGTTCATTGTTTATCGTTATGAAAAAATCGAATGAAAAATTTAAAACGACTTTTCATTTTACCATTACTTATCCGTATTCTAAAAAAAAGGATTGGTAAAGGGTATAATAAGCACACATAGATGAACAGCGTCTACCGTGATCACATTCAACGCTTTGGGCCCTTTCTGAAACACGTGATGTCATAATAACAAACCTAGTAGAAAAGTTGCCAATCCAATGGGTGACAACTTCATATAAAGAAAATCTACTTGAATTATTCAAGCAGTCGCGCAACTTATGGAAAATGAAGAGATTCTAAACAGGTTTTTACACAAAAGATATCAGATGCCACATCACAAACCCCAGCACTCTCGAACCTTTGGCTCTTGATTGGAACAATGTAGGACTGAGATGAAGATGACGTTATCGGCGGGAAATTGAAATTTTCCACAGTTTGCAAGAGTCCATACAGAGAATTTAGTCATCGCCGAACATGAGGATGAGGGGGTGAAGAAAGAGCGGAAGATATGAAGAGAGAGAGAGAGAGAGAGAGAGATGGGGGAGATTAAGGTGGAAAGAGAGATTTATCAGTAGATTAGAGATGGCTAAATGTCTGTTTTCAGTAGGAAGGAGGTGAATGTTATATAAATACGCCATGATACTATTGACACACAAGTTCGCATTGGGTCATCGATGTTAAGGGATGGTAAGTCTGATGATTACCAGATAGGTGACCATTTGGGAATGCCATGCCTAAAAATAATAATAATTTAAAATTGAATAATAGTAATAGAGAGAGAGGGAGAGAGAGAGAGAGAGAGAGAGAGAGAGAGAGAGAGAGAGAGAGAGAGAGAGAGAGAGAGAGATGCTCTGACCAATCCAAAAGCAGTCGCTGGCAATCCATTAATTCTGTTCTTTCTGCAAATACTCTTGTTAAGTACTTCGTTATTCTTATTTCTTTTCTGTACTTTAGGGCCATAAAAATTAGCCATGCCTTTCAAGCTATCAGCCAAATTTATTTTATACATATAAATAAAATTTGCTATTAAAAATATAGACGAGGTCAAATAACATAAGGTCGGTTTCTCGACGATTTAATGGATGTAACACGTAGAAATTGTGAGATAGTTGGTATTGTCGTTTTGGTTACAAACGCCTAACCTCTATTATGATAAGCTATATACATATATATATATATATATATATATATATATATATATATATATATATATATATATATATTTGTTTACTGATTTTTGGGGAAAGAATTCCGACAAAGTGCTCGATTGCAAAGAAAAACCTTTTCGATATTAGAGCTTAATATTTATTTATTTAATAGTACAGAAATTCAGAAAAACATTGGTACCGTCGGTTTCAAGCCCAACAAAGGGGACCAGTTTATGGTAAAACGTAAATGATGTTAGGCTCTCGTCAGCCATATTGTTTCTGTCTGAGGAAAACATTTCAGCCCGCATTTATTTTTTTATAATGATGTTCATTTTTATTTGACTATTGCTTATTCCTATCGCTGTATATTTTATTTTATTCTAATATGAATTTTCTTATTTTTCAATTTTTTATTTAAATTTAATTTAGTAAATATGTACCGTTCTGTTCTTGCATGGTTTCCAGTCTGCCTTCTGTTAATTTTAGCTGGTGCAAGGAAGATAATTACTTTATCTTATTTCAGTTGGTCCAAGGGATCTAATTAATCTATCTTATTTATTTTTTAATCTTTTTTTATTTTATTTTAAATAGTTGAGGGAGGTATGCAGGCTATTTGCTTTCTAAGTCTTTTATATATGTGTATTGTATTCTTTAAGGTAGCCATAATTTTTATACTTAATTTATACTTAATATTTATACTTACAATTGTCTAAATGCCCATTTTCACTTTACTAATTTATGCGCTAAGTTGACTGCATCTAGAATACTCTTGAAGAAATTCCTTTAGGTGGGGTCTTCGTTCGTTGTTCGGTCCTCCCAGTTTATTAGGAGCGCTTGTCTCCTATGTAAACAGGCTCTGAAGGTCTCACTGCGTACGTTCGAACAGGTCTTTTGAGGGTCATTAATAGTCTTTATAATGTGGTACTTCTCCGCATCACAATGGGGACACCGTTTTGAGGCTGGTGAATATGCTGGTCTTCTCTCTATGATCCTCCATTTAACGCTGAAAGGTGTTCCGTCATCTTTTAGCTGCCATACCCGGGCGGCTAGTGCTGTCTTTATCCTTGTTTTTACCCTGAAGGAATTGTTGTGCTTGTAAAATCTCTGTTTAAACGTCCCTTTCGTCATGCCTATACATGTATATAAAGTGAACGCGCTCTGTCAATTTCATGTCTGCAGACTCGAAATTTGATATACAGGGTACTAAGATTTGGGAAACTTTTCGTGATCTGTTTTCGGTCTGAAATTTGGTTGTTAAGGGGTCAAAGTTCATTTGAACCTGAAATAATAAAAGGATTTGACCTTTGAGAACTTCACCAAACAATTTTGGGCCTAAACACTTGAAATTTTAGATATGGGTTCCTTGGACATGGATCTAACTTAATAACTTGATTTGAGCACAAAACAGTAAATGTTAAAGGGTCATAATAGGGGTCAAAGTAAAAAAAAAATTGACCGTTTTTTTTTTTTTTGCTCAACATACACCTCAAAACACCCGGGCAACGGCGGGCTGAAATGCTAGTATATATATATATATATATATATATATATATATATATATATATATATATATATATATATATATATATATATATATATATATATATATATATATATACTGACTGGTGTTATGTTACACCATGTTCTTTAAAAATAATATTCGAAGTTTTTGTAACAAACGTGCAGACACGGAATCTCTTTTGTAGTAAGAATTCTTCCTAATTCTTATTTGATGTCGTGTTTTCTCCATTCGTTTTTTTTTGTCTTCTCTCGTAGAAGAATTCTATAGAACATCGGCCTTCAGCGGTTTCCTCCCCTTTTTTTACTGCTTATGGGGTGGGCAAATAGGGCCCGGGTCATCGACAAAATACCTTGAAAGGGTTAATTAAATAACGAAAAAAAAAAAAAAAACAAGCTAAAAAAAAAAAAATAAAAATAAAAACCGGATGGATAACAGCTGTAAGGATCTTTCCAGATTGTTGAAGTTTTGATGCTAAGCGACAACTGGAGGTGAAAAAAGAAACAAAAAAGGGGAAAAAAGAAGGCTGAACTTTGAATAGAGTAATTAAAGATTTAAACGGATAATTAATAACGAATAAAAAAATCGCAGAATGAAGACTTCTTTTCAACATTAATCTTTTTATCTATCCATAGCAAACATTATGTGAGGTTACGAAAATTTTAATTTGACTGGATAGATGTCCTAACTAATTCCCAACTGTATTTGTGAGTGTCACCCTGAACTGAGAAATACACATATAACCCACAGAGAAGTTTACATACTGTGCTATACATCTTATAAGATGACTAACCAATTTTTATTATTTCAGGTTCAAATGAACAGCTACAACAAGAATTGGAATACACCCTACTAAACCTGATTACCACAAATAGTGAATTTCAAAAATGCAATCTGGATGTGGGGATACATTAGAAGAACGATACGCAATAAAAATTCAGTTTTAAATTTAGAGAAAATGCCAGCGAAACGTATGGAAAATGCTTCAGATTGCTTTTCGACCATCTTGCATAATTTGAACATCAGTTTTTGACTGTCATAAGAGATTCCCGGAAGGCAGGAAATCTGTGAGGGATAATGAAAGGTATGAAAGGGGTAAGGAAGTCAGTACACGAGAGTTGATTGGCCAAATAAAGATTTTCATAGATAAGAACCATCATGTACCTATAGAGACAATAATTGCACAGTTTGATGTCAGTGTGGGAACTGTCACAATTATTCACGAGAAACTGAAGATGCGGAAAATTTGCGCGAAATTTTCCCCAAAAGTTCTCCAGGAAGATTAGAAAGAAAGACATTGTCATGACATCAAGACCTACCCTATAATCCAGCTCTTGCTTCCTGTAACGTTTGGTTATTCCCTAACCTCAAGCAAAACCTTAGAGACTAAGGAGATGAAAACGGTTGTAACGAGGGTCATTGATACGCTCACGCAAATAGACTTTCATGGGGCCTTCCAAAAGTTGATAGAACGGTACAGCAAGTAATGGGAATAGAGTTTCACGTGTGTACTATCAATAAAAATGCCTATACGAAAAAACCCCAAACAAACTGGAAACGCACTGAAAGCACCTCGTATTATTACTATATATAACAGTTTTTTGTGTAAATTTGACGTAAAGGCTACTATTTCCTTTTATTATACTTATTATTACTATAAATATATACATATGCGCGTGTGTGTGCGCGCGTATATGTGTTTGTAATACTAAATATTTTTTTCGTTCTAGTAAGGAGGCATTACTTTTGATACTCCTCTTGTATATCCTCTATATTTATAAAATTGATATTATTTTTATCTTCTTAAAAAACAAAAAAAAACAAAACAGCAAGACACAGACGCCACATATGAATTCAATATAGTCACAGCTGTTAATACCTGATACAGGTTTTGGTGTTATTATTAGTCGAATTTAAATCGTAAATTCCTACAATATTTCCTAGGAGAGTCACTCTCCCAAAAATTCAGATTTACATGCGTCCGTGATCATTTTATCATTTCGTTTTAACATTCATCCAATACTCATTCAGTATGTTAATAATCACCGCTCTCTTCCGTTTCGGATTTTTTTGGCTTCCATCAATTTGATTGGTTGCTCAAATTTGTTTCGCAGTTTAAGAGACTGCATTAGTTTTTTTCTTAATTTACGGATGCTTACAAATCGTATATTATGAACGTTGATTGCTGACGCAAGTCGTTATAACAAGTGAATTTAAATAGCTCACGTATATTTGTTTGCATGTTTTAAAACTGGTAAACATTAATCAGATGTAACTTTTCCCAGGGTATTTATTGATAAACACAAACATCTTTTATATAGGGGATTAGAGAGATGACGGATATTTTATATTTGTTGCTGTGTTCGTATTAGAGAGAGAGAGAGAGAGAGAGAGAGAGAGAGAGAGAGAGAGAGAGAGAGAAAGAAAGAGAAAGAAAGAGAGAGAGAGAGAGAGAGAGACAGACAGACAGAGACAGAGTACATTTTAATGTGACAGTGACATGTAATTCACAATGAGAGGAGGATAGATAGATAGCCATTTATACAGTTCTGGGAGTGTTTCTATAACATATTTTCTTAACACACATATTTTAGAGATGAGGATTATCAGTTCTTTTATCATAAAGAAGGAACAGTCATTACTTATAATAGCTGAGAGAGACACATTCTTAAGATGATGGAGACACATTACTTATATTAATTCATACACAAACTTCATTATACAGATGAGTGGAACACAAGTTCATATTAATAGAAATTCGCAATACCTTTGTTTGTAGAATGACATAATACAAGACGCTGTTACAAAATATGATGACGTCCTTTATTTCTTCGACCGGTCAATGGTTCCACATCAACGAATTCAAAGTCTTACATTATTTCAACTTCCAACCTTTCGCCTCCAAATGTGGGTTCCTTCTCCCTAATGTCAGCTCTCTCAACGCTGCCCCGGCACTCTCTCGACGTTATCTGGCCTCTGACTCTTTGTCTCACTAAAGCTCTAACTATATTGACAACTCATCTCTTAGCCATGACGTCATTGCATGGCCCAAAGACGTGCATATCGATCTCGTGGCCTGACATGCCTCACGTGTCTAAAACATGCACTGTTCCTCACATGTCTATCCCATTCTGTAGAGCGAATTCTTCTTCTATTTTCGGCCTAACCTATTTTCCAATGTTTAACATTTTCTATTGTTCGGATCTAGATAACCTCAATTTAATTTAATTTTTCATAAACAGAATTGAATCATCAAATTCCTTTTTCAATAACATTTCTAAACAACGAATTCATTTTCAATAACATATCTGCTTATTTATTTTAAACTCATGATCGGAATTCTCCTGAATCTTAATTCCAAACCTATCTTCCCAGGTTCGAATTCTCTGACTATCCTATCTCATTTTTACTTACTTACAAGAACAGGCGACCTGTTCTCGTAACATGATGTAAGGTTAAGAAAACAGGGACGGAAATTGATTTTAACACTTTTTTTTTCGTTTAAAAAATATTTATTTTTTGGATTTTATTCTTTGTCATTAAATAGATTGCTGTATAATGGAGAATTTTTGTTATTTCTTTCACAAAAAAGACTAAAATTAAATTCATTACATTTTTCTTATGAATTCACGGTAAACAACAAAAGAACTGGTTGATTAGCATTTCAATAAATTATAATAAAGTTTTTTCGCAATTTTTAATATATATTTTACGAAAACTGCTTTTTTCATGAGAACTGTATTTTAAATATAAATTCATTAAAAAGTGAATAAGTATCGAAAAAATTAATGAAAATCTGACTATTAGTTGATTTTTACTATTTTTTTTATTAACAACACGTATAGATACGAGGTGTCTTCAATAAGTTTCCAGACTTTTCGCATGGACACTTTTATTGATAGTACACACATGAAACTCTAGTCCCCTTCAAAGTAATCTCCTCCGAGTGCAGTGCACTTGTACGTTCAAACAAGTTCTGGAAGGCCCCATGGAAGTCTTCCTCTGATAGCGTGTCAATGACTCCCATCGCAGCCTCTTTCATCTCCTCAATTGTCTCATAACGACGGCCTCTAAGGGTTTCCTTGAGCTCAGGTAATGACCAAAAGTTACAGGACTATAAGCAAGTCCTGGACTATAAGGACGGTGAGGAACTGTCTTGATACCAATCTTGGTTGATTGGGATAAACGCGCAAATATTCTGCATTTTCAGTTTTTTGCGAATAATTGTGTGTACATTTCCCACACTAACATCAAACTGTGCACTTATTGTCTCTGTAAACACATGACAATCCTTATTTATGAAATTCTTTATATAATAAATTCCACAGCCAAACAACGTCGCAGCCCACAAGAGCCATGACAGTCAACGAACCGGAAGTCCAAGACTCGAGTTTCGCACTCATTTGGGCTCATCAGTTAGACACATCCGAACTCAGGATTCGAAACCCGAGCTTCTTGCATGCGAGGCAAGCACTCTACCAACTGAGCAAACGCCTCGCAAACAAGAAATTCTATTAACCAACACAGATCAAGCAAACCGCGAGGAAATCCGACTGCGAAATGAACCTACTTCATCTCGACAAAGGACGCAGTCATCCAACCAGCTAATAACCCCAAGCCGATGTCTCACAAGTAGGAGCTTTAACTCAAAAGGCTAATCAACTCAGGTGTTCTGACTTCCTTACTCTTTCCACAACTCTCATACTTCGCAGACTTTCTTACCTTCATTGAATCTCTTATGCCACTCAAAATTGATGCTCTATTCATGCCAGATGGTCCAAAAGCAGTCTGAAGCATTTCATATGTTTCTCTGGCATTTTTTCCAAGTTTAAAACCTAATTTTATTGTGTATTGTTCTTCGTTCAAGTGTCCTCATGTCCAGATTCCATTTTTGAAATTCACTAATTGTGACAATCAGGCTTTAGTAGAGTGTATTCCAATTCCTGCTGTAGCTGTTCATTTGAAGCTGAAATAATAAAAATCGGTCAGTAATCTCATAAGATGCATAGCAATAACATAATGAATTTTTAAGAGTCTACAACAATGTACAGAAAGTATGGAACCCTTTTGTAAATCACCTCGTACTCACAGTAAAATGGCTACACCATAGAAACGTTGTTTTAACTAATGTAAACACGATAGTAGTTTAACATTTTCATTACTTCCGTAGGCTGAAAAAATATGGAGGTCACTGAATTCAATAAAATGAATGATTATATATATATATATATATATATATATATATATATATATATTTGTTTGCTTATTTTTTTTTCTTATTGCAGTTTTGACTTAAAACTCGAAACACCTTAACTTTATCCTGTTTTGCTAATTTTCTTGCTTTTAAATCTTTTTTGTCAAATATGCCTGGTACTACTCTAAACCAGTCCTTAAATAAGATTCTCCAATCCAAAAACATAAGCCGACTTCGCAATTCCCATTATTGGAACTTAATTATAAGGAGAAGCGCGAAGGTTCTACCTCGAGGTATCTAACGCAAAAAAAAAAAAAAAATAAATAATAATAATAAATAAATAAAATCATTAACTCCACACCCTTACCCACCTCCACCATACCCTTTAAGTACCAGGAACAAACCTGCTAGCTTCCTTTTCGAAAGGACCTAAGTTAAACAATTCTTATCCATAACTGTTAATAATGCCTACACTTGTGTATTATATATATATATATATATATATATATATAATATAAAAAATAAAAATTATAACACGGAAATTACATAATTGTCGATGCAATAATTTATTTCAACCTTATGGTATTTTCAAGCATCTAAATCAGACAATTACATTTTTGATACTGAAAAAGAAAAGAAAAATCGTGCTTCGACCCTCAAAAAACCAAAGGTGGTGGTAGTAGCAATCCACTTAATACATTTATAGAGAGGGTGGTAGGGATTTAAAAAAATTAAAATTAAAAATTAAAAATAACAAATAAAAAAATTAGATTAGACACTTATAAGCGGCAGCTCGATGTAACCATAGATACACACACACACACACTCACATACACACACACGCAACACATACACATACACACACACACGCCTCTAAGATGTACGTTCTGACCTGTAAATGCCTTGACACGCGTTTACTAACCTAGGAAGGGGGGGGGGGCGAAAGTATACGGATATATAGTGAAAGAAATAGAACAGCGCGTAATGGAAAAAAAAAAAAAAAAAAAAAAAAAAAGGGAAGAAAAGAAGAGGATACAGTGATTGAGTCATGGAAAGTAGGTCTATTAAAAGATAAATAAATTAATAAAAAAAATATAACTAAAAAAATAAATAAATAAAAATAAGAAAATAAAAATAAAAAGAATATTATATATAAAGTTTTAAAACTATCTGTATGTTATTATGTAAAAATTGATATTATCTTATAATTCATTTAAATATTTTATATGTGATATAATACTATGAATTTAAAAATTGAGTCTATATATTTAATATTTTATATATTTTCATGTAAATAATTTTATTGGTGATTATAGCGGTCGTTGTAATTAATATTTCAATTCTTAATTGATTAAGAAGTGGGAAAATGTAATATTGATCGCCCCCAATTCGATAGGACGTATCTAGTTTCGGTTAATATATACTTTTATTCCCTCCGTACAACAAAATTATTCTCATGCACGCATAAAGAAATAAGTAAAATAATTAAATTTTTGTGTTGATTTGTATCAAATCTAATAATATCTAGTTTTAGTATTTGGTCTTTTTGACTTAACTCAGTTTAATAACTAATGTATTATCTGCAGAGAAAAATTATTATCTTAAGGCTATCTCATTTATTTATAAGTAATTTGGACAAGCCAGGTACTTCGGGGAAAATATATATATATATATATATATACATATATATATATATATACATATATATATATATATATATATATATATACATATACACACATACATATATATATACATATATATATGCCTAGCTTAGATTTCGGACAACAAATCGTAAAGTAGTTATTATCGAGTATATACCGGACAACACTATAATTGCCGGTGGGGTGGGGTAGGATTGTTTATCGTAATTAATCTAGTGGTGTTAGATTCGGTGTCTTTACCATTATAGAATTCTCTGTTCGTCGGATCTAGAGTTATATATATATATATATATATATATATATATATATATACTCGGGTTTTTTATATTCAAAAGTAATGGACTAATGAATTCTACTTTTGAGTATTTCGTTGATTTAATTACTTCTTTTGCCTGAATATATTTATATATTTATATGTAAGTGTACTTGTATCTGTGTTATTAGTAATCTTGTCTTGAATGTATTAATTTGTGATTTAATATGACTCTATATCTATACTTAAATAGCTTAAACTTTCAACTTAATAGTATAGTTACACCTTTACTTATGTGCATGTATTTATATATATATATATGTATGTATATATATATATATATATATATATATATATATATATATATGTATGTATGTGTGTGTGTGTATATATATATATATGTTTTGTATTCTTTTTATATGCATAAATATTAGTAGATTTTTATTTATAATTATTGGTCCTATTTAATTTATTTAATCCCCTCTTATGGCTAAATATGTTATATTAAAAAGATAATAAATATTAATTTTATTCTGTTTTTATTATTATTATTATTATTATTATTATTATTATTATTATTATTACTATTATTATTATCATTACTATTATGTTTATTATTACTATTATTATTATTATTATTAATAATAATAATTTTAATATTGTTTTATCATTATATTTTTTCTTTTATTTATATATTTATCTAATAAAAACGCGAAAATTTTAAACTTATATCATTTAGCATAAAGGGCTTAATTAATTGTAGACGTATGTTTGAACTGCGTTGATACTACTCGTGGACGTATGTGAGATGATAAATATGTTGGCTGGATACATTCGCTGTCTTTTTTGACATGTTCATTTCTGACGCTTGGATTGTATCTTCTGTTTGTATGTTTCATTACTGAATTGTATAATTGTTCATAAATTGGTTGACACGCAGATCTTTTTCTTTTTCTTTTTCTATATACTGTCAAATTCTTACTTTCTCTCTTTCTCTCTTTCTCTCTTTAACTAGATCTCATCATTCTTTCCTTTCCCTTCTAGTCCTTATTCTCTTTATAATAACCATTTATATCTTTTTTCTTTTCTTCTCCATATTATATATCTATTTTCTTTCTCTATTTCTTTCTCTATTCCTTTTTTTTCTCTTCTCAATCACTCTCTCTCCATTATAATCTTTTAACTTTATTTAAATTGCCCCTCCCTCTTTACATCTTATAATTAAAGTTCTGTGTTTTAAGTTTTTTAACTCCAACTTTTAAAGAGTTCCTACCTAAAATAAAAATTCATTATTCATTTAACTTTTGAATAGTCAAGTCGCTGCCTGATGATATCTGTTGTTTGATTGAAACAAGTGGCTATTTGTAGCAGCGGGATGTGAGCATGTTTATATAACAATAAACAAGTATTTTTAGCTCTTTTTATTGAGCACTATCTAACAACCTCGTTGAATTCATGAGTCCATTACTTTTGAATATAAAAAAACCCGAGTATCATCGCTCCATTATTGTTGAGCACTATTATACGCTGGATTTGTTTTTACCTAAACATGGAGAAAATTAACTTCCAAACATCCCTGAAAAATATTCCTACCACCACCAATCGGAATTACCAGATGACCCTCCTTCTAAAAACAGAGGAGCTACTTAGGAGAATGAAGTGGAAAGCTTTTTTCTTCCTGAGAAATTCAAATGAAAACAAGAATAAGGATTACCATGGTTTCAAAAATCGAGATTCGGCACCACATATCGACCAATTGGATGCTTTTGAAGCAGACATTATGGATCTTATTAGAAGCCTGTCTATCCATAGAAAAAAAGAATTATTTTCAAAAACAGTTGGATATTACCATTAAGAAAATCAACACCTCGGATTACCTCTACGTTAAAGCAGATAAGACACAAAATTTCTACAAACTAACTACACATGAATATAACAAGCTTATTAAAGAAAATATTACAAAAAATTACAAAAAATCAAATATAGATATTTGCAAAAAAATTGACAAGGATAGTAAAGAAATAACTGATAGACTTAAAATTAGTAATAGAGTGGGAATTTTACAAAAAAAAACAGTCATATATTTTGCTTAAAGACCATAAGATAAATTTTGAAAATAAATCTACAACTAGGTTAATTAATCCTACAAAACCCGAAATTGGTAAATTAAGTAAAAATATACTAGAAATAGTTAACTATCAAATTAAATCAACATATAAACTAAATCTATGGATTAATACAGCGGATACCACTAAATGGTTTTCCAATATACATAATAAAAAGAATTGTACTTTCTTACAATTCGATATTGTGAATTACTATCCCTCCATATCTAAGGAACTATTCGAAGAGGTGATGGAGTTTGCTAAACTCCTGTCTGATATAAAAGACACTGAAATTGAAATTGTACGGACATGTAGAAATACTACATTGATTAGTAGAAATGATCAGTGGTTGAAAAAAGATCAAAATGACCTGTTTGACATTTCCATGGGGTCTTTGGATTCTGCTGAAATGACAGACTTAGTAGGTCTATTCAACTTAACCAAAGACATCAATGTCATGGATATAGGCTTGTATCGTGATGATGGACTGATGATCATCAAGGAATCCAACGGCCCTAAATGTGAAAGAACCAAAAAGATTATCTTAAATGAATTCCGTAGAATTAAATTAAAAGTGGATATTATATCAGATGTTAAAACTGTAAATTTTTTGGATGTGAACTTTGATTTAAGGAAAGGCATCTACCAACCATATAGGAAGGAAAACTCAAACCCAATTTATGTACACCCCCTATCCAATCACCCAAAATCTATCATTAGGCATATCCCCAAATCCATTAGTAAAAGAATCAGTGACAATTCTTCCAATCTTGAAACATTTAATAAACATAAATATTTCTATAACAGGGCCCTTAAGGATAGTGGATACAAAAACATGCGATATTGAGTTCATAGAACCAACACACCCAAACACAAATACAAATAGAAACCGCAAGAGAAAAAATCCTGTGGTACAATCCCCCTTTTAATCTGAAACTTAAAACAAATCTAGGAATGAAATTCTTAAACTTAATTAAAAAGCACTTCCCTATTAATAACATACTACATAAAATTTTCAATAAAAATACAATAAAACTTAGTTATAGCTGTAATGAAAACCTTGAAAAAATAATTAAAAAACATAATAACAAAATATTAAACAAAAATAGCACACCCATTGCTACCGAAAGTTGTAACTGTAGAATTAAATCAAAATGCCCTCTTAGAGGAAATTGTCAAATTACTTCTGTAGTATACCAAGCAACTATATCTACTAAGGAAAATCCGAATGAAAAAAATATTACATAGGAATGACAAATAACAATTTTAAAGAAAGGTTTATCGGTCACAAGTGCTCTTTTGAAAATAATGAGTACAAAAATAGAACTTCCTTGTCTAAATATTACAATGAACTAGTAGAGCAAGGTTACTCCCCAATAGTAAATTGGAAAATTTTAAAGAAAGCTAAAACCTGTTCATCTTTAAACTCGCCTTGCTACCTATGTCTTTATGAGAAATTATTTATACTTACTTTCAGAGAAAGAGATAAATTATTAAATAAGAAGCACGAAAATTCAATTAATTGCAAACATCATAAAAACCATCTTTTAAGTAATTTAGTTTAGATATAAAATTTAAATAAATTTAAAATTGTCACTGATTTCTATAATTTATTAAAATACTATTAATATACTTTCTCCTCGCCTGATTTCATTCTTTACTTCCCCTATCTTATATACCTGTGTGTCTATGTGTATATGTATGTGTCTATGTATTTACTTTATGACCGTGTGTACTTAGATTTATATATTTCTATATTATTTTGTATACCCTCCCATGTTTATTCAATCCACTTGTATGTTTTTATGTGTGTATGCATCTATCTGTACTCGTGCCAAATTATTTGTATTCTTATGTATTTCTATATATATAGTTTATGTAAATTATACATATTTATGTGTGCGTATATATATATATGTGTGTGCGTTGTTGTATATTAGTATATGACTGTGTGCATATATTTGTGTATTTTTTTGTATGTATGTGTATACATAAAATTATATATATATATATATATGCTTATTTGTATGTCTGTTGGTTCTCTGTGGGTATATACATATGTATTTTATTATTTTTAATTTGGGTACTATCTACCTGTGTGTCGCTACTTTTGAGTATTTCGTTGATTTAATTACTTCTTTTGCCTGAATATATTTATATATTTATATGTAAGTGTACTTGTATCTGTGTTATTAGTAATCTTGTCTTGAATGTATTAATTTGTGATTTAATATGACTCTATATCTATACTTAAATAGCTTAAACTTTCAACTTAATAGTATAGTTACACCTTTACTTATGTGCATGTATTTATATATATATATGTGTGTGTGTATGTGTGTGTATATGTATATATATATGTATATGTATGTATGTGTGTGTGTGTATATATATATATATGTTTTGTATTCTTTTTATATGCATAAATATTAGTAGATTTTTATTTATAATTATTGGTCCTATTTAATTTATTTAATCCCCTCTTATGGCTAAATATGTTATATTAAAAAGATAATAAATATTAATTTTATTCTGTTTTTATTATTATTATTATTATTATTATTATTATTATTATTATTATTATTACTATTATTATTATCATTACTATTATGTTTATTATTACTATTATTATTATTATTAATAATAATAATTTTAATATTGTTTTATCATTATATTTTTTCTTTTATTTATATATTTATCTAATAAAAACGCGAAAATTTTAAACTTATATCATTTAGCATAAAGGGCTTAATTAATTGTAGACGTATGTTTGAACTGCGTTGATACTACTCGTGGACGTATGTGAGATGATAAATATGTTGGCTGGATACATTCGCTGTCTTTTTTGACATGTTCATTTCTGACGCTTGGATTGTATCTTCTGTTTGTATGTTTCATTACTGAATTGTATAATTGTTCATAAATTGGTTGACACGCAGATCTTTTTCTTTTTCTTTTTCTATATACTGTCAAATTCTTACTTTCTCTCTTTCTCTCTTTCTCTCTTTAACTAGATCTCATCATTCTTTCCTTTCCCTGTTACATGATAAGGGCTGTCCCCTGTTCATGTAAGTATAAAAATAGAGAGATTAGTTAAAATGAAAATAAGAGAAAGCAGAAATCGAACCCTGGACATATGTTTTAAAGAACAATAGGTTTAAATGGAATGTCCAGTAAATTGTTAATTCGGATGAAATAAATAATAAATAAACTATTCAATTGTTAAAAGAATGTGGATAATAAAATATGAGTTAAATAAATTAGATATGTAGGTTAAATTCCTTTGTGGAAACAACACAAGGAAAATAGGTTATTGGGAAATCAATGTCGAAAACGTGCAAAGTCGCGCATGTTGAGACACGTGAATTTTGCTCACGTGGCCGGGATGCATGGAGTTCTCAATATAGCAGGTGGGAGTTAGTTGGTCGAGAGAGAGTCAGAGAGAGTCAGAGAGACAGTCAGGAGAGACAGTCAGGGGAGACAGACAGGCGGACGTCTGAAGCGAGACGTCACTTCAGAAACTAAGATGTGAAACTTTGAGTTCTTAATGAGGAAATCCCGACCGGTCGTATTAAATAAATTCACCATGTGTTTTGGATAAAGCTCATCTTTGTGTTGTGATTTCTACAAAAAGGTAAATTGTATCGTTATTATATGTCTGTGTTATAAAATGTCATTACAACAACATCTCTCTCTCTAAGATACAACATCATATGTAATAAGACAAGAACTCTCACTAAGACACATATCATTACTAATAAGAACTCTCACAAGAAAAAGCATCACTTATAATAGTCTCTCTCTAAGACTCTTTAATGAAACAACTATATAACATCCCTTCTAGTCCTTATTCTCTTTATAATAACCATTTATATCTTTTTTCTTTTCTTCTCCATATTATATATCTATTTTCTTTCTCTATTTCTTTCTCTATTCCTTTTTTTTCTCTTCTCAATCACTCTCTCTCCATTATAATCTTTTAACTTTATTTAAATTGCCCCTCCCTCTTTACATCTTATAATTAAAGTTCTGTGTTTTAAGTTTTTTAACTCCAACTTTTAAAGAGTTCCTACCTAAAATAAAAATTCATTATTCATTTAACTTTTGAATAGTCAAGTCGCTGCCTGATGATATCCGTTGTTTGATTGAAACAAGTGGCTATTTGTAGCAGCGGGATGTGAGCATGTTTATATAACAATAAACAAGTATATATATATATATATATATATATATATATATATATATATATATATATATATATATATATGCATATTTGTTTGCTTATTTTTTTTCTTATTGCAGTTTTGACTTAAAACTCGAAACACCTTAACTCTACTTATCCTGTTCCGGGATAGCTTCCGTACATTTATATCTGATCTACCTCTGCATTCCATGTTTAAAAAGGATATGTACTCTATAGTATCAGACCTGACCGAATGATTACTTGGAGGCATAGACCGATTCATACCATACAAAAAATTCCAACAAAAACCTAACAGCCAGCCATGGTTCTCCCCTGAATGTTCTGCTGCCATCGTGCACAGAAATAACTTTTTCCATAGCTACCAACGTAAGTGATGAACTGAGACTAAAGCTGCTTTCAGGACCGCCAGCAACCACTGTAAAAGAGTAATAAAAAATGCAAGAGAGCTATATGCTCAATCCGTTAAATCCAAAGTAGCTGAGCAGACGCTTGGTTCCCACCAGTTCTGGCAAATAACAAATAGGATCCTGAACAGAAGCGTACGTTCTATCCCAACCATTATCAATGGACCAGCATCCGACAAGGCCAAACTATTTGCCAAGAACTTTGCAGCTAATTCTACTCTATGCGACGAAGGCCATTAACTCCCCGTATTTCCTCCTACAACACAGAACACGCTAGGTAACATACAAATATCTGTGTGTGAGGTCGCCAAGCTAATCAAGAACCTTGATTCCAGTAAAGCAACTGGCCCTGACGGTATTCAAATTATAGTGTTAAAAATGCTTCAGCCAGAACTTGCCCTCATACTTACAAAACTGTTTAAGCGTTGCGTTAAGGAGAAGTGCTTTCCAACACCCTGGAAAATCTCATCAGTATGCCCTGTATTTAAGAATTTAGGTGATAAGTCATCTCCCTCTCAATACAGACCAATAATCTCCTGTGTGTCATGAGTAAGTTGCTGGAATCCATATTAAATAGAGAAGTAGTCAACCACCTCAGCAGAAATAACCTTCTTAGTGACACGCAATATGATTTCCGTTCTGCCAGATCTACACCAGATGTGCTAACGGTTATATCTCATAGAATTAGCGAATCTCTCGACAAAGGCTTCATTTTTAGGGCAATTGCTCTTGATATATCAATGGCCTCTGATAAGGTATGGCATAAAGATTTTCAGCTATGGTATAACTGGAAATGTTTTCTCAATCATTAAATCATTTCTCTCTGATAGGCTCATAAGAGTAGTGGTTGATGGGCAGAAATCAGAGGCCCAGAATATTAATGCTGGAGTCCCTCAGGGGTCCATCCTGGGCCCAACCCTCTTCCTGATCTACATCAATGATCTCCCAAAACACATAAAATCTTTCGTTGACATCTATGCTGATGACATGACTATCTGTGGCAACACATCAAAGGCCGTAAATGACAATGTTCTCTCTGATTCTCTCGCCTCAGATATTGAGCGCATGGTACAGTGGGGGAAGAGGTGACTGGTTACATTTAATGCAACTAAGACCAAGCTCCTATCCTTACATCATAAACGCTCTGATCCCCATCTGGCATCGATTGAAATGAATGGCTCTCGTCTAGGGGAGGCCCCATGTTTTTATAAGCTTCTGGGTTTGACCTTTACTCCTGATCTGAAATGGAACACATACATCAAGTCTGTGGCCAAGGTCGCTGAGAAAATGGTAGGATCCTTCTACTGCTCCAGAAGATATCTCACTAATGATGCAATTCTCTATCTATATAAAAGCCAAGTACGTCCAAGGATGGGGTACTGCTGCCACATCTGGGCAGGAGCTACTAAAAACAGCCTATCCTGCCTTGACAGAGTATAAAATAGACTTCGTGACTTGGTGGGGGATGCCCTTTTCTCTAACCTACAACCTCTTTCCCACAGAAGAGACGTTGCGAACCTGTCTCTGTTTTATTTTTATTTCCATGGCAAGTGCTCGTCTGAGCTCCATTCTCTGGTCCCCCCTCGCCAATCTTTCATGAAAAACACCCAACTAGCTGAAACCACTGTCAATAATTTTCCCCACTCTTTATCCGTGCCTAAATCCAAACGTAGATTCCATCAACAAAGCTTCTTTCTTAGAACTGCACACCTGTGGAACTCTCTGCCGCTTGCCTGCCCCCCCCCCCGACTTCAACTTGAATGTCTTCAAGTCCAACACAAACAAATTCCTGATGAACCACCCCCTTAAGTAATGACACCTTGTCAAATCTCCAATACTAACTATTACTACGATACTATCCCATTGGTTACTGTGCATACAATAACCCTTATCCCCGAGTGGCTTCTGGGCCTTGATAAGTTGTAACCACCATGTAAAAAAAAAATTATCTCAGTCTGTGAGGGATTCTTACATCAGAGAAGATTAGAGATAACGAAAAGAAAATAGTTTTAACATTTTAAAATACTTATCCTGACCAAATTTATCTTGACCTTAGTCTAGAAGGAATTCTCAATAAGGAAAGTTTAGAGATAACTAAAAACGAATATTTTCTGCCTTTTAAAATACGATTCATAAGATTTACTCTATCTTTTTGAAAACTGGGAAATCTTATTGATCCTTAAACGGAAAATTTCGAGATTGACAGCTTCATTTTTCACACTCTAGGAGGAAAAGGGATACGAGATGAAAAATAGAAATTATTATTTTTTTTGTCTAACTGAAATAACGTACATAAATTATATTAAATGCTTGTTTTACGTTTACATGTACATTTATACACAAAAATCCCCTGATGCATATCCCGTTTTTTAACAAAATTACCTTAGTCTATAAGGATTTCTTCTTCACAAAAAGACTCCAGAACTAATGGTTTTAGCATTTTTAAATAATTCTTCATACACATTTAATCGTTCTTTTGTCGTGGTACAGGAAATTCTCATTATTATATAGAAAAAAATTGATGCTGGCATATCATCAGCCCATTTCATATTTAACTGTTTTTAATATAAAAGGTGTTTTTGAAGGCTTACAATATACGAATGTGCAGTCGCTATGAGCAGATAAATAAATAAATAAATAATTTAAAAAAAAATTATTTACCAGAATGGTTTCTTTTTCTGTTTTTTTTTTTTTTTCAACTGTGGATGGTATTTATTCCATAGGTCATTTCGAGTGTATAACTCATCGTCGGTGGAGAAACATTTTCTAGGCTGTCACTTGTAAAGTGGCTGCTTTGTTTATATTTTAAATTGAAACGCTCAAAGTTTAAATAATTCCGTTGTCTGTTAAGGAGACTATTTTTTAAAACTTATCTATAGATTTTCTGATAAAGGGACGTAAATCTAAATTCTTGTTTAATGTGATTATAATTGACTGTTGTCGTTTAAATTTTTTCATAAAATTTTAAACTCTCTAAAGCTTAAATAATTATGTAAACAGTTAAGAGAGGTGTTTTTTTTGTATGATTTATCACTGAAACCGTATAAGGGAAGTAGTTAGTTTGTTTGTTTGTGTCTTTATTAGAAACATGTTAGATTTTCCGTTTTACTATAATTTCTGGTTTTAATTTTTCAATCATCATTGAATCAGATTAATCTGAGGTTTCCCCGATTCCTATCATTTGCTAACATTTTCACGGTTATGTTTTTATCCTTTTAGAAAGAAAAACAAACTATTCAGGTAAATAAAAAAAATATTGAATTACTTATTATTTATTTATTTATTTATTTATCTGGTAATAACGACTACACATTCCTGCATCGTAAGCCTTCGAAAACACCTTTCATCCGTTAAACAATGCTTCAAGCAAACCACGCCATGTTTTTTTTTCTGACAAAAATACCCCCTTTTCATTGCACGTGTCTAAATATGAAATAATTCTTTATCTTTCGTAAAATAAAATACATTCACTTTAAAGTCAGTTTTATAAATCGTTTGACAATTTTCTTAGGAAATGAAACAGAAAATGACCATCCTTCGTAATACTCAGTATCGTGGCCGTTGTACTGTAATAGAACCGCTAGTGCTGGTAGCAGCACACGTATGACAAATATGCAAATGATCGAGCCAGTGCGAGAAGTGACGTCACAGCGGAGGAATAAAAGGGAAAGAAATACAGAGAGAAAAATGCGCCACATATTTAGGATCGGGAGAAGAAATTACATTCCCTGTGTGCATATTAACACATCCGGGGTAATGCCGAATCATCTGACCCAGAAGATTATTATTATTATTATTATTATTATTATTATTATTATTATTATTATTATTATTATTATTATTATTATTATTATTATTATTATCGTATAGATAGAATAAGATTTATTTTAAAGAGAAACATGCAATTTAAGGACAAATATGGCTAAATGACGTATTGGGAATTTAACCTGACTAGATTCTATAAACAATAACAAGAAGGAATTTTAGATAAATAAAAAAAATATGTTTTAATAGAAAAGAATGTTAGAACATAAACGAGGGTAGATCATTCGGTTTATGTCTGGTCACGTGGAGTTAATGACATAACGAGATAGTTTGGAAACATACGTAATCAGGTTTAAGTCAGCAGTCTTGAGTGAATGATTTAGAACGAGTAGACATGATAGGCAAGTTCTTAGCTGGTTGGGAATCGTTCAGCTATGGACGCAGTCAGCTGGAAAGCGAGTAACGTGCAACCCCAGAACAAAAAGCTGATACAGGAATAAATGTAAATATGGGAAAACAATTTGGTTGCCTGAGTTGTCGGGGTCGGAAAATGGCTTAAATTTTCAGAAGCGCGTCTTTTTTTTTTTTTACACGGTGGTCACCACTTATCAAGGCCCGGAAGCCACTCAGGGATAAGGGTTATTTCAAGTACAGTAGGTTAGTGTGGAGATTTAATGGAGTGTTTACTTAAGGGGGCGGTTCATTAGGAATTTGTTTACGTTGGACTTGAAGACATCCAGGTTGTAGTCAGGTGGGAAGCAGGCAGACGGAACAGAGTTCCACAGGCGTGCAGTTCTAAGAAAGAAGCTTTGTTCATGGAATCTACGTTTCGATTTAGGCACAGATAAAGAGTGGGGAAAATTTTTGATAGTGGATTCAGCTAGACGGGTGTTTTTCGTGAAAGATTGGCGAGGGGGGACCAGAGATTGGAGTTCAGACGGACTCCTGCCATGAAAATAACGATAAAACAAGGATAGGCTCGCAACGTCTCTTCTGTGGGAGAGAGGTTGCAGGATAGAGAAAAGGGCATCCCCCACTAAGCCACGAAGACTGCAGTGATTTTTCCGAACAAAATGTATGTCTTGGCAAGCAAACAATGGTGCTAGTTGCCCAGTTTGTTAAACTATTGTTGGAGGAATCTATATCTGTTTATCATATGTGTTAAAATGTACACACTCACATGCAACGAACAGTACATAGACTAATATATAACATGTACACAGGAAGAAGCATCGCACCAAGCAGAAACGGAACACTCGAAGAAAGAAGAATAAAAGAATTCTACCTTTTTGTGAGTACTATCGTTCTTTTTCTTCTTCACTTTCGATTTTTCCTCATGTTTTGCCGATCATATATTAGTTGCGCAAGGGTGTTTTCTGTGAACTTTAGTTCATCGTCAATATTGTCTTTAATGTTAAAGACAAAAGTACGAGCATTACTGTTAGAGAATGGATAGAGAGAGAGAGAGAGAGAGAGAGAGAGAGAGAGAGAGAGAGAGAGAGAGAGAGAGAGAGAGAGAGAGAGAAGAGGTGAGTTATAGTGTAGACACGTTGACCGGAAGTCAAGATCAGCTGATTGGATTGCGTGTGAGTCATGTGATCAGGTTAGCTGAATCGAGGAGATTTGCTTGAGACTTGGAAAAGAGCGGACGGCTTCGCCGTTGTCTCCTCCTCTTCGCTGGGGGGCGGGGGGGGGGCGAACGCTGACGTGGTAGAAATAAGACCTAGAGGAAACCACAGGCCAAATTCACTTTCTTTTCTTCTGTGATCAAATTGGAAGGTGAAACCATAGAACCAGTTTCTTGTCTTGGAGTGAAATAAATCTTCCTCCCCAAAAACAGGTATCAAGTCTCCCTCCCAGATGAGAATTTCCAGATGGACCAACGAAATGGCAGAAGGTATGTTGAAGATACATGACATGTCACACACATATTCACACTTAACAGCATATGAACATATGTAATAGAAAGACCACTAGACGATCACACACACACCGACATTAACTCTGGTAAGATAATTAAACACTCAATCCTTTATAAATAGACAATACAACAAACGCTCATTTTATGATACGACAACGTAACATTACGAATCGGTTATATAATTACAATAGAAAGATACGAGCATGAACAGTAATATGGATAAGCTTAAAAATAGAAAAGTAAAGGACTAGTTGTTAAAACTGGAAAAGAAAAGAAGATATTCTAGTAAAAATATTTAAAAAAATTATAATTGAAAATATTGCAGCATTAAAATTTATTTTTTAAATTCAATTTATAACATTATATAATCCATTCTTAATGCTACAGAGCGGTGAATTAGTAACAACAGTGGTCGCTGATGCGACGTGGTTGCTATGAAAACCAGTCATAAAAAACGTCGCTCACCACCTTACGTTTATTTAAACACCAGTAAATTCATCATAACTTTTGTTTTACTGAACGAAAATTGACATTTTTTTCACAATATAGCTGAGAAGGTGATCTATAAACTGTAATAATTGCTTAAAATTTGGTTGTAAAATGAGTGAGTGGCGAAGCTTTAAAGCAGTTCTAAATGACTAAAACTGCCACTTAACCATATATTCAAACACTACTGTGTTTAGATGATATTACAGAGAGTATAATTTCATGCTCATCTAACGTAGCAAATAGCTTATTCGGTTTTTAATAAGAAGTAAGAATTAAACATTTAGAAAGTAAAATATTTATATTCTTGTAAATTTGTATTTGGGCCGTTCAAGTGATGTTAAACTCCCAACTGAAAATACTAAAAATCCCCACTTTTTAATAATTATTTTACTGATTATTACAGTTTCGAAATTAAAAAACAATATATATATATATATATATATATATATATATATATATATATATATATATAAAGACACCCAATTCTTAGCACAGGCTCTGTTGAGTGACTAATTCATAATTTATGTTTATTTGTAAGTTTTTAAACCGCGTCTGGTGTTGTTGTTTTTCGATATTTTGTTACTTAGATTTACATAAATCTAATATAGAACACAAAAATATAAATATTTAAAGTCATCTTTAATTTTAAACAAATGCCAGCAACATTACTTGGTGGTATAATAAGACACGTGACGTTAACAGAACAATGCCCCTCTATTATATAAATCTCACCTGTCTGTTTAAATGTATGTATGTATGTTTATATGTATGTTTGTATGTCTGTCTAAAACTTTCGACAGAGGCGACGGATTTTGACGAGATCGGTATTGTTTGAAAGCTCAACCCTTCGGACGACAAATGTCGAAATATTGGCTAAAAACATTAATTCTTTCACCCTCAACTGGGCAGTCCTTTGCAAGGAGGGTAACTTTCTTCGCTGACATTTTTTTGCAAATCATTCAAACTTCGTGTTAACGACGTAGGATAAAAGACGTTTTCTCAATCGCCTGTGACGTCACCACTGCGGTAGCTGCATCGATGATCGTTTGTTGTTTTTCACCTCTTTTTCCTCTGGCGTGTTGCGAGTTCGAGCATGCTTACTACCCTATTTTTTTTCTTTTGCGCTCGAAATTTTCCTTTCTTTTTCTCAACCAACACCCTTACACACACCTCCCCTTTCTTTTCCCTTCGCGTCACGGGTTCGAGCCTGGCTGCTGCTTATTTATTATTTTATTTTTTACTCAACACACACCTCTAGACACCCGGGCAACGCCGACCACCCAGGCTAATTTATCCTAAAACTGAAACTCTTTATGAGGAAAATACGCAGTGATAGAAATTTAAGTGTCCACAAAACATTTAAGGTACTTACAATCCTATAGAAATCGAGGACGTAGATAAAGATGAATTTGTTCATAAGCTATACGGATGTTGGCGAAAGAATTCTGATAACAAATCAAATTTCGCGGTGTTGAAACGTCACTTAGACATGAGAGATGAAGAGACATTTAAGTTAGTTACGGGGCTTCTAATGGTTCGGCTTACGAACAAACTAACATAGAAAATATCGGAAATTAGAGAATAAACAGTGCTTGCGTTGGATGGAGGAACCGCTGAAGATTAATGATAAGGTCAAAACGTATTGTGACAAAAAGGGGGAAATGCAATAATCGTTGCATGATATGTCGATTTCCGTGCACAGATAATGCCTCTGACCCTTTAGGTCAAGTGTCAACCATAATTGTCTCGTATAATCTCACCAAAAAGGGAGGTTGAGCAGTTAAGAGACAAAATGGGCCGTAATTCTCGAATAATCTCGCCAAAAGTGTTTGAACAAAAAGGAGTCGTAGACTAATAAAAAGGTTAGATTAACTAGTGTTGTTTCAAATAATCTCGCCATATGGAGCTGAGCAGTTAGGAGACAAGTGTCGTAGGACTAGAACATGGGACTATACTAAGTAGTTTGGTCAAGAATTTCGGAAAGGACGTTTTAACCAAAAATAAACTGATTGCGTAGTTGGTGTGAAATCTATCAAGTACAAGGAGAGAAATATTAATGATATGGCTGATATGATAGGTGGAAAAATCGAAAGTTGTGAAATAAAGTGAAAAGGAAATGCAAAACAAAGTTATAAACGAATCTTAGAATAAATTAACAGCATATCTGTTATGAAGCCGTCGGTAAATAAGCAATACACTGACTTTATTACTAAAATAAAAATATCCCGTTTCAGTTTGGGTTATTTACAGATGTGGGGTCCGCTGGCGTCAGGGACTGTTCACCGGATCTCCGATTTGGTCTTGCCTAAATTTATCTGGCTTTGTAACATATTGTTAACATTTAAAACTTTAATTTTTGGACATCAAAGTTGAAGCATTTCAGCACTTTTCCAGTGAAATTTCTGAAAATACAAACATTGCCTTTTCCTCATGTAAACAGTTAAATGAGTTTCCGCCCTTTCAACGTATTAAAACGTTGTATTTTAAATATTTAGAATAATACGTTTTAATAATAGAATAGAAAAAAATAGAAAACAAAGAAAAGAAAGAATAAATAAAAGAAAAGAATTTCTGACGAGGGGGAAAAAAGTAAAATAAAAAGGCTGAACAGACTATACACTAAGACACCTTATTTAGATTTATTTATTAAGGTTTATGTGTGAACTTTTTATTGTTTTCATTTCTTGTTTTATTTTATTACGTCGGCGCATGTTTTAATAAATTTAATAAATAAAAGAAGGTATGTAACAGAACCACTCGCAATGGTAGGAACAGCAGCAGCTGCATGATAAATATGCAAATGACCGAGCCAGTTCGCGAAGTGACGTCACAACGGAGGAAGAGAAGAAAACGTAAAAGTGAGAGGAAAATGCACCACGTGGCGAGGATAGGGAAAATTCCATGCTGGGGAAGATGAGATGTGGTGCTGAGAGATTTTAACTACATAGCAGATGACATAAACTAAGATACTTTTAAAACGAGAGGCAATGCGTTATTTTAGAAAAACCACGAATAAATGCATTTCATGTTAACTGGAAAAGCTGAATGTAATTTCTTCCCTTTTGTCTTCCTTTGTGACTGTCTCAGACACAACGTGTGGGTCCAAGTGTTAAGATGAAACGACGCCGTTGAAGAAGATTGACGACAACAATTATTTGGTGCAGACCTTTTCATAAAAATGGTCCAAAATCAAGAGAAAAAGAAAAAAAAAATAACGTTACCATGGGGGGGGGATGCAATCGCAAAGAAAGAAAGAAGAACTGAACCAAGCCGAGACGGCTCAATTGGAGAAAGAAGTATAAACGTTACAGTACTTTATTCTGTGACGTTAGCAGGACGCGCGACTTTTAGTCAAACGGACTTATATTTACACTGACCATGAAATAACCTACTCCAACAACAGAAGTAGGAAGTGCCCATCGAATACCAAGGGTGTTTCAATAAATTCCTGTTTGATTGCAATCACTAATGATTTCATTACACAACTATCCGAGGTTTGTGTTTAGACTCCGTCTAGTTTGTGATAACTAGGCGGTTAACGCCGCGTTTTCCAAAACGATAGTTCCTAAAATTCAAACCAAAGATAAATCAAACATTTAATGTTGCAATATAGAATGTTCCGTTTACGTGTTCCTGATGATGCCTCCACGTTTAATGGATGTTTCATCCTAGAATATGTTCATTGAGATCGGTACTCTCTTCCGAGCATCAGCTACAGATCTCGGTACGTTGATAAAGGTATGTGGCAATGCGGAGGGAGTGCATCTGTTGTATTGAATATTATCTTTAAGTTTAGACAGAAGGAGAACATATCACGAATATTTTGAATAAGAAAAGAAGTAAAATACACCGGATATTCAAAAGCAGGTCACGTGTTGGGAAACAAATTATGCCTATTTGATATATTTGCCTGTATAAAGTAATTTACCGGCTGACGAACAAAAGGAGATAATTTGTTTGAGATGATTATATATATATATATATATATATATATATATATATATATATATATATATATATATGTATATATTAAATGAAAGATGAGGAATAAAAGCTATATATAACTTTAATATATCATTAGAACAACAAGGAAAAGTTAAGAGGAAATTTAAGAAGAAAACTTTTTTAGGCCATGGCATTTAGAAGCTAAATGCTTCTTATTAGACAAGGAGAAAGGCCAGCATTATGTAAAATGCAAATATAGAAAAATCTAGCTTAACGACATTTAGAAATGAAATGAGGCTGGAGGAATAGGGTAAGATGATAAATAGTAATTAAAAGTAGGTACATCATATAAGGGTAAATCGAAGGAGTAGTATTTATGTAGGTAATATTAAAAAAAATATGGGTTACATCTTTCATTTAATATTATTGGTTCTGCTTCTCTTGATAGTGTTGAGCTTTTTTATCTTGATAAATGTTGATTTCTTTTTTAAATTTACTCTTTGATAACACACACACACACACACACACACACACACACACACACACACACACACACACATATATATATATATATATATATATATATATATATATATATATATTATACTACTAGACTACCCGTGACCCTTTTGGTTAGTATGTTATTATTAGCTATGGAATTAATGCACGAGCGTGACACTTGTGACGTAAAGAAAATAACTTTTTGGGACATAACAGAAACATTTCTATGAAAAAAAAATGAAAAAATAATATAGATAGATATCAACGAGTCGTTCCGTTTATAATTGTTTATTTTTGAAAAAAAAGTTACAGCGATTGAATTATAAGTGGATTGCCATACTTATAGTTAAATGTGCACTGAACAGATACCATAATACTTAAAGTTAAATTCAAATTTTGATATAACTTTTAATTTAAACGCGACCCCCAAACAATTGGGACGCTGAAAACGCAAACAGTAAAACAATACGTTTTTTTTTATAGCGTTGATTATTCATTTGTAACGCAATAAAAAAACATTTTCGGGGTGATTTATTTATGTTGGAGACGTCCCTCCATGGGATTAATCGACTATCTCATGACGTCACTTCCTCTAGTGACGTCACTTCCGGTATCGAGTACAGTCTGGTAGTCTGAGATTGGTACGCGACAAAGCAGGTCGTGTGCAAACGTCCACAGTTGAGGAATGGTACTCTCAACCTGTCATTGCCTTTAATATATGTGAATATATGTTTCGTTCCTAAAAATCCTGTGTTCCTTTGCGTTTATTACCATTTAACACCATAACAGTAGTGTAGAAGAAAATGTATGAATGTTTTTAAGAAAGGAGGATTAAAAAATGGAGAATAAATTTAAAAAAAAGAAGGTGGTGGGTAAATCGCCGTTGTAAAATACTCTTATGGTTGTCAACGGGTTAAAGTAGGTTTATTTGTAAGAAAATTGCGTTAAAATAACTTAAACGTAATACGGAAATGAACGATGTAAAAAAAAAAAACAGAAAGTATTAAAAATTGTTTATTTGGATGATTTAAACGCGAAAATAGTTTGGGACGCTGAAAACGTACACAGTAAAACAATACGTTCTATTGTCGCGTTGATTATTTAGTATAATATATATCGTATATATGGAGCAGATCGATGATTGTACGTATTATTTGTAAGTAATCACATTTTGCGTTTGCTTCCCATATCTTGAAGTTTTTTATTCAATAAATTTACGATATTCGCTTTTCTAAGAACGTCCGTTTGCTCGAACGAAACCGGTCCAGCGATTTGTGTTAATTTGTTTACGCTGTTATGGGTTTATGTGTATGTACGCATGCGCAACCGGAAATCGTAAACCGGATGTCAGGTTACAACACCCGTTAAAGGTCATTTGAGTTTTATAATTATATAGATTATTACGTGCATAAAAGTAATATATATGTTAGCAGTGACCCAATTAGTCACAACAACTACCTCTATTTATTTTACGTTGATATAATTTCATAATACATAAACTGTAGCATATCTGCGAAGACATTCTTTTCGCATAAATAAAAAAATCAATTTATTTATGTTATTAGCAGTAGAGGCGGGGCGCCCGGCTTTGCCCGGGCGTAAAATACGCTTAAATATGATATTTTAATTTGTCCATATTGCGTATACATTATTAAAGAGTCATGATTTCAAAAGTAAAAAAAAAGCATTCAGCTTGAATCGATACCGTAACTGTAGTCTCCAAAGCTGGTGACACACTGTATCAACGTGACACTGACTAAAAATTAAAAATTAAAACTAAACTAAGATTAATGTACAAAATGTTAAACGATTTTTTCAATTTTTACCCATTTTTGACCCCTTAAAAACAATTTAACCAGCCAAATAACGGCCAGTAAAGAATAGCGCCGCTATGCAACTTTTAGTTTCGGAGTATATAGAGTTTGAAAATCCGGAGACAGACAGAAACAAACCGACAGACAGACATATAGCCGTTTATATATGAGATTATTATTTGTACTTACTAGGAATTCTCACACAAACAATCATCAAAGATTTCTCTCTGCCAATAACCTGCGGTATTCCCTGGAGTTTGGGTGATAACAAGTCTCCCCAAGTTTCCAGTACTTCTCACTTCTTTCGATAACCTCTGAAAATAAATTTGCGTTATCGCAACAGGCGTTTACCATTGATTTCTTGCTGATAACGAATATTGGCATTGAAATTTGGGTGTCAAAAGGCTCCCCAAGACTCTTCGCACTCATCCAATGGTAGTCTGGTTAATGCTATCCCTCTCCGTCTTTCTATTCTCCTAGACTCTTTACGACTATTTGTGTGGCACAAGTCTATGTTGACACTAAGGGGGAGGGGGGAATTAATTAAAAATTTTTATTTAATTTGGGATTCTGTCATGTTTTAGTTTTACTTCTGTTATATTTTCCATATAGTCGGTTAGTGTTTTATTTTAAATTGGTTACTTTTCACACCCAACTGTTTTCTCTTAAGATTTCAGCTGTTTGAAGCAGTCTTTCCCTTGATTCCCCTTTCCCATAGTCCTTTAACAATGTTCTTTGGAATGGTTCCTAGTGCTCTTACAATTAATGGCATTGTATAGATTTTCTTCTCTGGCAAGTTCCACATATTTGTTTTTCTCCTCTGATCTTCATTCTGTGGTCTGCTGGGACGGCTAAATATTCAACTTTGCAGTTTATTATTATCATTATCATTATAATCATTATTGTTGTTGTTTGTGTTATTTTCATTATCATTGTTATTGTTATTATTGTTATCACTATTGTTGTTGTTATTAATATTGTTATTGGAATTGATATTGCTAATGTTATCATTATCTATTATATTAATACGGTTGTCGCTACGGCTGTTATCATCTTGGTCACCCCTTAGATTGAAAATGGAATATTCTATACCTGACTAATAAACAAAAAAGTTTTAAAACCAAAAAATTGATAAAACCTAGGTACATTCCGATGGGATGATGAAAACTCTAGCTACATCCTGATTGGATAAAAGAAATCTTGCTTACCAATTAAAACTAAAACCAAAATGGCGGCTGGTTTAAATACTTAATTGATTAACGTTTATTCATAAAGGTTTTATAAAGGAATATAAAAATGAAAAATTAGGATTCTATTCTGTAAATTTTAAATGAATGTAATAGATTCTTTTAAAGATTATGAATTGTGCTATATTTTTTTTTATCGGATTTTCAAGTTAAATTCAATTTTTATAGCATTCTTTGTTTATTAAATTGTTAGGTGAAAATACAGTTTTTTTTCGAGTTATATTGATTTCATTAACACGGACTTAAAAAGGCCTTTTTCGTAATGTTACTGAAATAACTGTTAAAAAAAAACAGAATTTCTGGTGCTGATACGTCTATCTTACAGTGCTATTTTCAAAATAGTATTTTCGAGATGAACTCAATTTTTACGATATTTTTGTTTATTACATTGTACAGAAAATAGTTACAAAACACCCCCCTCCAATGTTAAGAATGACTTTCTAAATAATAACGTCATTATTTCAGCGCCGTACCTTCCATGCATAAGTACCAACATTTGTTATTGTTAACATATACGGTGTTTTATTTTGATAATAATAAAACAAAATAAATTCATGCGTTTTTTTTTCTTAGTACTTTAGCCAAGGTATTTTTTGATTAAATAAAATAATTCCAAGATTAAAAAACATAATAGGTCCATTGTGTGTGCACACTGACATAAAACTCTGCATTTATTGTCTCTATAAACACAAGGCAGTCCTTATACATGAAAATCTTTATTTGGCCAATCAACTCTATTGATCTGACATCCTTACTCCTCCCACACTTTTCACACACTCCCTACCTTCCTCGAATCTCTTATGTCACTCAAAAACTGATGCCTGATTCATGCAAGATGGCGCAAAAGCAGTCTGAAACATTTTCCACACGTTTCTGTGATTTTATTTTTCCGAGTTTAATACAGAATTTTATTGCATATCATTTTTCTAAAGTGTATTCACGCCCAGATTGCATATTTGAAATTCACCAGCTGTAACAATCGGGCTTTAGTAGGGTGTATTCCAATTCCTGCTGTATCTGCTAATTTGAACTTGAAATCATAAAAATTGGTCAGTCATCTCGTAAGATATAAAGCAATAACATACTGAATTTTCAAGTCTACGACAATTTAAAATCACTATACAAAAAGTCTGGAAATTATTGAAGACATCTCTTATATATATATATATATATATATATATATATATATATATATATATATATATATATATATATATATATAGGGTTACTCTGCATTTTCAGAGACATTCAAAAACAAATAAAAGTTAAATAAAATGTATAATAATGAAAAAATATTTTAGTTAAAGAGAGTAGAAAGTGGATTAGGTTGACTTATTTTGTTCTTAATCCTCACATTCCATAAGCAATGTTTCTGACAAAGGAGGAAGAATTGCTGTTTTCTGGGTCAGAATCCATTCCATCCAAAAGTAAAGCCTTCTATTCCTTTGTAACTTAAAAAGTTAAAGTGATACGAGAACGGGAATGGTTAAAACGAGCGACTTTTCATGCTTCAGAGTTTACTTTTCTACCTAGTTGCCCCATTCGCAATGCATTTTTGTAAACAATGAACGGCAACTATGCAGCAGTGTCCTGAGCGCACTTTGTCATATGAGGGTTGTTCTAAAAGTAAAGCCTCCTATCCTTTTTTAACTAAAAAGTTTAAAAACTACGAAGACGGCATCGGTACCATTAAAACAAGTGACGTCTTCTGCTTCAAAATTTATTTTCTGCATAGTCACCGCCATTTTCAATGAACTTTTTTCAGGAAATCAATGATGCATCTCTGCTTCTGACGCATGCCAATGGCAGGTGTTGTTTCTTAGAGTTTCACACCGTCAATATTTGCAATGGAGAGACGGAGCTTTAAGGTTATGAATGCATGAGTTCAGTCATCATAATAATTCAGTTTGCAATCGCCATGATCGGTTTTCTTTCTTGGATAGTTTTATCTGTTTGTATGTCTACAGAATCTTGTGATTCTCGTTTTCAAGTACTGTTGCCGGTTTATGCTTGTACGATTTCTATGTGCGTTCGAGATGCAGTTGTTTGCATAATTCCCAGTGTACTGCCCTCTCCACTTGATTGTGCCTGTTCTTGTATTCATTTTTGGACAGTTTACTTTTGTCTTTCAATCTGGCACGTTTGTTTCCTGTATACATATCCTACGGTTTTGAAGTATTCTCTCGTGTAATATTGTGATTTTTTTTAACCAGTATGCATGTATTCTGTCGTGTCCTAATTCTCTCCAGTTTACCATTTTCCTAATTTTTCACCGGGGCATATTCTATTAAAATGCTTGTAAAACAGGCACAGGAATGCAACACTGCAGCGATGGGACAGAGGTTGGAGCTTAGTTGATAGTGAGAGACCTATTAGCTTAGAGAGTTTTTATTGAACTCTGTCTTAGAGACTGGTGATGGATGCACAAGTCAAATGTGTCAACAATACTTCATGCATGAGCGAATGGTGGTTTTGTAGAAATACATATCAGGTGTGTCAATTTCTTTTAGATTTTATTCAAAACAAGTGATTTTGGAGAGATATACTTATGTATTTTAATAATTATTTACTTTGTAAACGTAATTTAAAAAAGAAATAAGAGACGCAGACGGACAACATCGAAGTAACATTCGCCTTAGATTATTCTACATTATTGACCGTGTCTCGTTCGCATTGCTTCCTGGAGAGAATTGATTAATGTTCTTCTCGCTCGAAAACGTGACGTCATGCCATCATTCGACTTCTGCTTTGTCTACAGAGTTTGACCTTTTGCTCCCCATTTCTTTATTTATCATCCATTTTGCATTCAACCCTGGACGTGGTGATTTGTTATCAGATCTACATTATCCTGTTATGCACTAAGAGTGATCCATGTCAACATTTGAAACTTGCTAACTTAATTACTGGCATAGGGTTCCTACTATTTAATATCTATTTTCTAGTTCGATTGATAAAATTATCATATTGCGAAATTATCCATTATGCACAGTTATTACCAATTTCTTTGTTTCAATGATCAAGGCATCAACTGTGTACGGTAATCCCCTTAATCTTAATGAATTGATACCCCCACAAAACGATGACGTCATTCGCTTACACGATTACAAGCGAACACGTAGTTTTAGCAGTATACAAAACCCTCCTTTAAGATAAATGTTCTTCTCTTCTTTGTTTAGTAGACGACGTAATAATTTATGACGTCATCGATCGTACCAGATTATTTTCCATCTTTAATGAATAATATCATCCTTTAATTTCATTATTATTTTCATCATTTCCATCATATCATCATTTCGTGATAGAAAAATAATGACGTCAGCTAGTGTGCACGGGAACAAGCAAATATCACGAAATTATGAAGTCACCATTTTTCACAAATGATGACATCAGTAACTGTGCCCAAGAACAAATAAGCCAGCAAGCTCCACCGTCAGGTACTAACACCCGCAGTGGCTAAGAATTCGTCTAGATGACCCGCGGCTCTCTCTTATTTGGTGCATGACGTTTTCATTTTAAGTGTGATCCGCTGTCTAGTGTCATCCCCACTATCTATTTTGATGGATTATATCATCATTTTAGTGACGTCATCATTTTTGATGCCTTTACTTCTGTCACCATCAAGTATGTATTGCAATAAACAAGCAAGCTAATAGAAAATTATATAGATTAAATAATTCCTAACTTAACGGGTCATGGTTAATTTCATCTTGCATATCAGTCATTCAATTATTCTTTTTTTAATTTTATTGAATGTTAATCTTCCCTCTTTGTTTTTCTTTCAGCCATTCCAAATTTTATGGTTTCCTTCCTTTTCTCTGACTTTTCGTTTTTATTTTATTCGTTACCTTATCTTTATGTGTTCTATCTATCTAATCTAGAATTTCCCCTTGCCTGTCTTCCTTTTCGGAATGTATTTATTTTCTTGTTTTATTCCACTCTTTAATAAAGCAATTTCTCTCTTTCCTCTTTTCAACCATTTTCTTTGTCTCTTTTACTGCCTTTACTTCCGTTTTATTTTACCTTTTCTTCATTCTTTCTATCTTGTTGCCGAAACGATGTTTATCTATTCGCATCTCCCGTTAGAAATGCTTGAATTTTTGCACGTACAAAGGTCAAACGAGACTCACCTGTGACCCTTAAGCACCGAAAGTCATTACACGACGATCGAGTCAGCTGGCTCTACATTTTCGACTGTTTACACGCATCTCGCTACGTCAGGCATATCACGCGCACGTGTAGGCATATGCACGATTTATGTGGAAGTAAACATATTTATATCCTTATAAGCACGAATATAGAACTGAAATTATACCACACAATTCACCGATTTCCCTAATATCTCACACACACACACACACACACACACACACACACACACACACACACACACACACACACACACACACACACGCACACGCACACGCACACACACACACACACACACACACACACACGCGCGCACACGCACACGCACACGCACACGCACACGCACACGCGCGCGCGCAAACACACACATTTAATAACAAAAAAAACGCTGAATAAAAACTGTATTAGCCTCCCATGATTGGGAGCTTCAAGAAAGCGGACGCTCACTAAACACCGAATAGAAAATAGTACGACAAACTACTATGTGTAGAAATTGAAAAGATACGTCTAGATCAGCGTTTCCCAATGGGATTCCTAGTCACCCCCTGAGATCCTTTAGAGGGTGGTGAAAGATTGAGAGCTTCTAGTAAGATTAAGAGGTGTTTTTCAACTTATTGCTGATTATCAACAACAATCTGCACACTGTATGATGATTTATGTGATTATCTTTCTGATTTTTAGTATGGTATATTAATCGACTCACTTGACTTATAGTTGTTACTGTTCCCATTTGATCAACGTTGTAGAAGTTTGTTGAATAAACTATATGAATATTCATTTATGTATTTTCATTTTAATTATGTACTACTACTAAAATTATTATGTAAGAATGCATGTAGGGAGGAGGCGGTAGTAGATATCCAAGTGTTTTAATTGTGTTTTTAATTGTGTTTTTAATATTTAATCGACTTGGCCATTTGCATACAGCTGCTGCTGCTGCCATACGCACGTTCGCGCTTTGCTACAATGTACTTACAAAAGGAGCCACACGAAAGTTGCCAATATTTATATAGTGAAGTGGTGCAAAGAATCCTACAAGATTCAATCTTAGCACATCCGAGTCGTTAGTCTACGTTTGTATTCACGTGACAACAGTTACTTGTGTTGCGGTAGGCTTGCGCATTCATCGACATAAATTAATGAAAATATGTGCCAAGTTTATATATATACAACCGTACACTTTATTTAAACAAGAAAGAACATTTACACATTTTTACGGACAATAGCATTTGTGAAAAAATGCATAAGATATATGTGTGTGTGCGTGCGTGCATGCGTGCTGTTGATCTTACCGATCAAGTGTAGCATGAAATTAAATATTTTATTTAAAGTTGTTACATTGTTATAGAGTTTGTTTGTTCATGAATTATAATGGTTGGGCTTACTTCGATAAATTTGGGATGTACGCATTGCAGAAGCAGTTTGCGTATGTAAGACACACTTGAAACGCATAGTGTACGTGTCCTAGTCGCCCGCTACTCGAGAAAAGGAGGAAGGAAAAAGAGAAAGAACGAGAGAAAATTGATATCGCCATCTATCGGCTGAAACATGCAACAGAGGCGATAATCGCCTATTGTTTCCCTTTTTCTATTATTAAAGTTTTTAAACTGCCATATCCTTACACTTGCCTGCAACAAGTTATTAGTCATGTGCGTGGAAACTTATATTAACACAGAGCTAAAAGATAACATCATCAAAAATTATATCAAATGGAATTCTATATTAAAATATTATTCTCGTGAATTGATAACTTTCCAAAGTCTAGCAGTTTGAGGGAAGAAGCTATTAGAGCAGACGGCTTCCCTGTATCTATTACAGTGAAGGGGTGGGATTTTGTTGCTAAACGAGTTTGCTGGGCGTATGTACGCCGATGGGGTACAATATGTTCATCAGAGCACATTGTACTAAAATACTTCTAAAACAGGCACAGGAATGCAACATTGCTGTGATTGGGACAGAAGTTGGAGCTTGTTTGATAGTGCGAGACCTATGAGACTGAGGACTCATTTTTTTATTCTGTTTAAGAGTGAGAACCTAGTGGTGGAAACAACAGCCCATACGTGGCAACAATACTCAATGCTTGAGTGAATAGTGGCTTTGTAGAGATAAAGGATACTCAGATGTATGTAGTTTTCTTGTGTTTGATGGTTTGCATAATCTTGTTTTACCCAACGTTAGGCACATTATCAATTTAAAGTTGGATACATATAGACTTTAAATTATCTTCTCATTTTTTCACATATTTTCCCAAGAAGTATGTCTATTAATTGTCTCTCATTCAATGGTTGAAAATATATTTGTTGATGTTTTTTTTCTCGGAAAGAGTAGCTGCAAAATATTCTTGTGAAAGGATGAAGGAGACGATAAATTTTTTAAAAAATATTTAAGTTAAACAGATATCAATCTCTCCTTAACTGAAAGTTTTTGACTAAATTATTTCAACAGAATCTACATTTATCTATTTCGATTTGACATTAAACCTATTTTCACTAAGAATATTATCGCGGGTAAAATGTAGCTTCAAATACTTTCTATGTCACATGACTAAACTATCCAATCAAAATCAGTTCCCATATAACAGTTTATATTAAAGCTCATAACACGTGACCCTTCAATTCATTCTCAAGGAATATTACTCGGATGAACATGTAATAAAGTAACTTTTGTTCAGTTTAGACTAACTTAAAATAGTGTAAAGCGAATACTAGTTTTGATTTTATTGGGCTTCCTAGAACGTATCTGACAATCATTTTCTACTAGGTGATCGTGAAAAGTATGTTTTGGATTTACGGTTTGGTTTCGATATTTAGCTTCAAAAGTTCATCTTCCAACTGTGAATTTCGTTAAACTTTGGTCTCTCTTGTTTCTATGGCTGCATCTCAGTGTTTTGTGTTATTATATATATATATATATATATATATATATATATATATATATATATATATATGTATATATATATGTGTGTGTGTGTGTGTGTGTATGTGTGTGTGTGTGTGTGTGTGAACTTAACCAATCAACAGATTTTCTCCACCAACACATAATATCTATGTTAAATCATATGAATTAATTGAGCAAAAATTTCTATTATACTCATAACTGTGCGTGCATGTGGATTGATACTTTTCTGAGTTGATATGTTTTGAGTGTTTTCGCAGTTAGTGTTTTTTTTTTATTTTTAGGCTTTCAACGTATCTTTGGACGTCTCTCTCAAATTGGTCTACCAGTCGGTATTCATTGGTATTTATAATTCACTCAGACAATCATATTCTCGTGAGGAGGAATCCGAATGTACTCATATTAATTATATCAAATGTATAATATACTGGAAGATATATCCGGCGTTGTCCGGCATTAAACGGAGCGTAAAATTTCTTTAGAAAATGCAGTAAAAAATGGAAAAGAAACTAAGACGTGCATGCGAGTATTATGTTTTTTTGTAAACAGTTCACTTCTTGTAAAGAAAACTCGAGCTGAGAACGAAATTAAAACCTAAAGGCAGTGAGTCATGTACGATAACCACCAGGCTAGCTATACACAATTTTTAAAAAGTTTTTTTCAGACTAATTTACTCTTAACTTAAGTAATCTGTTGTGTGAACGATTCACACATGCGCATTCGTGAAACAGTTGACAAACAGTTACAAATCCGATGACGCACAAGTACCAATTTTTCACTTTTGACTCCTTAGCGGTTTTTGTCCGGATGAAAGCTGATTAAAACGTTTTCCATGTCTGAATACCCAGTATACTAAATTTCAACTCTGTAGAGTTCACATTCTATTGAATGATTTATTTCAGTTTATATACATATATATATATATATATATATATATATATATATATATATATATGTGTGTGTGTGTGTGTGTGTGTGTGTGTGTGTGTGTGTGTGTGTGTGTGTGAACTTAACCAATCAACAGGTTTTCTCCTCCAATTAAGTTAGCGTTTTCTGTTTGGAAACCCTGCCTGGACCATAAATGTCACGTGTTCCCGCTGCGTTTTTGGACGTTTTATAAGATAATATAAAGTGTATATACCACTAGCATTCAACCTCCTGGACTCCAAACAGGCTAGTTAAAACGATAAGTTCTTCAAGAACCTAATAGCGATGGAAGAGGTTACTAGACTGGCTGGACGAAAGCCCACCCATAAAGAAACATTTCATTGTGTGCCGAAGATGCAACTTTGGATCACCCATACTTTTACTTTGATGAAGGGGTGACAAACGTACGAGATATATTGACGTTTGGAATAAGCGGCTATTGGTTACGTTGTATTTATTTCTATCCCACTACGAGAAATGTGACACAAGGGTCAGAAAGTCGGATTGAAAAGTTAGCGTTCCAGAGGAGGGGCATTCTGACTCTGCAAGAGATGCCTGTACAAAACCCGTCCGCATCCCCTGGCATAGTCGCCTCAAACGATTAGCAATAAACTAACTCATTCTCAATGAGAGAAGGCAAAGCCTGGGAGGGTGGGCCTTCTAGATCTGCACAGAACCATAATTACACCGTAATCAACAAAGGACAGGTCATTACAGAAATGATCTAAAGGAAAAAATCCTCCGGCTGTGAAACATAAGGAATGTGATGTTTTAAAGATTATTCTCATAATCAGAAACCTTACGTAGAAGGGCACTGCGACTAGCTTTTTTTTGAAAAACTGTTGAAATGATGAATTATGCACATGGCCTATGTTATGTCGGACGATTGACAAATTTAAACATTATTATTTTTTTTTAAATAGCGCAGCCATTCACTCAGTTAAAAAAGAAATAATAATAATAATAAAAAACTGAAACAAGTACTATATTTAAAACCACAAGTATGGAATTCACATCTGTTGGAAAGGTTTTAATCGCTACGTTTTCCCCAGTACAAGGAATTGCAATCTTATAAAGGCATTTCCGGAGTACACGAGCCGAGACTATATAGACTATAAAGATATTTATAAACTTCTCAGTTTGGAAGCCGTAGCTTATTTACCAACATGGAGGACGGAGTTTGAATGCTGTTCAGAAATACAGATTTCAAACAGTTGATAAAATCGGGTGATTATCTGCCCTTTAAATCTATTAGACTACTTTTGTGATCAATTGTCAACAATTCCCCTTTCTCTCTAACTGATCCTAAAAGTAAACGAAGATTCCATGGCCAAACTTTATTTCCCAGAACTCCTGGCCTGTGAAACGCAATACTGCGAGGCTGCTTCACACCTGACTATAACATGGTAGTTTTTAATGTGAATAGGTTTTGTTGAACCGGCTTTTTAAATAATTAAACCCTACCCAAGTTTCATCATTACCGGTCATCACGGTATTGTCTCACCGGCCAGCTGAAACTCATCAACTTTTATCCTCGAGTGGATATTGGGCTGTAATAAGCGACGACTCTCCCCTAATTTGAAAATCTCTTTTCACAGTATTATTACACTAGTATTCAATTAGAATTTTTTTTATAAATGTTATAATTTATTAGGTTTTAAACTAACCCATTTGTTATGATTATTAGAGTGTTCGCCGATGTGCTAGGTTATCGGGGTTCAATTCTAGTTTGAGTTACACTAAAGATTGAGCGAAATGATACCTCACGCCTCCTTAGATAAAGATCACGTGTAAATTAAGTAATTTTTGGAAAGCAGTGATTTTCTACCCTGCACCTCGGTACAGTTGTTAATGAAAAGGAATTTCTCCTCTTCCTAGAGAGGACAGAGCATATACTACACTTGGACGTATTTATTTGTAAATAAAAATAACTACAAATTAGACACAAGATAAGGAAGTGTTGGGTGATCAATTGTTATCTTCTGGTTATCTTACTCTTAACTAAATCAATTCCGACCCATTCGTCAAGAATTGTTCGTTAAATTCGTTCATCGCATTGACTTCAATAATCATCACAAAACCAGCCACATTAAAACTGCTATAGGTCTAGAAAATAGGTAATGGTATTCTTTTAGTACTGAGTTCAAACCAATGGAGAAATCGGCGTAAACTAGGATTTATATTGACTTGTTTTGGACATAGGCAGTCCATCCCCATTCCATGCCTCACAGTCATTCATGCCTGAAAATTACTAGATATGAGCGTGGTACATTATCCACCGGTATTGAAGCTCTCCTCTCCTGGTGTTGAACATCCTTTCGCGGGTAGCCCATGCGGAACAGCCAGGATTGTGTCTTCAAAAGTATCTCTTCTGGTCTGCGACTTCTCTCCTATTCTCGACCACTATCTTCCCTCTGTATAGACTGCTGCGACAACTCTCTGGGTCACTTGCTTGTGTCTCTCAGTTTGGAAAATCAGTGGCTATTTCATTTAGCACTCCTCTCCTGGTGTGAAACATCCTTTCGAGAGTAGTACATGTGAAACAGTCGGGATTATGTCTTCAAAATTATCTCTGCTTTAGGTGGTGTTTAATTACATTATTGTACCGGAGGTTTTGCTCACGTCCTCTTCTATTACCATTATCTAGCTCTCCATAAAACTAAATTCAACTTTCGATATAATGACGGTTTTTACAAGTATTTTTCTCCGATGAAGTAGGCAATCTATTACTTTTTTCTTTGATTACTGGTTGCATATTATCTTTAACTTTGTATTTGGCTGACATTTTTGTTCATTTTCCCAAACCGACTAAGAAAACTTCAGATAAACTTTCTTTTAATTCTGACTTGAGATTTTACTCGTTAGAGTTTCCACTTTTTGACAAAAAGTATGCAGACAAATTTTATGAATGAAATTCTTGAATCCAATCTGTTACAAAAAGATTTACTATATTTTTTACATGAGCACTTTAAATTTCTTTATCTTACGATGAAACTATAAAAATATAAGAATAAAAACGTTGGATGAAATAATTCGTTGTGGTAACAAAGTGTTGATTTCTTATAATAAAAGAATTATTTTAGTCCAAATTAAAATCATTACTAAGAATATAAAATTTGTAATATTGGGAAAGTACCCAATCCGCAGCTTTCGAGAGCCTTTTTAGCAAACGAATATGTTTTATCAGCAGTTAATTTAAAAAATTATCAGTTAATTTTAAAAATTGAAATTGCTGATCTTATTTGGATGATAAAATAATGGATTCGAAACGTTTGATGAAATAATTCGTTGAATGAAAAATGAGTTTATAGTTTCTTTATTAATTTTCATTCTTTAATAAAAAGTATGTAGACAAATCTATAAATTAAATTCTTTTATCCAATCCGTTACAAAAAGGTTTATTGTATTTCTTTTTACATGAATACTTTAAATTTCTTTATCTTACGGTGAAACTATAACATTGGATGAAATAATTCGTTGAATGAAAAATAAGTTCACAGTTTCTTTATTATTTTCCATCCTTACTTTTTTACTTCCCCTTTTCACACCCAATCGTATAAATACGTAAAATCTAGTATTGTTGAAAGCTCAGCATGAATTCAAATATGGCGTTAAGAATGGACCTGTTCCACTCGTGGTCTACGAACTAAACTTTTCTTTCTTCTGTCTTCAAAGTCAAGTGGATTTTTTTTTCTATTTTTTTTACTGATTTTCAGATTTTTATGTCTTTTAAACCTTTCCAATTCGTTTTAAAATGACTTTTCCTTTTCGAATCAAGGAAAAAAAACTCTGTAAATTTTATTCTTTAATGAACTAATGTAAAGTCACTGATGATTTTTTTGATTTATGTCATTCAATGAAACATGTGTAAGACGCAGTAATTTAAACAATATGAATGTGATTTAAGTGTATGTTCTTGGTATGTTGAAATGTTTAATAAAGTTACATATGCTCTGAAAGCGTAAATTCATTTTCAATGAGCTTAATAAATCGTTGCAATTTTAAGATAACCTTAGATTATCTAACATATAAACGGCTATCCGTCTGTCTGTCGCAATCTCCTCTGAAATAAAAGTCGTAGAGCGGCGCTAGGGGCCCTAGATGATGGAACTTTTTATGAACCGTCCTTTTATGGGTTTTAGCCGGGTAAAATTGTTTTTAAGGGGTCAAAAATGGATCATTTAGTACATTAATCTTAGTTTATTTTTAATTTATAATCACTTCATGTATATGCGTGTCACGTTGGTACAGTGGTAACGTCACCAGCTTTGAATACTTCGATTTCGATTCTAGTTGATGGCACAGAAATACTTTTTTTACTTTTGAAATCACGACTATATAATAATATATACGAAATTTGGACAAATTAAAATATCATATTTAAGCGTATTTTACGCCCGGGCAAAGTCCCCCCATCCCGCTAGTATACATTATAAACGTATAGTCGTTTTACGAAAATGCACACACACAAATATATATATATATATATATATATATATATATATATATGCACGTCATATATATATATATATATATATATATATAAATATATATATATATATATATATATTATATATATATAGGGGGTATCCTTTACCTTTTGAGCCTGAACGAAGGCATCGAATCGATATATATATATATATACATATGAATAAAAATGTCGATTCGATGCCTCCATTCAGTCTCGAAAGACAAAGACAACCCCCTGTAGAGGCAACTGCACGTGTACTTGTGAGGCAAAGATTGCGCAATCTCCAAGTAGATCTCTCCTGAATCGGCACTGTTTGAGTCCAGTGGCAAGGAAAAGTCCGGTACGATTGGAAACAATGTCGAGATAAGCGGAGAGCACATACAATAACTGGAAGTCACCCATTTAGTACTGACCAAGTTCAACGTTGCTTAACTTCAGTGATCAAGCGGGAACCGGTGTGTCAACGTGATTATGCCATACTATAATGAAAATATATGGAAGTTATCTTCCGTGTTTCATTCCCAATAGGGAATCATCAGGATATGATTCTAGCCTGATGTATTTTTTTTTCTCGGATAATCAGAACTGCTAAATTTGTGTTTGATCGTGATCAGATGGCATATAGATGTACACAATTTTTTTCTAGTATAGATGTGCATTTTGGGGGTTTGTGTGAGGTGTAAGTATGTGTGTTTTCAACGATATTGTTTATTCTAGTCTGCTAGACTGATTGCTTTAGTTCGGGGGGTCAGAACAGAAACTAGAAGTGTGCATTCGACTTTACCGGGGAGGTCGTCTGTTTTGTTTATTACTGAATGCGCTCGCCATAAAATTGACGAAACGGATGAGAAATACGTGGCATTTTGTTAACGAAAAATGCGAACAGGAAGTACATTCCTATCAACATAAACCCTAAACGCCGAACAGTTTATGACGCATGCGCAAACAATCACACGTACCCACTACATACGTATGCGAAAGATGTATAATCGCGTACACAATTACACACACAGATCTTAAAATACTCACACACATACACTCATAAAAGATCATTCTGGGCAAAAAGAAAACAAGAAAATAAAAAAAAAAGTGTGAAAAACAAGTATGGTAAATGTAAATATTACTAAAAGCACGGAAACTTACTCTTTTAAAAATCTAAATCATTTTTCGTGTTTTAACTTATTTTAAAAGTTCTTTTTATTAAAAAAAAAAATTAGTGTCCAGTATGTGTTATTAGAACCAAAACAAGATGGCTAACCATAACTTCTATTATTGATAATCGCCTCAAAATCGAAAATTAAACAAAATATTGGTAGAACATAATATTTTCGCACGATGGGTGACATTTTTAGATGTTGGTTTAATTGTCGATTAATATAGTTTCCAAAATTTATTAATGCATAGTCCGGTTAAATTACAAATATTAAGCATATATAATAAGACCTATTTAAAAAGCATGAAATAGTGTAGCAGTCTATACTAATTTGGGATGAGCACGGTTGTCTGTCTGAATGTCCGCCGACTAGGTTTATTTTATTAAACTTTCAAAATGAAAATGTAGTAAGATTGGACAGCTACTGATGAAGATTGTTATATCTGAGTGCACATTTATTCATTACTGTTTTTATAAAGGGATTCCATTGAAGTATTACTCTACATATTAAAAAAATGATTATTTCCGATTCAAATGAAATTTAAACTATAATTAGATTACAAAAAAATCAAGCGCATCGAGCAGAGTTTGATAATTTAAAGACCCTATTATTATGGGACTTTATGAACTTCACATACTAAACATTTTTAAGCATATATATATATATATATATATATATATATATATATATATATATATATATATATATATATATATATATATATATATATATACGAGTCCGGGACGAAAGTCCAAAGGGGAGAAGTCGAGAAAAGACAGAAACATTCAATAAGATACACTTGAAGAAGGTCGGAGGTTATTATTAAAATCGGAAACGTGTTTGGAATTCACGTGTCAGGTTATAGAAGTCAATGACGTTATAGGATCTGTGAGTTTTATATATATATATATATATATATATATATATATATATATATATATATATATATATATATATATATATATACGAGTTAGTTACAGAGAGAGAGAGCCCGGGACGAAAGTCCAAAGGGGAAAAGTCGAGAAAAGACAGTGGGGCGGTTCAGTCCCTAGCAACGAGCATTTGGGCCTGGCGCAGGGAGGGGTAGGATAAGACCAGCGTGCAATCTTCCAACAAGGTGAAATAAAAGCTATCTGAAATATTGGAAGAAATGTTCATTTCAGCTTTTGGCAGCTTCATCAACCAAGATCGGGATGAACAAGATATGATTTCTTTATTGGCAAGATAATAACCCTAAGACTGTGTCCTGTCCCCAGTTGTGTATTTAATGCTATATGTTGGACTGTATTGTATGTCACACACACACACACACACACACACACACACACACACACACACACACACACACACACACACACACACACACACGGAACAATTAAGAACCAGTAGACGACAACAAGAAGCAGCCAAAAATATACACACTTGATGATACATACACGATAACATGAACATTGAATGTACACTGTTATACCCTCCCACCACGTAATAGATCAAGCGGTGTGTAAATTTGAATTAAAAATTGTAAGTAAACGTATTTTTTTAAAAATAAGCATTTTGATTTTCTAGTTACACTATGCCACAAGGAATGTGTTGTGTTCGGAGAATGGGATCTCAAGATCATTGAATATTCACATTAGTAAACCAGCTCATTGTATTTTAACACAATTTATTCGTAGCAGAAACGCTAAATTATTGAATGTCCGGCGATATTGCTTTACTCTCGCTGGAACTCTAGTCTTTTCAATAATCTATAAGGGGCGAAAATCTTTAGTGTTTTTGTTTTAGAGTTACTCCCCCTTTTATCGCTAAACCACCTCCCCTTTAAAATATGATTCCTGTAGGATGTTCGATGAGGATCTATTTGTAGAGTTGGAGTTGGTTTTCACCTTTGTTGAGTCATTCGGGCTGGACTTTTCTTTTCAAACTTGCTTTGTTTACTGCATGTTGTTTGAACAATTTGTGGTAATTCATATGTGTCCAGTAAAATATTTAATTGAATAATTGTGTTATCTGATTGCCTCTTTCGAAGATATGAGTGACGAAGTTGGTTTGCATGTCTGACCCAAATAGATGATTGTACAGCCACTTCATAGAGTACATAACCAGGCGTATTATATGATTTTTCTTTACCATTGCGGTAGTTTTTTGCCAATACATGTTGTCCTAGTAGGAATTTACGTGACCTTGCTCCATGAATTGGTTTTCTATCGTACTGTTTCGCTTATGTAGATTATTTGATGATGGAGCATCCATTGGTAAACGTATTTTTCTGCCCATCAGTACTTCAGTGGGAGACTTTCTAATTGAGCAATTTGAATTTGTGATCTCTCGAGTAGTTTCATCCCCTCTTAACTTAAAGTGCTCTCTTAAACGCGTTGACAAAGCGTTCGGCTTGGCCATTTGATTGTGGATAGAAAAATGGGCCTGAGACGCTGAACACTGTTTTATTTACAGAAATCGGAAAATTCTGCTGAGGTAAATGCAGTGCCATTATCAAAAACTAAGATTTCAGGAACGCCCAACCTGGTGATAATTTCTTGTAGTTTCTTTACAGTCTCATTTGAGGTAGTATGTTTCATCTGGAAGACTTCTGGTCACTTGCTGTTGGCATCAACCAATATTAAGTAATGCTGTTCATTAATGGTTCTGAAAAATCAATGTGTAGTCGTGACCAAGGCATTTCTGGGGTAGACAATGCATGCAATCTTGTTTTCCGAAGAGATTTTGCAACCAGTTGACATTTGGCACAACTTTTTATAAGTTTATCTAATTGCTTGCACATGTTTAGCCAATACACATAGAAACTGATGTCCATAGTTCTGGAATACGAATGGGACAACAACACGTTCTCCAAAGAGAAGTGTTTCATTGATCACGGATAAAGAAGATATCTGAAAAAATGATTGAAGTTGCTGGTCATTGCATGTTTTTTTGGCTTGTGGAATAAAAATGCTGGACTTTCTGGAATTGATTTCCTGAAACCAAAACAAAAAAATTAAGGGCTTGTGTTCTGCGATCAAAGTAAAATGGCAATTATTTAAGGCGAAAATTTTCGCATTGTAGATTAACAATTCCAGCATTTTTACCTTAAACATTACATTAAATTATGTACAGACGATATTGACTGTCCGGCGATGTTAGCCATTTTGCTTTGCTCTCCGTCTGAAACTCTCTATTTTTTCAAAAATCTATAAGGGACGATATCTCTTACTTTCTTTATTTAGAGTTGTTCCCACTTTTATCGCTATAACAGAAAGAAAAAGGAAAAAAAACTCACAAACTGCTTCCATCCCGATGAAGACGTATATCGTCGAAACTAAGTTAGTTTTATACTATTCTATATAAATAAAACCGTAGATGTATATGTGGGTGTTCCTGTTTGCACATCTGTTTATAAATATCTAAAAGATAAACTCTTAAACTACTGGTCACGTAACACTAAAATTAAAAGGAATCAGACACCAAGGATGGTTTATAACGAGTAAAATCTTTGTTTGGATGGATGAATAACGCGTTCAGAAATATGTCGGCAAGTTGAAATGCAGAATGTTTATTTCAACTTGCCGACATATTTTTATTAGTTTGTGCATGGGTAACAACTAATCATGGATAAAAGTGATTTAATTTTTAAAACTTTCCAATTTGTCTGTCGGGTTAGCTCAAACTCTATGGAAAGTAGCTGGAGCGCTACATGTTTTGGTTTTGATTCTACCTTATAGCACCAAAGTCATTTCTTTTTTTCTTTTTTTTTAAATCAGAAATATATATTAGGTACAATATAATGTTCAATAGAGAATTAGCTCTGTAATGATAAATACGAAATCTGCAGACATTGAAATATATTTTACGACCAGGCACGCTCGTATTAATAAATAAATATTTATTGAAAGTAAACATTTTGAGTTACAACTTTATGTCATCTGTATTTTAACACACTTTTTATCAATACAGTTTTTTTTTACAAGGAAGCCACCATTTATCAAGACCTGGAGGCCACTCGGGGATAAATGTTATTGCGTATACAGTAATCAATGGGATACTATCGTAGTAATCGTTAGTAATGGAGATCTGATAAAATGTCTTACTTAAAGGGGCGGTTCAACAGGAACAAGTACATTACGTTAGTGTGGAGATTTGATGAAGTGTTTACTTAAGGGGGCGGTTCGTTAGGAATTTGTTAACATTGGACTTGAAGACATCCAAGTTGTAGTCAGGTGGGAAACAGGCAAACGGAAGAGAGTTCCACAGGCGTGCACTTCTAAGAAAGAAGGTTTGTTCATGGAATTTTTTGACTTAGGCACAGATAAAGAGTGTAGAAAATTACTGACAGTGGTTTCAGCTAGACGGGTGTTTTTTCGTAAAATATTTGTGAGGGGGGGGCCAAAGATTGGAGCTCAGACGAGCACTTGTCATGAAAATAACGATAAAACAACGACAGGCTTGCAACATCTCTTCTGTGGGAGAGAGGTTGCAGGAAAGAGAAAAGGGCACCCCCCCACTAGGCTACGAAGTCTATTTTGTACTCTGTTAAGGCAGGATAGGCTGTTTTTAGTAGCTCCTGCCCAGATGTGGCAGCAGTACTCCATCCTTGGACGTACTTGACTTTTATATATAGAGAGAATTGCATCAGCAGTGAGATATCTACTAGAGCGGTAGAAGGATCCCACCATTTTTCCAGCAACCTTGGCAACAGATTTGATGTACGTGTTCCATTTCAGATCAGATTTTATTGCTTTAAGTTATTTTATAGTCTAATACTATTATTACGGAGCCAATCATCTATTTAATATTATATTGTACCTGATATTTAGTATGGAGTTGAAAAGTTGTAAATATGACCTGGGTGCCATCAGCTAGAATTGACGCTAAAAATATTTAGCGCTCTAATCGTGTTTCGTACCGTTCGATCTATCGCGAGATAGATAAGACAGATTTAAAATGAAACAATTTCAAGCTACCTTTGAATTTGCGCATGCGCATAAATAATTGAAATATGTCGACAAGTTGAAATAAACAGTTAAATATTTTACTCGTTATAAACTATCGTTGGTGTATGATTAACATTTTCTGCTATATTCAGTGTTATGTGACCTTTAGTTTAAGAGTTTCTCGATTAAATAGTTTCACGAACACATACATCTATTGTTTTATTTATATAGAGTATACTATTAAGTCTTATTATTATGCTTCTTGGACAAGTATCTTTGGTATATTTTTATATTATCTTCATTAGGTTTTCGCTTGAATTTTGTACCTTCAAGCACATTTCGATTCACTCAGTATCAGTCTTGCTGTGAGCTTTTTCTGGTAACATATTGTTTTGTCTATAGCAGCAAATATCGACTGATGGCCAAGATTTCTTCAGCACACAAAACACTGAACGGTCAAATGTTTGTTGTTGGCATATCAAAAAAGATTTGAGCGCAAACCACAGCATCTGGAGAAATCGTTTACCCTCATTCAGCCCACAGCTGTTTTATGTATGAAGCGAAGAAAACTGCAGATACAGGTCTGTTAAATGGACTCTTAATAAACTTTCAATGAAGTCAGATATCCAACTTCCGGTAATGGCGACTGTTTAACCCGTCAGGTTTACGACTGTGATTAGCGGTAAAATAAAAATACAAGTAAAATACGATAAAAATCAGATGAATGAGAACAAAGTATGTAACATGTTAATAAAGTATTAGGTTAATATGAAATTAATGTCGCTTATATATTTTTAAAATGCTGATTTTATGTTTCTATTGCTTTTTTTTACGATTGATAATTCATATTATTTGGATTATTAGATCTTACCTTCAGTGTTATTTTCACAACGTTTCGGCCGATTTACTCTACGACTTTCTTCAAGTGTATCTTGTTGAACTCAGAAATATTTCTGTCGAACTCCGGTATCTGCTCAGAATTTTGAATTGCATACCCGTGGTGTAGTGAATAAAACAAGTGGTAAGATTTAGTCGTAGGTTACACTGTTCTGGAGGTTAAAGGTTCAATCCTCAGTGCGGGCAACCCTCAAAATACAATTGCGAATTATTTAGGACTTCTATTCAGTCATAGCTGACGGAACCAGAGCATATTACTCCATGGATATAATACAGGGTTCTGTTCGAAATTATGTGCAGATTCCCGAGTTTAACCGAAAAATTCCCGAATTCGACACGGTACATCTGAAGAAGGTCGAAGGTTACATTAACCAAAACATTGTTAAAATATCACGCAAAATGAGAATAGTAGTAAAAAATATCAAAATAAAACGAATGCTGTTATACAATTTGAAGCGCAATATTTACTTTTCACTAATGAGTCACCGTTTAAAAAAGGCAAAACCTACTCGCGGATAAGAGTTAAGAGACTAATCGTTAATTCAAATGAGAGGATGCAGACTAATTATGAAAGCTAACGAACTCCCCAATCTTTTCATCATGCTTATGTAAGACAGAGGTAATGTTCTCATCCTTCATATCTCCTTCAAAGCCGAACTCCCGATTTAAATTTGCAAATCTTTTTCACTGCCATCAATAACACACTTCATCGAATCTCCACACAGGGAAAACTTTTCTCAAATACGAGCCTAAACGTAATTTGTTGTTTTAGATATTGTTTGTTCATAAATAACTTTTATCACTGGCCCCTGCACCCAATAAATTCCGGACTATAATATTGACATCTGCATGCATTTTCCTGGCCTAGAGATTTGTACCTATCGGAATATTCCCTCGTTCTAACGCTATACATACTTTATATCTTTGTGCCTTACATTTGTATACATGTATCATATTTCTTCAATTTTGTCTCCAATTAACTAAATTTTAGTTTGTTTATTTATTTTATTTCCTATTTTTTATGTTTCTTTATTTATTAATTAAAAAAAAAATTTTTTTGTTTATTTATTGTTTCCCCCTATTAACCCACCGTACTATTCGTCACATCCTAATTATTTTTTGTCTCTTTAACTTCCTCTATCAACTTTACTTCCCTATCTTTACATACCTTTTATACCTTTGCCTTATATTTCACCCCCCCTACACCTAGTAACAGCGTAACCCTAGGATTATTACTATATATTATCTTCTGAAAATTATTATTATAGTTGTACAAATACCCATCTCATACCCCCCCCCTCGTAACTTACCCCTTTAATCCATCTTCGGACATTCCCGTATCTTACTAAATAAAAACCTTACCACACGACGCTCCATGTAATCCACACCACAACTTTCATAAATCTCATAACATCACGCTATAAGCCATAGGCCTCTTATAAGTAATGTTGTGATAACTGTTACTTTTGATTGATACAACTTAGAATATACCCTCTCACTTTAATTCATCATCATAATATTACGCCTGAAAACATACATCGTCTCTAAGTGCTGTTGTTGTCTCGGTTACCTCTGTTGATTAAACAAACTACCTACAATTTTTAAGACTATGATAGAACCTTATTCACTTTTTTAAATTACACTTTATATAATACGGTCCTCCTTTATCTTAGAGTTCAATACAGTTTCCTCAAACAGCATTAATGATTTTATTGATTTATTTCGTTTCTGATGAATCCTTCGCTAGACGTCACATCCCCATTATGTTACCTAGCATCTTCTCTACTCTTCTGATGAGAAGCATTAAGCTTCGAAATACCTTGGTATAAAGAGTCTCTTCTATCCCCCAACTAAATGTATGTATACCTTTATTAAATAAATGAATCATTCTACATGTACCAATATATAGTTTTTGAGACTTCATTTTCCACTCTTATTGTCTCCTATATAAGATCCATTGAAATTTGTTGAGCTTTATATTATCCCGATAAGTCTCCTCTTATAGAATTTAATTTACTCTCTTCTTCTAATTCGCCAATATATATATATATATATATACTTCAGAATAGTGTAATGCAATAGATCTACTGGCATGGAAATCCAGTGATTATTGGTCTTACAAAATATTATTCGCTGTAATATTTTATAAAGACAATCCTAGCTAAATAAAAAAAAAATGCTTAACATACAAGATAGAGCAAATAAATCATGAATTAGTAATTTAAATTCTAAATATATAATTGAACAAATATATAATTTCTCTTATTCTATGTTTAAAAACTTTAAAAACTTTTAAGTTTTATTTTCTATGTTTATTATACTTAGCAAATTAGGTATAAACCATTATAGTTTGCTAATATTTTCTCCTCTGAGGAGATGTATAACATCGAAAACTTATAGATTAAGGAGATATACTTATTGAAATGTATTCTTTGTCTTGCATATAATAAAACTTCTAGATTTGAAACTTAACCATTTCACGTCATATTACTAATTTATATTTATACTTTTATTCTAAACCTCCATCTATATCAATCCAAAGATAAATTAAAATGTACATATATAAGAAACGCGCTTTTGGTAGCAAAAATCTGCTCGAAAGTGCAAAGGTGAAAGTCAAACCGATGCCGACCGAAATCTGTCCTTTTCTTTCTTTCTTTCTTTTCTTCCTTTCTTCTTTCTTTTTTCGTAGTGAAGTCGGTTGGGGTTCTTATTCCATACTTCCCCCGTTTGCACAAATGTAAGTCTGTAATGCTTGCAAGCACACATGAATAAATAAAGGGTTATTTTCCCCCGCAAATCCATGTCCCTGTTAAGCGATTTGGCCACATACAGACCAATCATCTTGCAGAGCGCATTTGGTTTCATCTATTCCTCGAAGAACTTCTTCAACCTCTTTGAGAAACCGGATCCGTCACCAGAGAGACACCAGGTACCATCGAAGAAAGGCACCCTTTCTCTCTTTCTTTCTTATCCCTGTATACCAGACGCTCCATCATTGACGATCTTCCCCGAAGTTAACTGCTGGCCAGCCTACGACAACCCAAATAATTTTCCACTTCTTATTTTCTTCAGCGCCCACTTTTCTGTCACGGTAATAAACCGTGACGCTGTTGTTTTAAAGGAGAGTTTGTTTTTCCATTCTATGCTACGTTTACGTTTACTATTAATGTACAGAGGTGCATCTCAAATCTCTAAACTTCCGCCACCAATACGTATTGTGTTTCAACATCAAATAACTCGAAAACGTGTTAATATGCCGTTAAAAGTCAAACCGGTTGAAACTTCCGGAATTTTTTGTTTGTTTTAAATTAAAACGGAAAACAGTGGAAACGACACTCGTTCTGTCGAAAAGCGTTAAAACAGTTTTTCGTTAAATCCGCCGACTCTTTGTTACCGAAACACGACTTAAGCAGAAGATGATTATAACTTTAGTCTGTCGCTCGTTTAAAGTAAATATTAACAAAAGAATGAGTTTTCTGTGCATTAGAAAAAAAATGTTCTTGATAAAGAGTCTTGGGTGGAGATTTTATTGAATGATTAAGGCTAGATTGCTTTCTTATTTTCGAACAATAAACTTCTACAAAACTGTGCGCTTCCGTGTCTGTGTATACCACTATCAGCCGGTCACTGAGGTGTGACCGACAGACGTGTTATAGCAAATGTCTTAAAGCGGTCTCGGGAAGATATGAAGATGGGCCAGTCATTAGGGTCTTTCTTTTCTCAAGATGATCTCTTCACCCTGGTGGCATTCTGGTGGGAATCTTCATCTCTTTGTCCCCAGGGCCGCCTTTCGACTTCAGACATTTATGAAGGCATTCATGGCAGACACAAAAAAAAAAACGACACGCGACACAATTGTAATATACATAAGGTATAATTAACTATTTTATTTTACATTAGAGATACAATATATATTACAAAAAAACAATTTAAAAGTGGACAATAGGCTTTTCAAAGCTAACTAACCTACCCTAACTAGTGTAGAGGGAGGGGGTGCCCCCCTCCCTCATTTACGGAGAGACAGACTATGCGTCCTCACATCATGGTGGTCGTGCAGGAAAGAGACAGAAAGATAGCAAGGGGATAATAGGAAGGGATTTCTTTGTATCTCTAAGCTCATGGCCAAATTACCACTGGTCTATGCCGCAGAGTGTGTTAGAAACAGTGGCACAAAGAAATAGTGCCACATGTGTTCTAATCAAAATGCACAACGCCTCTAACGAAATGCCTTGTCGATTATCATTTCTTGAAAGAAAAAAAGACGATACGCCATATAGAAATTCACGTCTTACTTTAAAGGTACTCCGTTTACTAAATGTATTACAGTAGGCATAACGAAAATGTTAGCGTAAAATTAAACCCCATTATTTAAACAAACGCAATTAAAACTCGAATAATTGCAAGATAGTAATAGAAAGAGGAGAAAGTGAGTAGATAGGGAGACGGAGAAGAAGAGAAAGAAAGGAAAGAGAAAGGAGAGTTATAATAGATACGGATCCAACTGGTCATGGGTCATTAAGTATTTTTTTTAATCCTCCTCTCCAGAAAGTAAGACAGGGTCTGTTCTGGGCTTGAAAAGACAGCGTACTAAAATTAAAGCGCTATGGCCTACAAAAATGCCGGAGGGACCCAGTTGGCATCCCCCGATAGGGTCGCCTCAGTTGATTAGCAATAGACTAGCTTTTGTATTTATGGAATTGTGTGTATTTTTATAGTTTAGATCTTATTTAAATCAGAGATCCAAACTTCAGTTTAGCCGGAGGAGTTGTTCTCCAAAGGAGGGTCCCTTTGTAAGGAGTCAGGCATCAAAATAATTAAACTTAATCGCAAACATACTCCTATGGTGAAAATTATGTTAAAATAGCGGGGAGACCAGATGTTGCCCAGTCATGAATGATGATCAACTAATGTTTTCTTATCATCAAAATCGGTAAAATAACCCATTGTAATAACCTCCCTGCAATTACTTAGACCACAATACATTTTAGTCTACATTGCACTGTAGAGAACCTACTGTTGATTTTATAAAATTATTTTATATATTCGCTTGAATTAAAGTTTAAAATGTAAATATAGAGTATCATGGTTCAATTGTGCTCTAAAATGAAACATTCACTTCGAATGCGCCCCTGCCATATCAAAAACACTAATGCTGATTTTATATGCCGAACCTTTCTACTTATGCGGTGATAATGGGTCGAATTAAAGTTTAAAATTTAAAAGTCAAGTATTATGCTTCAATTGTGCTCTAAATAGAAACATTCATTTTGAACGCGCCCCTGTTGATTTTATATGTCGGACCTTTCTACTTGTGCGATAATAAAACTTTGCAGATGCACTTTTGATGTTAGGCTGTATAAGGCGTTAACTTTAGTTCAAATCGCCTGTTCCTTCTTTCAGTATTTCGATTATCGATAATTATCGAAGACATTCCGATACAAAACCTATCTAAAACACTGCCAGGTACATAAAGTACATCTGTGTGAAATTTTTAAAAAATAGGTACTGCCGTTTAGGAGTTCATAGGGAACAAACTCACACACACAGACGAAGTTTCTTCCATATAATTGTAGAGATTACAGTCCACATGACTAAAGTTATGGCCTTTAAAATGTTAAGTTTATGAAGTTTATGAAAACCACCATTATAGGGTGTTTAAATTATCAAATGGTGTTCAAAGAATTTTTGTAATTTAATTATAGTTTAAATTTTATTTAAATTTGAAATAAATAATTTTTCAATCATTGTTCATTTCAATATGTCACCAGTTGACCATCACGTTTATTCCGACAATCACCACAATAACACATTTAAGTTGGTTGCTTGGTTGTTTTTGTTTTGCGGCATATCAACCCTTTTCGGGGGGTTTTAATGCCGAATCCCAAGATTTTGAAGAACATTTTTTAATAGAATATATTTGTTGTTTTCAAGTTGGTTTCTATTTAACTCATAGTTGGGACCCTAACAGGTACTACCACTCCGGGTCAGAGTGGACCTGGGAGCAATGGTAATTAAAGATTAACACTCCCCAAAGGCCGCAAGCTGGAGCCTCACCACTGGATATAGTTTAAGGTCATATCCAGGACCTATTCTATTTACGTTCTCATTTATCTCTCAAACATTAAGTTAGTAAAGAAGTTGAGAAAATAATTTTCCTTTCCCCAATTGATCATTTAAATAAGTTATAGTATACATTTCTTGTGATCTTTTGTATCTTGCTGTATTCTAAAACAAGAATTCATCTGGTCTGGTGGAGTATCTTGCTGATACTTGAGGTAACATCACTTGCATCATTCCTGGTAAAAGTCAGTGTGGGTTAGCCACACCGAGGAGATCTTATGTGGGCTGCGAACACTATGTGATTTTCAATATTTAGTTAGGGTTTACTTGTGTTATATATTCACTACGGCCGGTCGTTCAAATGTGCTTTTCAGTGTATATAATTTTTAAATCGACTTTTCTTACTTGTCTACGATATATACACACTGAGAGATCACAACACAACACAGCTGATCTATAAAAATGTTTTTGTTTATTTTACAAGTACAACAGTTTTCAATTTTGTTATGACGGGTATTGAAATAAGTGAAGGCGCCTGGGGTGGTTTGGATGTTCTAGCAGTGAAGAGAATGTGTCAGTTTGTCCTCGCTCTGTGAACAACTACTGCTCGCTTTATGTTGTGCTTATTTATATAAACATTTTTTCACCCTGGAAGGTTTAATATTTCCCATTGTCTATTGTTCGAATCCTTTGACTGATATTTTTCGTCAAATTATGCATTCCAATAGACGATGGTGGATAGCCTCGCATTCCTTACATGGAATCGATCTGCGTGTATGCAACCCATAAAATGCCTTTCTTCCTGGTGTCACCTGCCAAATATCCAACACTTGTAGGAAAACGTATCCTCATGCCAGGTTGTCCTAACAAACCTCTGTACAGGATGTTGTCTAGTAGGCATTCAAGCTCTCTTTTACCGTACAATATCATTTACGATTTACACAAACAATGTCTCGATTTTTTTTTACAAAAAAGTCACACATTTTAGTTGTTGGCAATTCTGGTTTGTATTGATTCACATTGCTTGAATGAAAAAAGCTATAGATTTCAACAGCATACATTTAGAGTAGGGCGGATGTTATATCGGTCGAAACGTTGTGAGAATTGCATTCAAGAGGAGAATAGTAGTCTTAATAACCTAAATAATATTTTACCACGTTATGTTCTGTATTTGGAATAAGTTCGCTCGATTCTTTTTAGAAAAAGTTATTCACACAAGGAACTCTGTTGACCTTGCCAAAATCGATAATGGAAGTGAGATTATGAAATCGACAGAACTCAAATACTTTACATAGAGTCGTCAGTGCGTGGCGGTAACCTTTTTTTGTAATTCTTTCTTTTCTTTCTGTATTTCGTTTGTTTCATATTTACTTTATTTTTGCTTATAGTTTCCCTTACTTTATCCTTTGCTACACCATTACTTCTTACTTTCAACCCATAATTCTTTCTTTTACTTCATTTGTTTTGTCATTTTCCTTTCCCTTTTTCATTTTTCTTTCTATCGGTCTTTCTACCTTTCTTTTCTTTCTTTCTTATTTTCTTTCTTTCTTTCTTTCTTTCTTTTTTTCTTTCTTTCTATTCTTACTTTATTTCTTCCCGGTCATCGTTCTTTATTTTCCTCCGTATGTCTTTAATTCTTTCTTTCTTTTTCTTCTTTTTTTCTTCTCTTCATGTTTTCCTTCATAATTTCTTGCTGCATATCGTTTTTATTTTTCCTCATTTTTCTTTCTTGCTTTATTTGCTGTTTTTCTTTCTTTCTTTTTTACTTTCTTTCTTTCTATCTTGCTTTTTCATTCTTTATTTTTTCTGTTCCCCATATTTTTCTTTTCTATTCTTACTATATCTTTTCTGCCTTATCTTTATTTTATCTTTTTTCGTTCTGCTTTCTTCTTTCCTTCCGGATATTTCCAAAACTTTTATAGCGGGAAACGGCCATTAGGTTTTTCTCTTAATTTTTTTAAATGTCTAATTGCATGAACAGACACCATAAAACCGGTAGGCGGGCATATGTTCACCAAATCCGTTATAGATTGTTGTTAAATATTTTCACAGTTAAAATGTTTGCCATGCACAAAAATGGCGTCGACAACTTTTCCCATAACTGACCTTCACCGAATGATGGCGCGAAATATGTTTTTAAAAATGAAAAAAATACAGAATTCTATTTAGAGAAAACTTGGTTGGGGGGGGGGGCTTATTCTGAATAATACTAAAATTAATAAATGAAATTTTAATTGAAAGTACTATTAACTACTTAATTGTCATATCAAAATTAGTAGCATATCTAAAAATTAAGAAAAATCATAAGGTAGAAAGCTAATTATTAATGAAAATAGTTTTCGAAAGAAGTGCAAGTTTTATTTAAATAATAAAAAGAGGAGTGTTGTAAAGGAAAATAAAGGGAAACTACGCTAAAATTTTAGGGTTGTCTCCCCTGGCAAACAGGACACTTACAACGAAGGAAGATGGTGGACCTACATTAAAACAATATTTTTCTTGTAAAGTTATCGTTTTTTTCTATTCTTAATAAATTGTTTCATGCTTATACGTAGTGCTCTAACTAATTGTCATTAACCAGCAACAAAGGACATTATTCTTACGGAGAAATACAAAATGGCCACGAGATTAAGATTATTGAATATTTAAAAACAATCTTTTTTTCTGTGACTACATAGGGTCTTTAAAAAAATCTAACGAATATTTTTTTTTCTTTCCTCGGGGTATTTTTGTGCACAAACAAAAGAAACTGAATTATTCCCGAGGTCACGCATCCTAAATTGCTTGTGTAACACCAAAGAAAGGCAGCATCAGCCCATTAGGGTCGATGTGACGCTTTTATTTAACGTTAGTATTTTATCCCGGGCAATATCGGGTAATCGAAAGATAGATGTTAAGATTTTATTCCGGGCAACACCGGTTAACTAAAAGATAAATGTTAATATCTTGTGCCGGGCACCACCAGAGAACCTTGCTGGCTTCAATTCTGCCAAAGTATTTTTTTCTTTCTTTAAAGCAAAACAATAATAATGATTTAGTCAAAATGGACAGAATGATAACTTCAAAAAAACATACGTTTTGTTTTCAAGTCGAGCGATGGTGACAAATTCCGATACAGTCATATCCAGTGCAAAAAAGGGAAATATTTTTTTCCTTTGCTAAAACTGAGGATAAGAGAAATGAATCCAAAATATTAATTGAACCCGAGGTCGATTTCGGTACAACGATGGTGACAAATTCGGAGACACAATTATGTGTCAGCTGGAAAAACAACAGATAAATTATGTTTTTGCTTTGAACTAAGAAACTGCCTTTGTTGGCGTCACAAAATATATTTATAACAAGATCAAAACAAAGATAAATAATTTCTTTGGAGTTAAAGTTTCACACACGCATTTGTCGGCTTCAAAGAATGTTTTTTTCGAATCAAATATTAAATGATTTGGTGTGACTCTGATAAAACCATTTCAACCCAAAGTGACATTCCTAATGTTTTTCATTCTCAAGCCGAATCGCAGTTTTGAAATTTAGATCAAGAAATTTTTCAATTTTCAATAACATATTTTGTCAAGATGTTGACAGAATAATAAAATTGTTAATTCCCTTGATAATGACAAGTGTCACATCTAAGGGCAGAATTCACGAAGCATTTTTTCCTTGGACGCAGTTTTCTTACTTACGCGGTTATCGCGTATTACGCAGTTTGGAAATTATCCAATGAGAGAAAACTGATTATTTTCCATCAGGCGTTTTTGATTGATCGGGGAGGAGTTAGAATTATTCTTGGATTGTGGGAGGTGGCCAATTTTTGTCATCAGTCAAATTATCCAATGAGTGAGAATCAGACGATTTGGTTATTGAGCATTCTGATTGGTCGGGAAGGAATTGGTAATTGTCGCCCTGCCCAGTGCTGTACTATATAAAGACCAAGAAAGTCAGAATTAAAAACAGATACAGATTCAGATTTAGAAGCAGAGGAGAGAGAGTCAAGCCACCTCACCTCTCTTCTCTCTCTCTCCCCCCTCGCCTATTGCCCGATAACTAAAAAGGGTTAAATTAATGGACCTGTGAAGCCCCACTTAGAAGTTTAAATGCTTGCTTATATGTTTGTATATATTACTGTATGGTTTTCGTTCAATACATTCTATATAACCCAATCTCCGGAGTCTTTGTTATTCAAAATTCTTTGATATGCTGATGTTTTCATTATTATTTTTTTTACTTGTGAAACTGCTTCCGTCAACGAGAACCCGGTATCTCCGAAGACGAAATCTCTAGACGATCACAGAAGATCTGGCCTTGTGGACATTGCAGCAAAGACGATTCCACCAACGCACTGAAGAAGGGCTTACTGGGGGACGCGACGTCACGGTCCGGTTTCATACTTGAGGAAATCGTTAGAAGTCAACAAGAACAATTACTACAGACACAAAACAAATTAATTGGGATGTTAAAAGAACAATTTCAGACACAGCTAGCGACATCGTCAACCATAAGTTTGAATTCTTTTAATAGTATACCAAATACTAAATTCTAGTTTAATCCTGATTTAAATCAAACATTCACCGCCTAGTTTAACCTTTCCAACATGAATTCGGTAGAAAAATCCCCGACTGGAACGAGAAAGGAACCTTCAACAACCTATTACTCATGTGGAGAAATGCACTATGCTCGATATTGCTCATTTAAAAAATACACGTATCAATATTGTTCACTTCGCGGGGACAACGACGGATTTTATGAGAACAATAATGCTATCAGGATGAATATTTCATAGCCAAGAGGCAAAACTCTTGACAAAATGCCACAATGTTTCCAGAAATCCACATAGAATTCATTTTTTCGCCACTTTCAATTAAAATTTTGAAGATTATATACTTGTTAAGATTAGCAACAAACCAGTATTTTTTTCAGGTCGATATCCTTCAGATATCACTTTGATTTACATCCAACATGAGAGTTGTTGGAAAAACCAAACTCTTAAGAATTTTGCTTGTATTTCATAAAGAAAAAATCAGATGTGGTTTGTGTTTCTTATGCATCTACCCTAAATCTTCTAGGTTTTGATTTTATTGAAGAACTTGATCTTTTCTATGTTCCACTAAACTCAATTTTCAATTCCTTCCATATTAATGCTGCAGCAGATGTTGAAACACATTTTAAGAACACACTTAAAGCAAAGTTAAACAATATTTTTCAAGAAGGTATTGGATGTTGTATCAAAGTTAAAACGACTTTAAAACTGAAGTTAAATGCAACACTAATTTTCAAACCAAAGCGTCCTCTACCATATGCAGCTTTAGCTACAGTGGAAAAAGAATGGGATCGCCTTCAACAAGTAGTAGTAATCCAACATATAGATTAATTATCCTGAGCAGCACCTATTGTAATCGCGAAAAAGACTAATGGCAAAGTATGCCTATGTGCGGACTTCACAGAACTGATTGACACATTGAAGACACGTCAGTATCTACTACTTGCACCGAAAGATTTGTTTTCAAAACCCAAGGATAGTACTTATTATTCAAAACTGAACCTTGCAGATGCATATGTACAAATGGAAGTTGATGAAAATTCTAAAAATCTCATTATCAACACCTACGAGACACCATTTCAATTTAACCGTCTTTTATTCTAGTCAGCTCCAACGATATTCTAACAAACTATGGACGCAATACTCACAGGAGTTTTTGCCTATATCTATGATATCATCGTTAAAGGCTCATCCCAAGAGGAACTTCTGTGTCACCTAATTCCTGTGTCGCCTAACGTCTGTGCTGGATCGAATTCACCAATATGGATTGCATTTAAAGCCAATCAAATGCAAATTCTTCCGAACCTGTGAAATACCTTGAATTTTTATTTGTCAAAAATGGTAGATCAGGATGATATTCAAGCAAGAAAGCAATGGCAGCCTCAATGACTGTTTCAGCACTACGGTAATTTTTGGGCGACATAGTAGTTCTTTCTTAACAGAACTGTAAAAGTTACGGCGTCCTCTTAATAATCTTTTATAAAATATCCTCAATGGAACCGGTCAAACATGTGCAAAGAATTATTTAAGAAAATGCAATCATTTCTTACTTCCGACCTATTGCTTACACACTATGATCCATCATTAAGCATTGCTGTAGTGACTGATACTTCAGGCTATGGAATCGGAGCAGTAACATCACATATTTTCTCTTATGGAGGCGAAAATACCATTGCACAAGCATCAAAATCATTGACGCCTACTGAACAAAATGCGAACAAATCGAGAAAGAGGCTCCAGCAATTATCTATGCGGGGGAAAACATTTCACAAAATGCTATAGAACCATCATTTTACTCTGATCACAGACCACAAGCCCCTGATAAGTATTTTTGGTTCCAAGAAAGGAATTCGAGTCTATAACAGAAAACCGCTTACAAAGATGAGCAGCTATGTTTTTAGATTACATTTTCATGAAATACCAACCAGGCAAATATCCAGATTTATCTTTTCTCGTCAAAAAGCAGTGGAAGACACAGTCATCGTTGCTATGTGTGTGAAACCTGAAGTTATCCCTGGACTTGTTTCCATAGTTTTTTCACAGTGTATCCACTGTCACTTCGGAGGTAACCAAAGGAGATCCACCGCAGATCCATTATTGCAGAATTTTTATTGCAGAAGCTGGACCAAATCATGCACTGACAAGCAACTACAACTATTTATTCAACTAAGATCGTTATCCGAAATCAGTGAAACTCTCATTTTTATTTTAGCTGAATATGTTGTTGTCGCATTAAAACTCCAGGACACACTTCTCAAGCAATATCATTATGGACATCAAGGGATTAATCCGATGAAAACCTTGGCTTGTGAATATGAGTATTAGCCAAGAATGGACAGCAGTTAGAGAAACTTGTAAAGAGTTGTACCAAATATCAACTCATCAGAAAACAATATTGCATTCACAATCTACTCCAGAAATACTCTGGTCACCACTAAATATGGAATTTGCAGAACTAATAAATGGAAAACATTACCTAATATTGGTTGGTGCTTGCAATAAGTTGTTAGAAATACTTCAGATAAACCATACTGCTTCGAATAAAACTGTAAGGAAACTACAAGAAATTCTCAGCAGGTTAGGCGTCCCTGAAATCTTACTTTCTAATAATGATATCGCATTTACCTTGGCAGAAATTTCTGACTTCTATAAACAAAACAGTATTCGGCACCTCAGATCTCCATCCGTCCACCCACAATCAAACAGACAGGCTGAATGGTTTGTCGACATATTTAAAAGAGCACACTTGGAGTTAAAAGGGGACGGAACTACACGAGAGATCATTAAGATACTTCTAAGTAGATACAGAGGTACTTCAAATTATAATTGGCCTTATGGAAAGTCCTCAGCTGAAGCACTGATGAACAGGAAAATGCGTTTGTCATCGAATGCTATTCGTTCTTCATCAAATAATATTCACAAGAGAAACAAAACGATGGAAATCAGTTCAATCGCGATCACAGAGCAAGGTCACACCATTTTCTACCTCGACAACATGTATATTCAAAAGACTACTGCAGTGTTAAAGAAAAATTGACACAAGTTCAGGTAGTACATCGTTCTGGTAATATAATCTATTATGTGGATGTACAATCATCTATTTGGATCAGACATTCAAATGAGCTTCGTCACACGTCACTCATAACTTTCAAAGAGACAATCTAATGACACAATCCATTAAATTCCATTAAATGTTTTACTGGACACATTTGAATTATCCCAGTTTTCGAGCAACATGCAATAAACAAAACAACTCCCATAAGAAAGGTCTAACCAGAAGAACACAACGAAGATGTGAACCAACTTCAGCCCTACAAGTATATCCGCATAAAATATCCTACAAACATCATATTTCAAAAGGGGTATGTTATAATCGAAAATAAAGGGAAATAACTCTAAAAGAATGAGATTGCTTCATCTGGAAGGCAGGATAGATAGAACAAAGTAAAATGGCAGATGCACATTAAAAACAATATCGTTTTTGTAAAGTTATCATCTTTTCTACTGTTAATAAATAGTTTTATACTCACGCGAAGTGCTCTTGCTAATTCTCATTAACCAGTGACAAATTACATAATTCTTACGAACACAACCAAAGGTAACTGAACTCTGTCTTACCGTAAAACCTAACGATAGTATTTTCAATTTAATTAAAGAATTTTTAACTATTATTTACTGCCCTTGTTTAATTAAATTTCAAAAATAATAATGCCGGATCAATAAATCGTGACATCGTGAAAGTACATGTTTTATGTAACAATGCAGTAATATATTACTAATTGCAACTTGACAATTAAGTAGATAACATTGGTTTTAGTTGAAATCGACATGAAAAATAAATAACCTAAGTCTTTAGTTGAAGCCTAATTTTTCAAGTTTAAAGTTTCGTTATTTTTTCGACCAAGCCCCGATTTTTTTTAAATTCGGAAGCGCGTGATTGGACTATGTCGAGTTCAATTCATATTGGATTATATTTCATGATGCATTAGATTAATATTTTACCTCAAATTATGAGTAAAATAGTGACGTATTTGATTAGAATTAATCGTTGACAAATGTATTTTTAATTTACATATATTGTTCTAGATTGGGGATAGGGCATCCTACCGGATGCCAGACATTCACCTGTGATTTCAGACATTTCATTCGAGAGATATCTTTAAGATAATAATGCAATTGTTTGTATCTCTCTTGCATTTGGTTCACATGGTATATTTGTTAGATAGTTTTGAAATTCTTTTTTATGAGCCCGGTTGTTATTATAAATGATGGAATAATGGAGATCTTCGTGAGAGTTTTTTTATGTTGCGCATAAAACTTTAATATTTTTTTATCTGTTCTCAGCTCCGTTAATCCAGCATCACTTTGGACACTAACTTTTACTAAAGTTTCATCCGTATCAATATGCTTGGTAAAAGAAAAGAACTAACTTTTGAAATGTTTGCGATGCCTGTTTGATCTGGTCTTGAGTGCAACCTGCTAGATGTCGAGCCATTGTTTCGGCATTAAACAACACACACTGAGTTCGAATCGGATCAAAATTTAGTATTTTGGAATCTCTTAAGGAAGACAACCTCTAGTGTAAATGTGGTATTGTGGTGACTGAGGTAATTCTAGTGCCACTTTAGAATAAGGATGACAAAATACATTCATTTACCCCACATTTTAAATAATGTTATATCAATAATTTTCGCTTTATCACATTTATATTTACCGTTTTTATTTCAACCTCTTGCAAAGAAAAGCATTACTTTACAGTCTTAGAATGATAATAATAAGGATATCTTTATTCAAGCCACCTTAGCAATAAACAAGCAAATAAATAAAAATATATCGTGTAGTCAACCAACAATATAATAACTAGAGTATCAGGTTGTGACAGAATCTAAGTGGGTAACGACACGAATTAAACATCAAGATATGCCAAGCTCGAATCCAGTTCCCTCCACAGAAATACTTTTATAAAATCAACATCTGGAGAGGGGGTAAATAGTATAACTAGAGTGCCGTTCTTTTATTTATAAAATACATAAATTTAACATCAATAAAATTGGCAATTTTTTTCATATCGCAAAAACATTCAATTACTTAAAATATGAATTGTTTTACAGCTATTTTTAAAATGAAACCCAAACCACCATACACAATCTCCTTTTGATTCGTATTTTGGATGTTGTATAAATTTCAATTATTAGGGTAAGATCAAACGTGCACAGCGCTTGATTGAATGAAAGTGTGTGAGTGTGTGAGGGAGAGTGTGTGGGGGAAGAGTGTGTGGGAGTGTAAGTAAGTAAAGTGTCATTATTGAAATAATTTTCGATAAAATTTTATCTGTATTTATCTGCTCCAAGCCCTGAACACCTAATTAGCAGTTCGATTCATATATTTTACATGATGCAACGGATGTAAGTGGCTCTCTTCTAGACATCGAAGGTTCAATTCCCTGTGCGGATGATACACAGAGTACAATTGTGAATAACTTAGGACTTTCACCCGACAGAACGAGAGCATGTTACACTCGTTGATAATATACATAGTGTTCCTTTCAAAATTCCATGCAGATTCCCGAGTTTGACAGAAAAATTCCCGAGTTCGACAAGATACTGAAAAGAGTCAGATCGTTAAAATAAGACTCAAGATGAGAACAGTAGTCCGAATAATTCAAATAAAGCACATAACAATGTAGTTACAAATAAAATAAAGTAAAATCGTATTTAGTTTTGCTCTACTCGTTTCATCAGAATGAAATATACTTATCCAATTAACACGAATTGTGTAGTTTTAGAAGTTTTTTTTTATAAGGTTTATCGCATAAACTGTAGAGGAGAAACAAACTAAAAACAGGGACTACAACTATTCTAACGATTTCATAATGATTAATGACTTCATATTTGACAAATTACGAATAGCCGTAAACAAAATATAAAATCTTGTAAATTATACGTTGAATTTTTAATTGTAATATTTTACGTAGATCCTCCATCTTTTAACATAATTTGTATTTTTTACGAAACAAACGAAAATGATTGAAAATGTCACTTTTATGCAAAACTGGCTATATTAAAATTGATCAACGTTTATTTCAAATATTCTTTTATGTATCTGTCTTTTTATTTATCTGTCTTTACGTAGATGATGGCTTCAGGCGAAATTAAAATGTAAATTTTTCTTATTGTATTACTAATAAACATAAACATAAACGCGTCTATTTTGTTCATATCATTGAGTGCAAAGTAATGTTTCATTCACATATTTATGATGAAATGAGATCTTGACTGATTAGTAAAAACATGCAGATCAACATTCAAATCCGATCTGTATGTCTTAAGTCTTAAAATCCATTTCATTTCTTTTTGCCTGCGTGCATATAAACGCGTCTATTAAAATGTACTTTTCATTGTTCTGTTTGGCTATTGAAGTGGTTATTAATTTTGCGTTTAAAAGCTAATTTTATTTCGCTTATGTATTATATATTTACACATTATATATATATAATTATTACTAAATAATCTCTCGCTCTCTCTTTCTTTCACTCTCTCTCTCTCTCTCTCTCTCTCTCTCTATATATATATATATATATATATAGTGGCTTCCTTCAATCGTGACAGACTATGGATATGCACTGTAAGGGCGCCTGCGCGTGAAATTTTTGTGATAAAAGTTGCGAAATCTCCAACCACACCTAATCTGAGTCGACATTGTTGAATACCAGGGGCAAGTGGGGGTTCAGGACGACTGGAAACAATGCCGAGATAAGCGGAAAGCACATACAGCGCCTAGAATTCCCAAATGGTCACCCATCTTGTACTAGCCAGGCTCAATGTTTCTTACCTTCGGTAATCTGACGATCAATGTATCCGTTAATGTAGTGTGTGGAATTTGTTTTTGCATGTGTCTGGAAGTTTTTTGTGCATAAACCATAAGTTGGTTTGTATTACTTGCGGTAGAATTAAGAATGCGTATTGTCTGAGCGATTGAAGATTGGGAATGAAAGGAAGTAATACATTGCGTGGAGATTAAATGCGCAGGAGATCGACATATATATATATATATATATATATATATATATATATATATATATATATATATAAAGAGCAAATAGTTAATAAAACATGTTACAAAACACTTTGAAAAAGAGTTAAAAACATATTTTATCTGAAAAGGAAACACTTAATAAGTGAATAGTCCTTAATCCACGGAGTTTCCTTCTCATCAGAGGGTAAGAATTAGCAAAATGCGGGATCGGATTTGATGAAACTGCAAGTAAGTCAAAGGTCTTACTTGATAACAAAAAATGAAGCAGAGGGGATATAGTGAAGAAAAAGGTGATTTCACGTGAATGGATAGTTTGGTGAAAGACAAATTATCCAATGACGGTAAAATCCAAAAATATAAATCCAAGAAAGTTAATTGAATTTCCATTCGCACAAGTAAAATCCAAAGAAATTGCGTAAATGGGAGATGGTCCTAAATAATCCAAAAGGCCGAAATTCATGGATCAATTCACAAATATGTACAAGGAAAAGGGGGAAAATTCCAATAATATTAATAAAAGAAAAATAAGATATGCGTTTGACACGGCTGCCGAGACAAAATGTAATTAAGAAAAATAATCAGTGAAGAAGATAAGAAAATCTGTGAAAAAGAAGAAAAAATTAAATGGTGATAGAATTAAATATAAAATAGAAAAGTAAATGCAAAAATGACCCAGACAAAATGACGTTAAAAGGCACGAAAAATATAGGGCAAAAAATAAGTCAACTGAAATGTACAGGTTATTACTTAAGAAAATATCAGCAAGAGTTATTAAAAGACACTAAGTGGAATATATAAATAAACAAATAAATTAATTAATAAATAAATAAATAATGAATAAAATAAAAAATAAAATAAAAAATAAAAATTTAAAATCAGAGAGGGAGAGGGTGGCCGGTATCTGCCAATTCTGGATAAAGCAAGTAAGTATGTAAGTAAATGCATATAGTACAATATAAGTAAATATACATACAGGATATGAATGTGCAGGTAGATTAATATATTAGATAGATAGGAATATTTATAGACTAAAACGGAAATTGCAGATAAAAAACCGGCCAAGCAAAGAAAAAATAAAGAATTGAAATAAAGGATTATAAAGTTATAAAGTATTTAGAAAGTATGTAGAAAAAACGATAATGTTAAAGAAAAATTATAGGTCTAGTTGAAAGGTTAAAGTAATAACTATGTAATTTCAAAATTACCATAATTAAATTTGGACTTATGTTTGCAGAAAGAGATCAGTTTGTTTTTAAAATTTATCATATTGTTACTTTGAGGGGAAATAATTATACTTATAGCTTCGGTTGTGCAGAGGCGACATGACTTAGAGTCTGGGGTATAAGACTTAACTTTTTATGATAGTCCATTTGATTGAGAAAGGGATCTTATTAGAGTTAAGTTTTTTTAATTAAAGTGGTTAGAGAAGTTCCTTGGTTATTATTAGAATTATGGTTGTTAAAAGAAAAATGTGGTTTGATATTCTTTTCTTTAATTAAGAAAGTAGCGCCAATATATGTATGTACTTTATTAAAAGCTCGAGGTCTGATATTGATATTAATTTGCTGATTTGTATTAGTTAAATAGTTTGAATTTTGTTCATAGTGTTCAACAAAGGGTGGTACAATGTTTTATTAACTATTTGGTCTTATTATAAGCGCTATCTCCTGTTTGGTTTTATCGAGCTTTTACATCTGGTTGAGATTACTTTATAAATATTAATTCTTTAATATTTATGATATATTTTAGTTTTGCCATCTTGGATCATTTTGGTAAATTTAGTTGTAATTTTTATTTTATTATATATATATATATATATATATATATATATATATATATATATATATATGTATATTGTATTTTGTGTACAGAAAGTTGTCAGATGAGATAAGTCATTGGCACCGTCGGTTTCAAGCCCGATAATTAGGACCGTTTTAGATAACCATATCAAGCTCTCTTAAGCCAATACTCATCTCTGACTCTCTCTCTCTCTCCCTATATATATATATATATATATATATATATATATATATATATATATATATATATATATATATATATATATGTGTGTGTGTGTGTGTGTGTGTGTGTGTGTGTGTGTGTGTGTAAAGTCTGGGTAGGTTTATCCATTAAAGGCGTCGAGTGAAATTTGAAAATCAAATAAGAGACGTGTTACATTTAACACTTTAAAGCCAAATAACAACGCGATTTTTTTAATCTTTATAAAATAAACGAATGTTTATTTTTAAAAGAGATATATTACGGAAATATACACTCCTTTTTCAATCTGTATATATTTTTTCCCTCTTATTCTTCGTCATGATGTTTAATGGAAGAATTTTAAGTTAAGTCCACTTGATGTTAGCTGTGGTTTTTCTGTAGCCGGATAACTACGCGTAGGTAGGTTTATCAATTAAAGGTGTTGAGTGAAATTTTAAAATCAAATAGGAGACGTGTTACATTTAACACTTTAAAGCCAAATAACAACGAGTAAGAGGAATATATATATATATATATATATATATATATATATATTCTCTGGACTCTAAAGTAATTCAAGTAATCAAAATTAAAACTATCTAAAAGAATATAAACAGAATAAAAACTGACAGTCGAGAATTAACAATATTAAACATGTTATTTATTATCCCTACAATTACTCGCCCCTTCCCCAAGCACAAATATCGATCTCATGTACATTTAATCTGCACGCAATGTATCACTTCTCTATTTCCGCGTTTAATTCCGCAATCTTTAATCGCTCAGAAAATACGCATTCTTAGTTCACTTCATCGTATTATAACAAAGGTTTATACAACATTTCCACTAGATCGGTTCAGTAGTTTCCAAGAAGTAAATGTGGTATTTTGGTGACTAATCCTTATTAATCCTTATTAATTCCTAGGTATGCACCAAATGCATAACATAATACTTAGGCACACTTTACAATAACAAAATTTCAGCCAGATTGAGAAAGAGAAACAGTAAATGTGGTATTGTTGTGACTAACCCTATTAATTCTTAACTGTGCATAGAATGGATGCCATACTACTTAGTTCGCTGCACCATATTATAACAACGTCCTATACAAAATTTGAGCCAAATCGGTTGAATAGTTACTGAGAAAAAATCGAACGGATATACAGACATACAAACTAAGAAAAATCATATATATATATATATATATATATATATATATATATATATATATATATATATATATATATAATTTTTTATATATATATTTGGCTTTAAAGTGTTAAATGTAACACGTCTCTTATTTGATATATATATATATACATACATATATATATATATGTATATATATATACGCGTAAATTCATGCTTAGATGCATACAATGAATGCTCGTGCGCTCGTTTTGCTTATCTGAACGCTTGTTAAACTATGCACGACGGCGTGAAAAGGTTCTTGCAAGAACGAGATGTCTTTCATTCTTCCCGCCCTTTTGAACAAATGTGTCAAAGTTCCAACAAGAATTGAGCAACGCTAATCACTCAAGATGGCGTTACTGTTTTGCCGCCAAATATTTCACGGGTAGAAAAGGTCACGGTTGTTTTGTTAGGGAAGCAAATGTCTATAGGTGCAAGTATGCACCAATTGTATGCTATGGATGAAATAACAATTTAGAGGAGAGAGACCTGATTATGGCGTACACCACTCTAACGCACATATTATCTATCTACCTATATCTTCCTCTGTGTAAATAACTGCCCTTTCTCTCTCTCTGCATCTCTTTCTCTCGCTCTCATATATATATATATATATATATATATATATATATATATATATATATATATATATATATATATATATATATATATATATATAATTTATTCTTATTTTACTTTTTTAAAATTAGTACTCTACATACACTTGTTTCCCTGCTCTACAGCTCATCAGCTCATCTGCGTAGCTTGGCTGCGTTAGGGCGCGAACCTCAGCCAAACACGTGTACGTAGAGTACTGTTTAAAAAGGTAGAATAAAAAATATATATCCATTTGTTTACGTTCTAAAAATAGGGACGCTATTTTTGGGGGGAAACTAATTCCTTGAACTCCCAGGGAGGAGACGCTATTATCAAATATTTCATTATCGCTAAAATTCCAACACCAACAAAATAATATATATATATATATATATATATATATATATATATATATATATATATATATATATATATATAAAGTCGGTCAATTTAGCTCTCAAGCATAGATGATCACATAATGATTAGATCACTCTGACTGACGTAAAAACATTTAAAAATAAAATGTTTAATTTCAACGTTATTCCACGCGTTTAAGGGTAACCGAAATGATACGGTCCCTGCTAATTAAGCCAGAGATGACTTTTATCGCCATGTTTGAAGCTATTGACTGGTATTAATCATGGCACCCTGCACTGAAGATTTCCTAAAGGATGAAACACTAGTGTCTGTAGGTATTTAGTTATTATAGTAAATATATATATATAATTTCTTTTTCTTTTATTTTTTAAAGCAGTACTTTACATTAACGTGTTTCGCTTCTCTACAGCTCATCAGTTCAACCATTCGGAAACAAGATACAGCGACATGCCCAAAAATATACTGACTGACCTTAAAACAAGTATTCTGATGGAACTCAATAAGGAATATCCGCCTTACTTACTACAAAAATGCTAGTTTTATTTTGGTGTCTTAAACTTCTCCCCCCCCATACTTTTGCTGATGAGGAGATTATATTCGAAGACAACACCTTTGTCAATTATTGTCAATAATTATTGTCAATTTTAATACAATAAATATCGTTTCCGAAACGATCGTACACTCAATTTGATTTTGTTTCTCTCTCTCTCTCTCTCTCTCTCTCTCTCTCTCTCTCTCTCTATATATATATATATATATATATATATATATATATATATATATATATATATATATATATATATATAATAGATCTACTGATATGGAAATCCAGTGATTATTGGTCTTACAAAATATAATCGTATTGGATATGAAATTCAATATCCTTTTCATTTTGAACCAATATATAATTTCCCTTACTTTATGATATTCAAAAACTTAAAAACATTTTAATTATGATTCTCTGTTTATTGTACTATATGTGTGTATTATGCGTGTGTGTATATATATTCCGTCATATCGAAATCAAATAAGCGTACGTTCACATCCAGCAGCAATATTGTTTTGAAAGATCAAACAATCCCCTGAAGTTTTCATACGTAAACAACGTCAGCAGTGAACAATTTTATCCAAAGATTAATATGACTTTCTTTTTCTTTCTTTTTTTACCGATTGGACAAAAACAAAATGTTGTTTAAAGCCTCCAGAACAATGGTCAGCTCTGTTTCTTGGCCTTACACCTAAATAATACAGAATGAACACAACGCCTACACACATTCGTATACATACGTAGAGTGTATATCTATTCATATATGTATTGCTAAGTATGTATATCTATATATCTATAAAAGTTGGAATGTGTGTGTATGTGTGTGTGTGCGTGTGTGTGTGTGTGTGTATGAGGACAACTCTCAACTTATACTCAACGAATGTTTGATCTACAGACTTGAAATTTGATACATATGGTATTCAGACATGTGGAACACTTCTTAATCAGTTTTCACCCGGAAAAATAGCTGCTAAGGAGTCAAAATTAAATTATTATTTTTTACATGAGAGTGATCGGCTTTCTATCTTTTTGCTAAGTGTTTCACGAATGTGCACGTGTGAATTGTTCACATGAATAAGTAAGTTTGAAAACACTTTTTAAAGATCGTATAAAACTAGTCTAATGGCTATCGCGCTTGACTCACTGTCTTTAGGTTTTGGTTTCGATATCAGCTCGAGTACTTTTTGTTTTTACTTACCAGAAATGAACTCTTTTAGAAAAAAACGTAATACTCACGTGCACATGTCTCAGTTTCTTTCCGTTTTTTAATTGCATTTTTTTATTGCATTTTTAATTGCATTTTTAATTGCATTTTTTAATTGCATTTTAAAATTTAAACGTTACGTCTAATGCCTACGGTATTTCTGTTTATAATAAAAAAGAATTCTGCATTAATTAAAATATATTTACACGCGTTTTGCGACGGCCAACTGGTATGTTTATATATTTGTATGTACGAGATTCGTTAATTATGTATTTGAGTGCACATTTTCTAACGTAATAGTGAGTGATGCGGTTTATATTTAGTTTAATCTACTTTAATGAAAAGAGAGCTAATAGGAAATTTAGATATCTCCAATATTTGTGGAATTTTAACCAAAGGAATTAGATATCAGTTAATAAATACTCTCCAATTTTTTGTTACTTCTGAGTACTTTGAAGTGTTTTTTAAGCGGATAATATGGACTCAACCGTCTACATAAAATGCAAATAAGTTTAAGTCATAAACTTTACATGATTTTTAGAGGCAATTAATGCAATGGATTTTGATTAAAATCGATATCATGTTTCTAGACATGAAGTTTAGTAGCATTTTGATTTTAATCTTTGAAAAAGAGATATAAAATGGCGTAAAATTTTTCAGTCTGGAGATTTAATTTTACTTGTCCTGGAATAAACATTCCTCTTTCTGCTTCTGCTCCTCTTCCTCCTTCTTCTTCTGTCCCCTCTTCTTCTTCTTCTTCTTCTTTTCTTCTTCTTCTTCTTCTTCTTCTTCTTCTTTCCCTCTCTTCTTCTGTTCCTCCCCCTTCGTATGCCCCTCCTTATTTTGTTCCTCCTCCTTCTGCTCCTCCTCCTTCTTCTACTGCCCCTCCTTTTTCTTCTATTCTTTCTTCTTTCTTGTGGCATTTTGCATCTCCTTCTATTTACTTTTTTAGCTGATCGCATCTGCATCATTAACGATCTATAGTTGCTAAAATCTGCCAACAATTATATATTTATATCGACGCTCATATTTAATAACATAACACGATTCAATATTACGAAACATTTACAAGGTTTTATTCCAGAATAATGCATATCTTGTTCATGACATAAAAAAGTAAACAATCAAGAATCAAATCATTTTTCAAAATCTTATAGTTTCAGATGAAAGAGCTGAAAAATAAAAGCATGCATTTTTAGTAAAGAAATATGTTTTAAATGAAAACAAAACAACACAAAATCTAAAGATGATGGCACTGCTGAATAATTGATCATGTAAAAATTTCAAAGACATTTATCTCTTTAAAAACACAATAAGTAACTCTATGTTGCATCTTATAAAAAATACTGCGAAGGACGAAAAGAACTTGAAAAAAAATACGTGACGTCTTAGTTATTGCGCCCATCGCCAAACCGGAGGTGACCTAGGATAAAATTAAGGTTAGTCAATCGAAAAGAGGGGATGACTTTCGAAAATATCGGCGAAAAAAGCGAACCCTCCCTGTAGAAAAGTGCCCAGTTGAGGGTGAAGGAACGAATGTTTTTAGCCAATTTTTCGATATTTGTCGCCCGAAAGGTCGATCTTCAAAACGATACAAATCTTGTGAAAATCTGTCGCCTCTATCGAAAATTTTGGCATGCATACATACATACATTTAAACAGACAGGTGCGATTTATATTATAGATGATCTTTTAAGTGGACATTAAAAGAAAAAACATATTATCTATTATTAGCGCAAAATTTAACATTTTAACATTTATTCTAATGTAATTAATTATCATGTAAAGCGAAGAGGCAGAATAACTAAACGTTTATTTTTTTATGAATGAAAGAAACCTCTGTTTAAGCCAGTAAGGAAACTGTAATGCTATTCCAAAGTATTGTATAAAAAATTATGAATCGAAATAAATTGCATGCGCATAACGTTTGTAGGAAAATCACACAATAAACTTAGTTCTAATCAAATATCGATATGACAGGCAGATTACTATTTAGATTTGACTTTTAAGTGTAATCGACTGAATGCCAAATGTTAGGTATGTTACACACACACACACACACACACACACACACACACACACACACACACATATATATATATATATATATATATATATATATATATATATATATATAAGTGAAAGTGTCTGTCTGTCTATGTACATTTCCCTACGCAATATCTCTGTCAATTTTCAGTCTAAAGACTCGAAATTTGATATACAGAGTACTGAGATTTGGGAAAATCTTTGTAATCAGTTCTCGGCCAGAAATTTGACTGTTAAAGGGTCAAAATTCAACGATTTGACATTTGAGAACTCTACCAAACTCCTCCGACAATTTTCGGTCTAAACACTTGAAACTTTAGATATAGGTTACTTGCATATGGATCTAACTTAATAACTTGATCTGAGCCCCAAACAATAAATGTTAAGGGGTCATAATAGGGGTCAAAGTTAAAAAGAATTGACTGCTACGGTCTCTACCAAATTACTCAGACAATTTCTGGTCTAAACATTTGAAATTTTACATAAAGGGTATTCAGAGAGAGGGCAAGCTTTTTAATCAGTTTGGGTCGAAAATTTTAGCTACCAATATATAAATGTATGTATGTATGTATGTATGTTTGCATGTCTGCATAAAACTTTCGACAGGGGCGACGAATTTTCACAAGATCAGTATCGTTTTAAAGCTCGACCTTTCAGAAGATGAATATCGAAAAATTGGCTAAGAACATTAATATCTTCACCTTCAACTGGGCACTTTTTTTTTACAGGGGTGTCGCTTTGTTTGCCGACATTTTCGAAGGTCATCCCCTCTTTTCGATTGTCTAGCCTTAATTTAAACCTACGTCACTTCCGTTTTGGTGGTGGTCGTAATGGCAAAGACGTCACGTTTTCCCCATTCTTTTCCTCCCTTGCAGTACGGGTTCGAGCCTGCCTTCATACCCATACTTTATTTTTTGCTCAACATACACCTCCAAACACCCGGGCAACGCCGAGCTGAAATGCTAGTATATATATATATATATATATATATATATATATATATATATATATATATATATATATATATATATATAATTCTAAACTCAAATGACCTTGTAGAGTTTGTTGTAACCCAACATCCAGTTTACAACTTCCGGTTGCGCATGCGTACGTAAAGAAATAATCAACACAACAATAAAACGTATTGTTTTACTGTGTACGTTTTCAGCGTCCCAATATTTTTTCGCGTTTAAATCATCCAAATAAACAATTGTTAATACTTTTTGCATTCTTTTTACATCGTTCATTTCAGTATTACATTTAAGTTATTTTAACGCAATTTTCTTACAAATAAGTCTACTTTTACCCGTTGACAACAAAGGCGATTTAATCATCGCCTTTTTTTCTAAAAATTTATTCTCCATTTTTTAATACACCTTTCTTAAAAAACATTCATACATTTTCTTCTACACTACCAACATAAATAAATAACCCCGAAAATATGTTTTTTTTAATTTGCGCTACAAATAAATAATCAAGGCGACAATAAAACGTATTGTTTTACTGTGTACGTATTCAGTGTCCCAATTGTTTTTTTTTCGCGTTTAAATTAAAAGTTATATCAAAATTTTAATTTAACTTTAAGTATTATGGGAGCTGTTCAGTGCACATTTACCTATAAGTATGTCCAACCACTTATAATTCAATGGCTGTAAGTTTTTTTTTCAAAAATAAACAATTATAAACAGAACGACTCATAGAAATCTATCTATATTCTTTTTTCATTTAATATACTTTCATAGAAATACTTCTGTTATGTCACAAAAAAACTATTTTCTTTACGTCACAAATATCACGCTCAGATGTACATTAATTCCATAGCTAATATAACATACTGCCCCAACGGGTCACGCGTAGTTTAGTCTAGTCTAGTCTCTCTCTCTCTCCCTATATATATATATATATATATATATATATATATATATATATATATATATATATATAAACATAAAAGTGTTTGTGTATGGCTGACTGAAGACCCTATGTGCTAATTTGTCTTGCCCCCCCCTTACACCAACCTCTTTCTGTCTTTCCTTCTTTATGTTGCCTCTATGGTAGACAAAACTCATGTTTTTGGTATATTCACCTCAACCCTTAATCAAAGATGTTTTCAAATGTTTTCCCCCACCTCCCATTTCTTGTGGCAGTATAATCATGCTGATCCCTTTTCCTTCTTCCGTTCCTATGTTCTCTCTTTTTTCTTTTTCTTTTTCATTTTCCTTTTCTCTTGCTTTTTTACTCCCCCTCTTTATCGTATTAAATCTTGACGTTTATCTCTCTATTGCTTTGCGTTGTTTTGAATGTAAAGTGTCACTTAACCTACCACTCCCTCCCGTTTAAATGTAGCATTTAAACATTTCATTTTTATAAAGAAAAAATATATTTCATTTCTTCCATTTAAGAATAAGATGCCTTCATTAGCACATAAGCTTTATAACATCGACTGACGAGGACTTTTTGTTCTTGGCAACCAGTTTCCCCGAAACATTAGCATGTTCAGTGTAGCGACTATATAATATTTGTCTATATTAATAAAGATATTATATAATTATGACTATACTTATTTGTTAATACTTACAGACACTAGTGTTTCATCATTTCAAGAATCATCAGTACAGATTCAAACCCGGCAACGAAGCCATCTCTAACTTAATTAGCTAGAAACAAACACACACGGCTATAGTTATTCGTGAAAAATACAGTTGAAATTTAAACATTCATAAATATTGGATAAAATCTACAGTATAAGGATGAATGAAAACGGCAAATATACGAAAGATATACCATCAAATTAATTAATAGTAGTTTCGATATCTTCACCTACATTTTGTCCGTTAGTCCTCGCATTCCATGTGCGAGGTTTCTGACAAAGGTGGAGCAATTGCTGTTTTCCTTGCCAGCTGTTTATTTTTTTAGTTAAGTGAATGGGTACATATAAAATCGTCTCATAATATGCATCATCATTCAAGTGTTAATCTATCCATTTCCTTTATTTTGTATTTTAGCTTTAATAAATAGTGACTTATTATTAAAAATAGGAGTTACTTGCAAAATTAGCAAGCATGGTTGTGAGACAAATTGAAAAGTTATCGCACATGTGGCAGACTGAATGAGAAACGCTTTCGGAGGAGTCTTGAGATCCCCAACATTTTGGACCGTATACTAAACACGCACATCTCAGCAAGTGCACATTTTTAAAGGTTGACGCTCTCGGCACACGAAGATTGACAGCTGTTTACGTAATTGGGTGTACAATGAAAGATCAACCTGGCATGCTGACATCTGAATCTAAAAACAAAACGTGAGTTAAAACGTATATCTATCTCTCTCTGTCCATCTCTATCTTTCAATCACTCTCTATCTCTCGCAAAGAGAAAAGAATTGTACTGTTTAAACAGTCCATGGATGCATGACAGTTTTGACTGTGAAGCCGTCGGTAACGGACTTGTCGGGCTGGTTTAATATGCTCCCTCAGTGTTAAATAAATGAATTATATTTTTCATACAAAAATGCCTTTGTTCACTCTTTATACAAGTGTTCTATCTGCAGTAAAAACTTTCTTCCTAGCAAATGTCCCTTATGTCTGCCCGTAACCATGCAACGAAGACTCGACGAACATACCCGCTAGCAGATGTAGCCTATGTCAAGTCAACCCTAATC
>NC_136494.1:117461234-117653734 GCF_053919585.1 Euprymna scolopes
AAAACCTTGAAGAAAACTCAACGAATGCATTCTTGTGTTACTTTCTTAATGAGAAGAAGATTATTTCTATAGCAATCATTGACCAAAAGGCGATGTTTTAATTTTATTCGTCTTAGTTAAACAAGGGCGATTGATGGTCACTCATAAAACACAATAAAGGTAATAAAGACTTAGTATAAACACCTTGCATGTATTTATAAAGACTTTTATTTTGTTATTGAAAAAAGTTGCACAGCTGCAAAGTTAATATATTCTTGATCAGTGTTTCCCCAGTTGAATAATATCTAAAATAAAAATTTGATTGTCTTCAAGTCCAACGTAAACAAGTTTTTGATGAACGGTCCTCCTAAGTAATCCAATTTACAAAATTTCCACTACTTATGTTTACTACGCTATAATACCATTGACTAATGTATACCCATTAACCCTTATACTCGAGTGGTCTCCGGGCCTTGATAAGTGGTGATTCCTACGTAATATATATATATATATATATATATAACTTAACTAGGGATGGTATAACAAAATTGTGGGGTCTGCGTTCGCGCCTGGCCTTCATAGATTGGAAATAGGCACACACTTTAATAAAGACTTTTCATATCTATCTGCATAAGTATACTTTGATAATTATGTTTCAGTTTGAAGAAATATGGTATATTAAATTATGGGGTGTTAACTCGCGCCTGACCTCCATTAAATGTAAATATGTCACAAAGTTTAACAAGGTTTTTTTAATATAGATCCACAGAATATTGTGATAAGTGTTACAGTGTGAACAGGTATGGTATAATAAATTATGGGGTTTATCTATTTTATTTTTACTTTCATCATATTTTGCTTTGGTTTTGATACCCCAAAATTCGAAGCTATCTATTTACAACCCTTCCTTTTCATAACCTATCATACTTTCATAAATCAGAGTCCATTTTCTGTAGGCTGTTTTTGAACTCAGTCAACGACGGGTACTTTTGATAGTATATATATATATATATATATATATATATATATATATATATATATATATATATGTGTGTGTGTGTGGTTTGAGTTGTCCCCCTTTGCAAATTGGCTGTTTGAAGAAATGGAAAGCTAGATGGCTCTGGTTGATAGTCAATTTGCATAAGTGGAGAAATGGGCAGCATATAAACGGTACTTTTTAAGCAGGCGTGAAGAGCGCAGAGAGTGAAACAACGGTTGGAAGAAGTGACGGTGAATTCTCTTTGTGATGGCGAATTATTTTTTGACGTTGAAGAGCTCGACCTTTTGGAAGGAACAGCTGTGGCTTATATATATTTTTTTTAATTTCTTTTTTTTTTCTACTTCACTACAAGCTATTTCGGCGGGAACTATGGAAGCAAAGAGGATCAGCAGTGAAATGCTTAAGACGTTCTCTGGAGAGGGAGATGTTATAACCTGGCTGACCAAGGTTAAACTTGTCGGTAAGTTGCAGGACATCGCGGATGTAGCCAGCTTGATACCGCTGTATCTTGATGGTGATGCTCTAGCCCTATATCTGGAGATGCGGGAGTAGGATCGACTATCTGTTGACGCCATTGAGGAACAGTTGAAAGAAGCATTTACCGAAGGACCGTTTGTGGCATATGGCAAACTAAGCCATATGGTGTGGACCGGAGAGCTTGTCGATGTTTACGCCAACAATATCAGGAGGTTGACGGGACTAGCAGGATTCAATGGCCGTCGACAGATGGTTAAGATGGCCTTTATCAATGGCTTCCCGGACCATATTTCTATAGCTCTGCAGCAACTGCCCGGTGTCGGTGGCGGAGTTGATTACACAGGCTAGGGTCCTGGCCAGGAAAAAAGAGAGTGAGCAGGGAATCGTAGCTGTCGCTCAATGAAGCAAACTGCAGCAGGAAATTGTGAAGGACGAAAAGCAGAGAGGACTGTGGCAGAGACCCAGGTTCTCTGGCAGATGCTACCGATGCCAAGGCCCCCATATGGCGAGGGAGTGCAGGGAGCCAAAGCCAGAAGTCACGTGTTACCGCTGTGGGGATGTCGGCCACATCAGCAGATTCTGTTCCCAGGAAAATGAACAGGGGGAAGCCACTGCGCCGGTGGCTACCCCACTTATTCGATGAAGGCGCTTCAGGGTATGTCACCACAAGTAGAGGTGACCCTAAATGGACGAAGTGCAAAAGCCCTTGTCGACACGGGCTGTACTTCAACAATTGTCACCAAAGACATGGTTGACACATGCAATGAAACCAGCAGCATTACGGCAGTTGATGGCAGAGAGGTGAAGTGCAATGGCACAAGTATCGTTCGGTTGATGGTACGTGGGATGTCACTAACAATCCAGGCGATTGTTATTAACAAAATTGTCACGGGTGTCGATGTGCTGCTAGGGGTGGACGCAATTGCTCAACTAGGGGGCGTTACGGTATATAGTAACTCCGTGAGATATGGAGGACATCAAGGGGCTGCAGGTGTGCAATTCGAAAAAGGTGTCACAGGAACGGCCGGGTTAGACAAAAGTTGCACGATAGAGGACCAAGATTTCTCTGCACACTTTGATGGTGAGAAATGGACAGTCAAGTGGGCATGGAAGGGAGAACCTCCCATATTAAACAACAGAGTGGAATGCTACGAGCATACGTTGCGAGGAGGCACAAGAGTTGAATTTGAGAAGGAGGTGGACCGATGGATCTCAGAGGGGATTTTAAGACCATGGACGGAGACGGTGGAAGGTGTGCTGCCGTTAATGGCGGTTGTTCAGCCCACAAAACAAAAAGTTCGGCCAGTACTCGACTTCAGGGAGCTGAACGTACACGTTGCGTGTCACACGAGAGGCGATGTGATGGACGTGTGCGGAGAGACCATGCGAGAGTGGAGGCAGATTCAGAAGGCTGCGACGATTGTGGATTTAAAATCTGCATACCTACAGATCCACATTTCACAGGAATTCTGGAAATACCAGCTGGTCAGATACAAGGGCCGAAGGAACTGCCTGACTAGGTTGGGTTTTGGCCTGAATTCTGCACCAAAAATCATGGCAGCGATCCTCAAAACGGTGCTAAGCAAGGAGGACGCAGTCAGAAGAGCCACCAGTTCCTACATTGATGATATATTGGTGGATGAGACGGTAACAACTGCGGAAGACGTAGTAAAACACCTCAACAGCTTTGGGCTAATTGCAAAACGCCCGGAATCGTTGTGTTAGGGCTCCAACTAAGAAAGGACCAGATAGGACGGTTAGTGTTCCGAAGGGGAAATGAGATCCCGGAGGTGTCGGAAAAATTGAGCAGGCGAGAACTCTTCTCAATATGCGGAAGACTGGTGGGCCATTACCCTATTGCAGGATGGCTACGGACTGCATGTAGTTATATCAAAAGGCTAGCTAGTGGAGTGAAGTGGGAGGATGGAGTTGATAAAGACACTGTGGACATTATGAGAGAGATTATTGAAGAGGTGAAGAGGTAGGATCCAGTGAGAAGTGTTTGGCATGTACCCAACAGTGCAGAAGGTGTTGTGTGGTGTGATGCAAGCTGTATAGCAGTGGGGGTCACCTTGGAGATAGGTGGTGTTACTGCAGAAGATGCTGCTTGGTTGCGGAAGAAGAACGACGTGGCTAACACAAATATGGCGGAACTGGATGCGGTTATGAAGGGCATCAACTTAGCCTTGAAATGGGGGCTACAGAATGTTGAGGTGAGGACCGACTCAGCCACTGTGTTTTCTTGGATCCAGTCCGAAGCTACAGGAGAAAGGAGGGTGAAGACGAAAGGCGCTGCCGAGATGCTAGTAAAGCGTCGATTGATGATGTTAAGGGAGCTGATTAAGGAATTTGATCTTCAACTTAGGGTCACTATCGTTCCTTCAGCGAAGAACAGAGCAGATGTGATGACGAGGGTGCGTAAAACCTGGCTAAAGGCGCCGAATGAGGCGGCTGTTGCAATATGTTGTTTGAATGAAGACACTCTGAAGGATTTGCATGACACGCACCATTTTGGAGTGGATAGAACCTTGTTCTTGGCCAGGAAGGTGGACCCCAGAATCACAAAGGAGGCCGTTAGGACAGTGGTTGAGAGATGCAGCCGGTGTCAATCAATCGACCCTACGCCGAGTAGACACGAAGCTGGTGAGGTTCAGGTGGCAGAGAACTGGAGCAGGTTGGTGATAGACGTAACGCACTATCGACAGAGGCTGTATCTGTCAATGGTCGACTGTGGACCAGGAAGAGTAGCCATTTGGAAGGAAATCAAGGCGGAAAATGCAGGTGAAATTGCAAAGGTCTTGGAAGATGTGTTTTTGGAGAGGGGTCCAGTGACGGGAGTGCTAATTGACAATGGAACTGCCTTTCGCTCAGCTGCCATGGAGAATGTGTTGGATAAGTGGGGAGTGCGGCGCTATTTCAGGGCTGCATATAGACCAGGCAGAAACGGAATTGTGGAGCGGCATCACAGGACCATTAAGGCTATAGCTGAAAGGGCCAGATTTCGCCGCCAGAAGCTGTCTTCTGGTATAATATGGCTCCAAAGTCAGGGCAAAAAGTGGAGTCAGTGCCGCAGAGGGCAGTCTTCAAGTACGAGTGGCGGCATCCCCGAACTGCACAGGTACCCGCGGAGGAAGGCGAGAAGCAAGCGACTGTGCGCGTGGGAGAGGAAGTGTGGATCAAACCGCCTGATGCTCGCTGTACCACACGCTTGGGGAGGGGCATGTTGGTCAAGCGACTACGTGAGTGGTTGACATGTGATGATCGTGTAGATCAAGGGGGCGTGTGGTTTGAGTTGTCCCCCTTTGCAAATTGGCTGTTTGGAGAAATGGAAAACTAGATTGCTCTAGTTGATAGTCAATTTGCATAAGTGGAGAAATGGGCAGCATATAAACGGTACTTTGCTTTTTTTTTAAGCACGGGTAAAGAGCGCAGAGAGTGAAACGACGGTTGGAAGAAGTTTCGGCGAATTCTTTTTATGACGTTGAATTCTTTTTGGACGTTGAAGAGCTTGACCTTTTGGAAGGAACAGCTGTGTCTAATATATATTTTTTTTAATTTCTTTTTTTCTACTTCACTACATATATATATATATATATATATATATATATATATATATATATATATATATGTATTCTAGCAATTCAGTCCGGCTTTTCTAGGGCCCTTTGTACTGTTCATAACTTTATGTGCTTATATATATATATATATATATATATATATATATATATATATATATATATTTATAATATCTATCAATCCTTATTTAAGAAGCTCAATGTAATATATATATATATATATATATATATATATATATATAAATGTTTGACTCATGTTAAAGTAACCTACATCTACAGTTTCAAATGTTTAGACCATAAATTGGCTGAATAGTTTGCTAGAGACCGCAAAGGTAAAATCTTTTGTTTTGACCCCTTGGCTGCCAAATTTTCTGACAAAAACCGATTAAAAAGCTTGCCGTATGTCTGAATACACTTTATGTAAAATTTTAAATCTATAGATCAAAAATTGGCTGAGAGGTCAATATTTTAGAAACTTTGATCCCAAGTTTGACCCTTTAACATTTATTGCTTTGGGCTTAAATCAAATTAAAAAATTTGACCCATGTCCAAATTACCTTTTAAGTGTTTAGACCCAATTGATAGATTTTTTAAAGGTCAAATCGTTGTAACTTTGACCTCTTGACAGCCAAATTTCTGGCCGGAAACCGTATTGAAAGATTTTCTCAAATCTCGATATGTCAAATTTCGAGTCTGAAGACTGCAAATTGACTGAGTAATTTGGTAGGGAAGTGTACACGTACAGACACACACAGGCAGACAATTTCACTTTATATATATATATATATATATATATATATGTGTGTGTGTGTGTATGTGTGTGTGTACATTTGAAGACACATAGATGAAACTAGCTATAGTATTTGGGTCAATTAAAAGAAAGATAAACATTGAAAAGTATATAACAAGAAGGAATAGCAGGCTGAATTCAATATTTCAAAAAGAGGGATCGTATACATTTCGGAACGTTAGAAGGATGCATGTAAGGTTAACGGATCAAAATAAATTAACGTGATATGCGAGAAACTGGAGTTACATCAACTAAATTGAGTATATAAATTATCTTTAATTGATTACACATCGGAACTTTTTCTTTGATTTATCTTTATATGATCTGATTTTACTCAAGTTTACAGGCGGACTTCCTACCATCTGGATTATCGATTATACATTTGGATTTTGCTTACCACTCAACCATGAACTTAACTATCGTTGGAGTTTGCTGTTCCTACCTTCATATTCATGCGTGGTTTCCACGTAGAATATTCTATATAATTTTCTAAAAATCGACTTTCCTTACAGATTATAGTATTCAATTTATGTTCTGAACAGCAAAATTATTGCAAGCTTATTACTTATTGTTTTGCTATTTCCTCTGATGGTAAGAGCCATTCTTTGAAAATCTATAGAGTAAGGAAATTCTTATCTTGAATCCCTTGTGCCGAATTATAATGCTGTAAATTCAAACTCAAAAGCTGTAATTTAAAACTATACAATTTCAGTTTTCTTGATTCGATGTAGCATTTCTTTGTGTTTTACCTCTGCTTGAGTTTCTATATGTCTGGCTCCCGCCTTGCCTCATGTGTGTTAGTCTCCGCATTCAAGTGTTTTCTTTAATAGTTCAATCGTTTTCATTACTGTTATCAGTTGCATCTTATCAACCATTCTTCTGATTCCAATTTCTCCCTTCTTTTTTCAAAGTTTTTCCGGAATTGTTCTTAATGTATTATCTTGACTTTCTTCATTTTCCATATCGCTATCAGCTCTCTAAATAGCTCTGTGTATTTGCTCTGCTTCTCAGTCTCCTTGGTATTTACCCTATGGACTGCTTGAACAGCGAAATTTACGATTTGGCAGGACTCTTACTTTTTGTTAATTAATATGGCATCTGGTCTTCTTGCTTGGATGGGTTTATCTGTTTGTATGTCTATGTCCCATAGGATTTTATGATTTTCGTTTTCAAGTAACATTTGTCTGGGTGTTTAAGATGCTGTTATTTGCATAATTCCACAGTGCTCTGCCTTCCCCATTTGATCTGGTCTTCTATTATTTTGGGACTAATTTTCTGCATTTGTTTATTATGTCGTTTATCATTTCGCTATTTGTCCACAGAGTCTGTATTTGCTGTTTCCTTGTGTCTTATCGATCTTTGCTTTGATGTAGTTGGTTCTTATGGCGTTATCTTATGCGGCTGTTATTAGGGATATCGAAATTTTTAGCATGGCATACAAACATACACGCTAACAGGCGTTTAGGATTATTATTATTATTATTATTATTATTATTGGCTCACAAAGAGCCTTCACACAGGTTATAAAAGAACTCTCCTTGAAAACAACCTGTTGTGTTCCTCGGAAGCTGGGTGATAGCAAGTCTCCCCAGATTTCCAGTATTCTCCATCTCTTTCGATAATATTTGCAAATAAATTTGCGTTATTGTAAGAGCTGTTTGCCATTGATCTCTCGTTGGCAGCGGCCATTGGTCTTCACTAGAATCTGAGTGCCAATAAGCCTCCTCAAGGTCCCAGTTCTCTTTGCACTTGTCCAGTGGAGGTCTGGTCAGTGCTATTTTCCCAGTCTTTCCTTCTCCCTTGACTTTATTCGTCTATTCGGTCTCACTCTTTTTTGGGGGGGGGGCAGTGATGTAGTAATGAGGGAAGGAAGTGGGGTTAGAGAACTAATAGATATGCAACTTCAGTGTTCTTGGTTTCATGTAACGCTTCATGTTTTTGCTCTTTAGCCGTTTGTCTGACCCGCGCTTGTGGCTCATGTATCAGTCTCCACATTCAAGGGTTTTCCTTAACATTTCACCTGTTTCCATTATTGTTATTCATTGTATTTTTCCAGTCATTCCTCTGATTCCAATTTCTGCCATTCTTTTTTCAAAGTTTTTTGGGATTGTTCCTAGAGCTCTTACTATTATAGATATTATTTTGATTTTCTTCATCATCTATATCCCTTTCAGCCTCAATTGGCTAGCTCTGTGTATTTGCTCCGTTTCTTTAGTATTCACCCTGTGGTCAGCTGGAGCAGCAAATCTACGATTTTACAGGACTTTTCTTTCTTGTTCATTATTATGACATCCGGTCTTCTTGCCTTGATTGGTTTATCAGTTTGTATGTTCATGTCCCATAGGATTTTGTGATTCTCGTTTTCAAGTACTGTTGGTGGATTATGTTTGTACCATTTGTCTGTGTTCGAGATGCATTTGTTTGCATACTTCCCAGTGTACTGCCCGTCTCACTTATTCGTGTCTGTTCTTGTATTCCTTTAGGGCCAATTTGCGGCATTCACTTACTATATGGTTTATTGTTTCATCTCTTTGTCCGCAGAGTATGCATTTGCTGTTTTCTAGTGTTTTGTCAATTCTTTGGTTTGATGTGGTTGGTTCTCTTGCGCTGCGGTTATTAGGGATTCAGTTTCTCGACTTATGTATCTTTTTTCGCACATATGTCCATGTGTTTTCGTTATTCTCATCTTTTGTTATGCTTATGAATCTTCCATGAAGTTGTTTTTCTTCCCATTTTTCTTTTCTCGTCTTATCCTTTATCTTTCTGTTTTCACTTTTGTTGATTTTTTTAGTGTCTCTCGCTTCCAGTATTCTGTGTTTTGCGTTATGTATTTTCCTAATGCTTTTTTATGCCATGCACACAGTCTTCTATACAAACTAGTCTTCCCGCCTTCTTTTCTTTAGAGTCGGTCAGCATCATCCTTCGAGTGTAGTCCATTGTGCATGTTCATGAGTTTCCAGGCAGTCTGATCGAGCTGTCTCAGTTCTTCTTTGATCCACCCGTATGAACGGTTCTGAGTATCTTATAATGATACTGCCCGTGTATTTATACCTTTTATTAAGTTAATTTAGTTTTCAGGAGTTTTCTTGTTCCCCTGAGGTATTCCTTTTCAATTCTCTCTTTCATTGCTGTGGTTTTGATGGTGTCTGCTTCCAGAATTCCCAAGCATTTATAGGAGTCCTGTTCCCCTAGTGCCCTCATCTCCGTTTGGTTGGGTAGTTCCACGCCTTCTGTTGTCTCCAGTTATCCCTTTCTTATAACGAGTAGTGCACACTTTTCCATACCAAATTCCATTTGGATATCCTGACTGAAGATCCTGGTAGTGTTTATTAGTCTCTCTAGTTCCGTTTTAGTCTTGCAAATACCATGAACCGCCTAATGGTGGTTCATTTTATCCTCTGTATTAGAAAACTTGTATCCAGCTTGGCATTTTCTCAATATATTGTTCAGGGCATCATGGCTATGATGAACAGCAATGGTGATAGTGAATCTCATTAGAAGATGCATCTTTGTATGTTAATTTCTGTTATGTGTTGTCCACCAATTGTCAATTTCAGTCTCATTGCATTTTCTATCACGTTGAGTATCCTGCTTGGTATTTTATACGCTTTTAAGCATTCTTTTATCCAGGGTTGCGGGATCCTGTCATACACCTTTTTGTAATCTATCCATGCCATGGATAAATTATTTCTCCTTTTTACCTCCTTTAGGATCTTTCATATATATATATATATATATATATATATATATATATATATATATATATATATATATATATATATATATCAGATCATGTGTCCCTCTCTTTCCTTTCTGGCATCCTTTCTGTTCCTCGGGGAGAATTCCACGATTATTCAGGGAATAGAAAATTTGTTCTCTCAGTTGTGCGATTAGAATTTTCCACATAGTGTATAAGCACGTGATAAGCTTTAGGCTTATAATTGCTGGGGCGGTTCCTTTCTTCGTGTCCTGTATCAGTATGGTTCTGCCCTTTGTCATCCAATCTGGCACGTTTGTTTTCTGTATACATCTTCTTATGTTTTGGGTTAGTATTTGGTGTAGTGTTGCGATTTTTTTGTGAACCAGTATGCATGTATCCCGTCGTGTCCTGGTGCGCTCCAATTTGTCAGTCTCCTATGGTTTTCTTCAAGGTTTCATTGCTCATTTCATTCACTGTTCCTTCTTCGATTTGTTGTAACTCTGCTTTCATGTCTTTCAGTCATACGGCATTTCGGTTGTGTTCCTCTCTCTTTCTTCATATCATCATCATCATCATCATCATCATCATCATCATCATCATCATCATCATCATTATTATTATTATTATTATTATTATTAAGTTTTGAATGATTTTATTTGTTCATCAACTTTGTGATTAGGGAATTCGTTATTAATACGGACTTTTTAATATTTTTATTATTTGTAAAATATTTTAGTGGAAGATATATGTTTCACCAGGTTCAGTGGTATTTAATAGGACTTTTTAGCGATAGGTAGAATTTGCTATTGTAATTGAAGAGACTAGAATTTAAGCTGCTGTTTTTTTATATGTAGAATTGTCAAACTTATTAAAGAAGTAAATAAAAAAAAATCAAGAAATGAGATTTTATTATGCACGTTTTTAACGTTGACTGGAAACCAACACGTTGTAGCCTCAGTCGCAAAGCAGGCAAAGAATAGATTAGAACTTCAACTCACTTTTTTGTTGTACAACTCTAACCAACGCGTATGTACGTGAGTGAGAAAAATCATTATCAGCAGGCGAAGGATAGTGTCTAGCGAAAGTATTGGCATCAGCAGCCGTTAAGGCACGAATGCAAATTAGCAAGTGTGTGCGATCTTACGTCACAAAAAAAACGAGATAAAAATACGTTACTTCGTCGAGGGGAGAACCGATGTGCACACTGGGCAAGATGGACGTGTAAATACGAGTGCTAGAAAGCACTGGCTAGCGCCAATGTGAGGTGACGGCAACAGAGAGTTTTAAAAAGCACGTGTGTGCGAAAAGACTTTGGAAATATAATGAAATGCGTTGTTTTGGAGGAACTACGAATAAATTCACTTCATTTGCACTTTCTTATTTATGTTTCATTTGTTTGATCCTTTGCAGAGGTAACAGGTAGCGTGTAGGTCTGAGAGATTTGTAGTGTAACGACACAGTAAAAAAGACATGGCCACGTTACACAACGACTTTCATTTCATCATTCTTTCATTACTCACGTGATCGTCTTCTCGAACATGGTCTCTCCTTTTTTATAGCCTTCTTTTTCTGAACCGTGATATCATTTCGCTTCGGTATTTGCATATAGCTGTACCTGCTATGTAACACGTTTAATTCTATGATGAATTTAAGAAGACGTGTAGTTCGTATATTCGATCATTATTAGCATCTAAAATAAGCACATAATCGAGACACGTAAACAGACGTTTTATAATGTTATTAAATATTTTGTTTTCTTGGTTTACCATAAAATAAAATTTGAATTTCTAAGACTAATTTTGCAAGAAAAATAGACACACAGTATACAGTTAAGTAATAATAAAGGATTTCTTTGCATACATACGTTCTCTGGCAAATGTATATTGGCTTCCGTGGTCTTGGTATCATTTGCGATCTTAGTGAAAGGTCGGAGTTTGCTAATCATATATCTAGTTCCTGTGTCTGTGTTAGTATATTTGGGCAGCATTTTTCTCTCACGCATGTTTCATTGAACAGTAGGGATAATTCTTGTTTGTTTCTCTTGCGATCCATATTTTCCATTTGGCGGGCCAATGTTCAAACGTTCTGTTCGAGTGTAAAACCAAATTCGCCATAGTCGCGACTTTTCGCCTTTCATAGGTCGTCTTCAGGAAAGTGATGTATTAAAAAAATGCGTTTAGTGAATTTATTGAAAAAGTCGAATGAAATCGTTCAAAAGCACTTAAGCGTACCCTCGCCCTCATATTCAGCCTGATTGATGGTCGGTTTGTTTATGCGAATGAGTAGGGCTTTTGTGATAGAGAGCTGCAGGTTGCAATATGAGACGGCTAAAATGGCGGTATTTTTTTTTTTATTAATATGTATGGGCTGCAACAACACGCTAAAATTTCTGCAAAAAATCGATTATATTAGCGCACTCAGACTATTTACTAAAAATAAATAAAACGGGACAGGAAACTTGCGCATGAAGAAGAAGAAGAAGAAGAAGAAGAAGAGAGAGAGAAAGAGAAAGAAAAAGAGAGAAATTAAATAGAGTGGTTTGGGAGTCACCATTTATCAAGGCAAAAGGCCACTCAAAGATCAATGTAAGATAGTGGTGTAGTAATCACTTATGGTGTAAATTAGGTAGAATTTGATTATTTATGAGGATGGCTCAACAGGAACTTGTTTACATTAGATTGAAGGCTACCATGTTGTATTCAACCGAGAAGCATGCCAGCTGAACAGTGTTCCAAAGTCAGGCAGTTCTGGGAAAGAAGCTTTCTTCATGGAATCAGCGTTTACATGTAGGCACGTATAGAACGTGTGGGAAAATCATATATTATGATTGTAGCTAATATAGTGTTTTTTTTTTTTTGTAAAAGTTTAGCAAGGTGAGGGCATAGATTGGAGTTCAGTCAAACACTTGCAGTGAAAATAGCGATAGAGGAGACACAGACTCGCGACGTCTCTTCTGTGGAGAAGAGGTTGCAGAGAAGAAAGAAAGGGCCTCACCTACTAGATTTTGAAGCTGGTTTTAAAGTCTATCAAGGCTGGATAAATAGAGAAAGAGAGGAGCATAGAGAAAAAAGAGAAAAGAGAGAGAAAGAACACGAAAAAAGAAGAGTGAAAGAGAGAGAAAAAAGAGAGAATGAAAGAGAAATCGAGAAAAAGAGAGAGAAAGCGATAGATAGAGAGATAAATAGAGAGAGAAAGATATATATATATATATATATATATATATATATATAGAGAGAGAGAGAGATAGGGAGAGAGAGAGAGAAAGAGAGAGAGAGAAAGAGAGAGAGAGAGAGAGAGAGAGAGAGAGAGAGAGAGAGAGAGAGAGAGAGAGAGAGAGATCTATAGACAACAAATAATCTTTTTCCGGGGACGGTAAAGTGATAAACGTGAAGGGATAAAGAAAGTGGTGCTGGGGGGAGGGGTCGGGATAGGCTTACTTACGCTGCTTTGAAATAAAGACTGAAAGGTGTTAAGTGCAGGCGTACTGATCGAAAAGATGTTTTGAAATATATCCCTTTCTGTACACTACAGCAACAACAACGATCCTGAGTAACAAAAGTACAGCTGCCTTAAAAAGATGTCAACAACTTGTGTGTTCTTTTGCGCCTAACTTATCTAGGGTAATGAATGGGCCCCCACGCATAAAAAAGGCTTCTGAAACGCAAAACACACACACACACACACACACACACACACACACACACACACACACACACACACACACACACACACATATATATATATATATATATATATATATATATATATATATATAGGGGGAGAGAGAGAAATAAAAAGGAACAACGTTGTCTGTTCATCAACGTTTCGTCTTTATTTCGAGACTTCCTCTAGATGAATGAAATTAAGAAAACAAAAACACCAGTACAAATATTTGAACATTTTCTTGTAAAAAGTGTGACACTGTTCCATTTCAGAAACGGAAAAAGCCGTTGGAAATTCAAAAAAAGGTGGAAGGTTGCGTTGTTAAAGAGAGGGAGATTTTTAATAACGTCATATAGCCGTTAACATATTTTTAAAAGATCTAACACAATTAATATTCTTTCTGGAAAGAATACAAAAATATATGTCTGTTAAAATTCAAATATGGATGTGTAACTGAAATGAAATGAGTGCGTTTTTGTTATGTAATTTATTGATTGATATTATATGTATTAATTATTAGAGAATGTGTTTCTATGGTGTGAGAGAGTTAGCCTGTGTCTACAATTAAATTATGTTTTTTAATAGAAGTTTACTTATCAATGGCGCTACATTGTAGAAACTTCCACATTGTCTAATCGTGCTTGAATTTGCGATATAGGCTGATTCAAGAAGTCTCCTGCGCAGTTTATATGAAATAAATTGGACTATTTTTTTCTTTTTTGAAGCCAAGGTATGATTATGGTGCAAGGAATGAAAGAATAATGCACTTAGAGAACTGCTATTTCTTATATCTCTTTTATGTTCATTGAACCTTTTTTCTAATACGCTGGGTTTCACCAACGTATCTATGATGGAAATTTTGGCAAAGAATAGTGTATATGCCTGCACTGGAAATTGGTTTGTTTTTAATATTTGTCGTTTAGTTTGTGATGTTGTTTGTATTGGAATTCCTAGTTTGTTTTAGTGTGTTGCAAATTATTGCATTATTGGTGTGTGTAGGTAAAAGAAGATATCTGTTTGAGAGAAATGTCTGATGTATATGATTTTTGCTTATTTATCCTGGAAAATATTTGCGTGGCTTTTCGCTTAGCATTAAATATGAAATATGTGGGATATTGCAAGGTTTTCAAAAATATTTGTGAGGTATTTGAATTCTTCGTCCAGATATTCTGGACTGCAAATTCTGAATGCACGTAGCAAGAAACCAATTATTATACCTGTTTTTATTTTGTTATTATGCTGTGAGTAGAAATGTATGTAATCATTTTTGTGTGTAGTTTTGCGACGAACTTTGAAGGATAGTTTATTATTGGATTTTATGATAAGTATGTTTAGAAAAGGAACTGAGTGATTGTTTTCTGTTTCATAGGTGAACTTTATGGAGGGTTCGACTGAGTCTAATTTGTCTTTTATATTATCTATGTGCGTGTTTTCAGGAAGGAAATTAAAATGTCGTCAATGTATCTAAAATATTATGTGTATGGAGGTAATCTATATTTAAAAGGACCATATTCAAGGATTTCTTAGAAAAAGCAAGCTAATACTAACCCTAACCCATAAGAAAACCGAAAGTTTGCTTGTAGAAATTGCTATTGAATATATATATATATATATATATATATATATATATATATATATATATATATATATATATATATATAAGGTGGCCCATAAGTCATTTTACAGTCTAAAAATCAAATAACGTTTTCTTAAATGACTCTATTTAATTAATTCTGTTTTATTACAGTATGTTTATAGTGTGGAAATTTGTTCTGACTTAATTACGAAAGATAATGTATCTTAAGTAGCCTCCATTCTCGGCTTTGCAAAGTCGAGCTCTTTCTAAGCTATTCTTTATAACAGTTCTTAACATCGGAAGTTGTAGGGAAAGAATTTTCTGTATGTTTGGCTTAAGTTCTTGGATGCTTCGAGGCTTATTTGCATACACCTTGTCTTTAAGATATCCCCAAAGCCAAAAGTCTAGTTGTGTCAAATTAGATGAACATGGAGGCCATCCAAAATCGAAATTTCAAGAGATTTTTCGATCCTGAAACATCACAGTTAACAACTGCATTGTTGTTCAAGCTGTATGTGCAGTTGCTCCATTTTGTTTGCCAGCATTACCCTGGCATGTTTACTAACTGAGGTTGAACAAATTTAATAGCATATCTTTTAAGAGGATATTGAACATTCAAATGGCGCATATAAGATCTTTGCATTGCAACAATTGACCGTCCATTTTCAAAGTGAAATTCAATTATCCTCACTCGTTGTTCTATGGTAAACTTATCTATACAAAAATTTTCCAAAGATTCTATTTTATAATTCTGAAAAGATAAATTAAAATATGTTAATAGAAAAAAAGTTATTGAATTTTTAAAATGTAAAGTGACTTATGGGCCACCCCGTGTATCTCTCTCTCTCTCTCTCTCTCTCTCTCTCTCTATATATATATATATATATATATATATATATATGTGTGTGTGTGTGTGTGTGTGTGTGTGTGTGTGTGTGTTGCATAGGCGGGGATCATATTAGAGAGAGAGAGAGACAGAAGAGTGGAATTCATTTACTAGAGACGGCGGGCATGTATATTGATGAGGGGGGGGGAGAAAGAAGGAGAACGACATTTATACATTTTACAGCATGTGGACTTATTACATATATGTTAGAGAGGAGAGAGGTGGTGATCAGTTCACACAGAGAAGAGGGGACAGTAATTACTTATGATAGAGAGGGGGGCACATCACTTAGATGGTTTATACACATTATAACGATGAGTGGATACAATGTTTATATAAAGGATGTATCACATTACCTTTAATTGTTGAAGAATGACACAACACGAAGACACAGTTACAAAATATGATGTGTTCTTTTATTACATTCGGCCGGTTGTAATGATGATGGTTCCAGGAATTTAATTTTGAATACAAGATTAAAACTTTCTAACACTTCGCTTCCAAAGGGGGGCTCTCTTCTGACCAATGTCAGCTCTGTCTTCCGTCTGTCCAACTCTGTCTCCCATACAAATAAATAACAACAAGTCTATATTACAAATTTTAAGATGTTGACCATCTTAAAATTTATTTTTTTTAAATATGTTGAAATGTTCAATTCTGGACAGATAATATTGATAATAGTAAAATTCAAAATGTATGTATTTATTTTAATTTTATACATAACTAATCATCAAATTTATTGATTAGTGTACGATAATTACCGTTGATTAGTTAGTTTTAAACTTACTTAACTATAACCTTATTTTATTACATGAATGAATATTTTTATGTATATTTCTACGTTGAAACAAATTTCTATTATTGCAATTTAGTTAGTTTCAATTGACCTTTTTTACGTTAATATGAGAGATTTCTTAATTTTTTTCTATACATTTGTTTATTTTCTTCGTGTTGTCTCCCTTGGACGGAGAAAATAAACAAATATATTTATTGTTTAATTTATATTGTTGAACCTTGAACACACATACACACACATGCATGCAACACACACATACACACATACATGCGCGCAAGCACGCACACACACACACTTATATATATATATATATATATATATATATATATATATATATATATATAGTAAGTTTCGGCGATCGACATTTTCCTTGAGTTCCAGTAGAAGTTCACTCATGCTGTTTTGATTTCAGCATTAGTGAATAATACTGGGTGTATTTATTTGCTTCCCCACTGAGAAAATTAAGCACAAGGCCGTTTTTTACTGTGGAGAAAGAGGGAAGGGGGAAGGGAAAAGGAGACCAGCTCCTGAGAGGTGGGAAATCGGAGCTGGATAGTGATTTGCCAGCTGGCCCATATAGAGTTGCCCCTACATGGACTAGAAGATTGCCACAAGGGCAATGGTCTTTGCTTGCAGTATCTGCCAGAACAGATAGTATTTATTTGCTCCCCCACCGAGCAAATTAGGCACAAGGCCAATTTTTAATGTGAGGAGTGAAGGGAGGGGGAAGGGAAAAAGGCGACCAGCTCCCGAGAGGTGGGAAATGGGAGCTGGTTAAAGGTCAGTGATGTGGGGTTGCCCCCATATCTGGTCTTTGCTAGTCATAGCTAGTCATAGCTTGCAGTATCAGTATCTGCCAGAACAGATACTACACTTTGATCTTGTCACCCCCGGCTAGGGACTGGGAGACTAAGGAAAGTGGGCGATCCCTGATCGTCAAGTGAAAAAGAATAGGGAAAGCCAGCATATGTAGAAACTTTAGACGACTCGAGTAGAGAAAGTTTTAAATGAGAAATTTGCTATACTAAATAAAAAATTAATGAAATTTATTAAACTGTGGGAGGAAAATAGCAAACATATGTATACACAAAATAAATTTTACCTTAGGATAACAAGAAATACAAATAGATAATTAAATAATAATGACAACAACAATAATAATCATAATAACAATTAACTAATGAATTAATTAAATTAACGGAATAAAAATAAATAAAAATAAAAATAAATAAATAAATAAATACATAAATAAAGTATTATTAAATTAAATGAAAGGAAAAACAGCCAAATCAAAACAAGGTCACTTCCGGTAATATAGAACAAATACAGATGTGATTTAGAGGTCAAGTGAATCCTGGTATGATATACGCGTGTCCATTAGCGGCAGTAAATGGGTGTCTGAATAACAAAGAATCTGATTGTCTGACTAGCAAACCCACTACTACGTGTATATAAAAAAACACGACTATATGCAAGAGCCTGGCGTGTGCTAAGGAGGATTAAACGGGGAAAATTATATGTAGCTTAATTGTCACATATATTTTCAATGCTTACGACCTAACTCTATTTAAATATTGAGCAAAGTTGAAGTAAATACTGAAAAATAGATACATATAAATTTATGTAAACACATATATATATATATATATATATATATATATATATATATATATATATATATATATATATATATATATATATTAGAAGAATAGCTGTTCCAATTTAATTCCACGAATTAAACGTTTTTCATCACGTTCTTGTTCCCTTACGAAAATTTAAATCATTATCAAAGCTTCATTTCAATTTTTATCAAATTTCATTAAATTTTTGGAGCCTGGGAAATAGTGAAAACGTAGCCTAATGGGTCTTAGAAATGAATTCAACTTCAAAGAATCTTGTTTATCTAATTTTTGATTCTCGTAAATCAATTTCAATGCAAATCGGAAATATTTGAATTTTGAATTGATTGGTTACATCATATTATGCTCTCTAAAGCAATTTAAATACCTGAAAATTAGTGAATAGTTATTGATTGATGTAGAATGTCTATTGTCAAAATTTCGTAAAACTCAAAGTCTTTTGTCTATAGCTAGAGAGATACATATATGTATCTGAATATATCAATATATATATTTTTTTTTAAATAATATATCTAATATACGAAATCCTTTTATGAAGATGAATAATGAATTATCGATCTAAACCTTCATATATGTTTTTTAACGATCAACCATTTGTATTTTAGTTTGTAAACATTATACGTAACTCTTTATTTAAAAAACAAAACAAACCATAAAAAAAACATCGACAGCATAGTTTTGATGAAGAGATTCACCTCGAAATATTGATACTATTAATATCTGTTATTTTTTACCTAAAGAGATCGTTGTCTGGGATTGAATGAGGATGAACAAATGTTACATTATCCATAATTTTATTGTTATCGAAGTCGGAGAAATCGATTTCTTAATCAATCAATTGATTGTCTGTTCTAGTTTGATCCCGCCGCAGTGTACAAAGAGGAAGCTTCACATGCCTTCCTGCAGTGACAATAAATTGTAGTCTTCATTGCACTGTAGAGAATCTACTGATAATTTGTCAAAATTATTTTATATATAATGGCTTCACTTACGGTTTAGAATGCAAAAGTCACGCATCATGGTTCAATTGTGCTTTAAACAGAAACGCGCCCCTGTCTTATCAAAGAACCTACTGTTGATTATATGTAATTATTTTACATGATCACTTGAATTAAAATCAAACGTACAAAATTCAACCGAAGGGTTGAAAGGTTTTGCCGTTTTAATATTAATGACTATTAGTGGACGTTAAAGAGTTCTGCTCTGAATTAATGAAAATTTAATGAAATATCTAAACTTTCTATCAAATAAATAAAGTTTTCACTTTTTAACATAATCAGGTTTTGCAGAAAATCGGGATCATTTCGGACAAGTTCTTGCATTTATATTGAACTCTAGTTTGAAAATCTTCAGGCTTCAAGTGTTGAACAAGCTGCCCTTTATGGGAAATTTATAAGGAAATAGTTTCAAACTGTGCAGAATATTGTGTAGTAAGCTTCGACATATCCCAAGTTGTGTGGAACATCGTCGAATCGATGTCACGCTCTCACACTCTTTCCTTATTTTCGTTTGTGGTGACATTTTGAGGTCTGCCAGCTCGCGGAAGATCAAGTACAGCTCCTTGGTCTTCAAATAGGCGCACAATGTTTCGAATTGTCTTGTGAAAATGCCGTCGATAAGCTCTTTGAATCAAAACAATTGCCCCCTGATTTTGGTAAAACAATTTCACAACTTGCGTACGTTGTTCAATGCTATAATTATTCATAACTAATTTCCAAAATATTATCTGTAAAATATTTGAAATAAAGAAAAGAAAAATGATGGTAAAATGGAAAAGATTTTAAATACTTAAGTGAAGTTTTAGACACCCTGTATGATTAATGAGCGTTTATGTTTTTGTAGGGTTTTCTATAACGCATTTTGCATGGGTTAAGGTACTTTTTTTAAAATAGAGATGTGCTCCAAATCTTGTGAACAACGTTCTGCAGTTAAGTAATTGTAAGACAAGTTTGAACTTTGTTTATTTAAACAAACCGTTAAGTTCAATATAAGAGGGCTAATTCATAATTTAAATATAATTACTTTATTTTATTTTCTGTGCCTGCCTGTTCTCTCTATTTCAACCACCATATTTATCCCCTATTTTCTAATTGTTGTTTTTATTATTCTTTATTCTTTACTCTTCTTTCTTTCTTTTTCATTTACCCCTGTTAGTTTATTTTTTCTTTCACTTTTTTATTTTTCTTTCTGATTCGTCCCGTCTTTCTTTTCTTTTATTTTTTGTTTTATTTTTTAATTTATTTCTCCCAATTTTCTTATTAATTTTTATTTTCTCTTCATTCTTTCTTTCCTGTTTTCTTATTATTTTTCCTTATTGTCCTTTTTCTCTAATATTTTGTTTCTTCTTCTCCCTACTTATTTACTGCCTCATCCTCTCTTCTCTATTTCTATTTATCCTTCTTCTTTATTGTTTCTCTTTCATCTCCACCTTTCCAAATCAAACTATTATCCCATCATGTATGTCGGTTCAGAGTTTTCATGACTTATGTTTTTTAACACGATTTTATGCTGACTTTACTTTCGAGGAATTCGTGGTTACAATGAGATCTGGTCTAATCAAATGTATATCTAAATTGAGCGACAGTTTTGGTTTATATTGATATAAGATTTTTTTTTGTATTATACTAGCGGGGGTGCCCGGCGTTACCCGGGTTTAAAAGAAAAAATGGTTTAGGAAGGGAGGTAGGCTCGAACCCGAAGCCTTGAGGCGAATGTCCTAATGACTTACCACAGGGCAGGGAATTGAGAACGGCTGAAATTAAACGTTTAAAAAAGCACGTTTAAACGAACGTGAACGTGCGGTTTTCTAGGTTAAACATCAAGCCACAGTAATAGAGAAACTGAAATAACAGCGCGAATTTTGTAACAATAAAAAATACAGACGACTTCCTTTCGTAAATCGGAGATATTACAATCTAGACAGTATATAAAAAGCCCCAAGAAACAGTGACCCCCTCCGAGCGCCCCCCCAAGACTTTGACGGACATACAAAAATGCACACACACAACACACACACATTTTCGCTTTTATATTATAGAAGGATCCCCAGGTGAATGTTTCTCCCGTCAATCTGACAGACTTTACAATTCTCTCTCTATAGCATGCTTCCCAAATGCAGAAGGTTAAGTGTAATATGAACATATACTTCGCTGTTTTAAACTCTGTAGGCGTGGTCCCTTACGTCTTAATGGTAATTTACCTTGTTTGGGGGTAATATAAGTAAAAGAAAACACAGTGTTTTAATATACATTCTGAATCTCACAAATTAGGAAAAACAGCGATAGTTGAACAAAATATGTGATCGCAATGATTAAGTCAGTACTAATGTTCACATAACAAGGTAACCCTTTTTTGACCCAACACGCAGTGCGCCAGTAAACAGAAGTACGTAAATTCATTAGGTGAAGGAAACGAATCGATAGAGGTGGAAAATAAAATCAAGGATTCTGATTGGTTGAGAGTTGTAGTGGGAACAATCTACATATCTATAAAAGTGATATTGTCTGCGCGTGTACATTTCCCTACCACACTACTCTGTCAATTTTCAGCCTACAGACTCGAGATTTGACATAAGGGGTATGGAGATTTGGGAAAATCTTTCTTATCGGTTTTCGATCAGAAATTTGGTGTCAAGGGGTCAAAGTTCAACGGTTTGACCTTTGAAAACCCTACCAAACTCTTCCGCCAATTTTGAAATTTTATACATTTTTTTTAAATGGATAAAACTTTTAAATTTTATTTGAACCTAAAACAATAAATATTAAGAGGTCAAACTTGGGATCAAAGTTAAAAAAAAATGACCTCTGCGGTTTCTACCAGATTACTCAGCCAATTTTTGGTGTAACACTTGAAATTTTACATAAAGTGTATTCAAATATAGGGCAAGCTTTATAATAGGTTTTTGGCCGAAAATGTTTCTGCCAAGGGGTCAAAGTGAAAAAGATTGGACCTTTGTGGTTTCTAGTAAACTATTCAGTCAATTTTGGGTCTAAACATGTGAAATTTTACATAAAGGGTATTCAGGCCTGCAGCAAGTTTTTTTAAAATCAGTTTTGGGCGAACATTTGGCTGCTAAGGGGTTAAAATTGAAACTACTTAATTTACTCACATAAAATTAATATACGAAAGTATAGATTTATGCGTAAACTTTAAATATTTACTTCAAAAGTGCTCAATACGTAGGTAGAGCTAGTTAGTAATTTGTAAAATACATATGGCGATTAAGCTACACTGACTATTCTGCGTTTCATCCACTCTAGGCGCATAAGCCTGAAGAGTCCAAGAGTGGATGAAACGCGGAATATTCAGTGTAGCTTAATCGCCATATATATTTTACAAATTACTATATATATATATATATATATATATATATATATATATATATATATATATATATATATATATATATATATAAAGATATGAACAGTACATAGGGCCCGAAAAACGCTGGGCTGAAAAGCTAGTCTTACTATAAAACCGTTCGTAAAACGTAAATCAATACAAAAGAGTGGAATGAAACAAAAAACCATTTATTTTGAATGCTGACTGTATTATTATGAAAAGTGGGCTGGGAAACTTTTGAATTCTTGTTTCTTTTCTTCTACCGCACTGATGTAACCCATGGTTTGTACAGATTATAATTTGATGAACAGTTATATTCTTATATGTTAATATTGAACGGCTTGAACAATTGTACACAATGTTGTGGCCAATAAAAGAAAACTTGCCGAAAATGAGTAAACACTTGTGTATCTATTCCTATTAATGTGGTATCTTTAAAGAAAAATATTTAAACAAATATTTATAGCTCTAGTATATCTAATAGATAGCTTTATGTTCTTTATTTATATGTAATCACTACCTCAAGTAGTTTAATATAAACGTGTTAGCTTTACATTATATATTATTTTATATCATAATAAGTACATATATCAAATAGTGATATATAGATCCTAAAATATTTCATCGCTTTTATAGTGATTTATTTGACTATGTAAAATAATCATGGAAATCGTTAACTTAAAAATCATCGTTGAAAACATCCCAGAAAAGATACATTAACTAAATTTTAGGTTGTGCTAAAAGTCTGTAAAATGAATTTTATGCAATCTTTATTGTTTTTTATTTTTGCATTTATATTGTTCTAGTGATCTCTATATTTCTATTTCAGATTGATAGAATTGATAGAATTGAGCTGCGATTTTTAATTTGTTACTGCTTTCAACCAAGAAAGCCGCAGAAGAAATTTATGCTGCCGAAGGTGAAGGAAAGATTGCATCTCAAAGTGGTACAAGTGTTTCAATTGTGGCGAAGTCTTGAAGATAAACCTCCTTCTGGACGGCCATTAACGTTTGATGGTGGAGACTTGTAAAGCGAGTTCGACATTGCATCTTCATCGACCACTCGAGAATTGCCTGATGAGCTTGGAATTGGCAAATCGACAATTCGCCGATATTTGAAGCAACTTGATTTGTTCACAAAATGCCGCGCCAAGGTCCGCACGAACTCACCGAAGCACTAGCCAATGGACGAGTTGAAATGATTAACTGACAGCGTATTTTGATGAAGCAGGAAAATACAAAGCAACACACCACCAGGAAGACCAAAGACAAGTTTGAAGAACTGGACGGAGTTGAGATTCGGTCACATCCAACCTACAGTCCTAACTGTACTCCATCAAATTACGGCCTTTTTCTGCTCAGTACAGCACTTTCTGAAGAGCTGCCGATTCGACTCGTTTGATGAAGTCGAGAAAGCGTGCAAAGAATTCTTGGATTCGAAGCTGACTGAATGGTACTTTGACCAGATCCGAAAAGAAGCAGATCGATGACCGAGAGTCTTGGAAAATAATGGTCTTTATTTTGAGGATTAATGTTTGTTCTGTTTTATTATTTGGCGAGTAAAATTTCATTTTTTTCAAGTGTTTATTAACTTTTGAGACAAACTAATAACATAATACCCCCTCCCAAAAAAAACAAAAACAAAACACAAAAACAAAATAAAAACAAACAAACGATGAACTAGTGGCTTCCCTTTCTCTAATAATTATAAACATAAAAAGAAAGAATCCCACGGATTAAGAAGTCTAAAATGCGTCCACATTAGATCTTATAATAAACTTTAAAAATTATCTTTTAAATACGAAGGTGTTCCAAAAGTAGTGCCTCCTATTTTTATTCTTCTCAACTGGATCATAGGAGATTGCAAATTGCACTGTTATGATAGCTGAACTTATGCATTCATGACCTAAAAATATTATCTCTCTCTGTGTCACAAATATTAACAGTGTAACACTCTAAGAAATAAGTCCCTGACTTGGACGTGCATCATAAGCAGAGATGCGTCATTGAATTCCTGGCAAAATGCATCGCGAATGGTGGTGACTACGCAGAAAATATATTTTGAAGCACAAAAGGTCGCTCGTTTTAATGATACCACAACTGTCTTCGTAGTTCTTCAACTTTTTAAGTTAAGAAGTAGGAGGCTTTACTTTTGGAAGAACCCTCATGTGACAAAACGTGCTCGGACGCCCATGCATAGCCATCGTTCATCGATGGCAAAAGTGCATTGAGAATGGTGGTGATTACGTAGAAAAATAAATTCGGTAGATGAAAAGGTCTCTTTTTTTAATAGTACCGCTCTCATCTTCGTAGCTCTTCAACTTTTTGAATTAACAAAATAGGAAGCTTTACTTTTGAAACGATCCCCATATAATTAGATATTAAGAATTGCATAGCCAATGCAATAATTTAAAAAACAATTGCACAGTATTGTCAGTAAACATACTAATTCTAATGTCTTCGTAAAGGTAGATAAAACTAAAAACATTTATGAAATGTCTAAACAATAGTATATTACATTAATGAAAAATATTACTAGAAAACTATAAAAAACCAACACTGACACATGCAACTACATATATAAAATAACTAAATCTAATAAGCAAATCACAAATAAATATCCAATTAGCGATGGAGTTAGCAAATGAAAACCTAAAAAAGCATACACTACTGAAAAATCACAAAAGCAAGTTCAACATTAAACTAATTATTCTATTAAGGAACTCAACTAAAAGTGAGAACGTGTGTGTGTGTCTGAAGACACTTCTCAACCTATATACTCAACGAGTTTTTCATCTACAGACTTGAGATTTGGTATAGAGGAAATTCAAACATGTGGGACACTTTATAATCCGTTTTAATCCGAAAAAAAAAACGGGCTGCTACGGGATTAAAATCGAAAAATCGGTACGCTATTTTCATCGGATTTTTATCTGTTTTCAACTGTTTCACGAATGCGCATGCGCGGTTGAAAAACATGGCAGCTTCTTTATAATAAGAATAAGTAGGCTTAAAAACACTATAGATTACGGTCAAGCTGGTTTAAAGGTTATGATACTTGACTTACTGTCTTCAGGTTTTGGTTTCGATCTCAGCCCGAGTATTTTTTTTTTGTTGCTTGCAAGAAGTGAACTGTTTAGAAAAACAACAATATAATACCCACATGCAAAGGTCTCAGTTTTTATCGTTTCGTTTTACTTCAATTTATTAAAAGAATGTAATGTTACGCTTAATAGCTACGGTATTTCTGTGTACAATAAATAAGAATTATGCATTAATTAAAATATAATATTCATGCGTATTTTACGACAGAGCAACGCCGGGCGGCATTCTAGTAGTTAATAAAAAGGATAAAAATTAAGATAATGGATTAACACTACTGAAAATTGTGTTGTTTAATAAGATCGAAAATAAAAATAAACGTTTCTTTTTTGTTTAGATGGATTTATCGATCTATATCAGAAGATATCTTTAACATTACATTAGCAATGTATAGCCTGATGAAATGTGCACAATGAAAAGTAGACGGTCAGTAAAGATTAATGGAATCAAAGGAATAACGAATTCTTTTGATATTACGATGGGGTCTCTCAACTTTGCAGATACATCAAATTATGTAGGTCTATATATTCTATATATCCAGAAATATATATTTGAAAAGAGTGATATCGGCTTATATAAAAAAGATAAATTAGAGACTCTAGCAATGCCAAGAGTGAAAACTCAACAAAAAAAAAAAGAAAAAAAAAGCAGTTCTTGTGAAGAAACTATTAGAGTAGAAAGCCTTCTTACATCTAGTGATCTCTACTGTGTAGGGATGAGACTTTGTTACTTGTCGGGTTTATTGGGAGTATACAAAGGTTTGTAGTTTGTCAGAGCATCAATTATTAAAATACTTGTAGAACAGGCAGAGATGACAACATTTCGTCGATAGGAACTGAGGTTGAAGCTTGAGTGACAGTTTAGGACCTATCAGGTTGGCGACTCTCTTTTGAACCTTGTACACTAGTAGCAGGTGCACTAGCCCAAATGGGACAACGATACTCCATACATAGGGCGAATGGTGGCTTTGTAGAGGTACAGGATACTTTCAGGCGTAAGTAACTTTCTAGCACGGTAGATAAAGCTTACATTCCTCGCAGCGGCCCTGGCAATGCTCTCACTGTATCTGTTCATATTCATGTTTCCTATGAACGTTAAGCCGAGGAGTTTATAAAAAGTACTTTCATGTAATGCATCTTTACTCATAGGTATTAGTGGTAGAGAAGTTTTTTTTTTGTAATTATTGAAAGAAACAAGCTTAGTCTTGGCAGCATTGAATGTGTCTATCCAATTTTGTCCCCATTTCACTACAGACTGAAGGTCTTACTCTAGTGTCTTTGCCATTTCTTTAGATATATGTTCATTCGTTTTCCTCTCGTGCATTATAGAGCGTGGTGCCATCAGCAAATATACCCATGTCAGACACAATTTAATCAGGGAGGAAATTTATGAATATTAGAAATAATAAAGATCCAAAGATAGACCCCTGAGGTACACCCGCATTTATATCATATTGTTTAGATTTACTACCGTCAAAGACAATCTGGATTCTTCTCTTATTTAAGAAGAATTTAATTATGTTAAGTATTTGTCCAGTGATATCGTACGATCTGATTTCCATGAGAAGACCATTGTGCTATAACATGTCAAAAGCCATATATATATCTAGGTCTACCGCTCTACCCTCCCCTGCTTTGTCCAGTGTATAGTATATAGAGATTATAGTTAGGATACGTGCTGTAGAACGGGCTTGCCTAAATCCATATTGTTGGTTGATCAGAAGCTTAGCAGCTGTAAGGTGTTTACAAATTAGCTGTTTATCTTAAACCATTAGTTACCTCACCACACTATATATCAATGAAACCCCGAATAATAATAAATACGTCATAAGTGAAATAGCAGTAAATTTAATAGAAAGATAATAATTCCAAAAGCATATTTGATAATAAAAAAATGAAAAAACTATATGATACAAAATTAGAAATTGTAAAGTTCAAAGATGTAAAGATACTTAATTGCAGGAGCGAAACAATTACTTTCTGTAGACAGAGAATATATTTTCAACACAATTAGGAAATCGATAATTACACATGACACAGATTGAAACTTTAGTGTTAATAAGATGAATTATATATTTGGAAAAATATAATGGAAAAATCATGTGAATGTACTAATTTAATTAACACCTCACGTATTATAGGATCCTTTGTTTATTTTGATACGAATTTTATTAAAATTGATTAAATCAATCTTGGGCTATAAAATGGTGATATCTATTATATGACATAACTAAACAAACATGTAAATTGATTAAATCAATCTTGGGCTATAAAATGGTGATATCTATTATATGACATAACTAAACAAACATGTAAATTGATTAAATCAATCTTGGGCTATAAAATGGTGATATCTATTATATGACATAACTAAACAAACATGTAAATTGATTAAATCAATCTTGGGCTATAAAATGGTGATATCTATTATATGACATAACTAAACAAATATGTAAATTGATTAAATCAATCTTGGGCTATAAAATGGTGATATCTATTATATGACATAACTAAACAAACATGTAAATTGATTAAATCAATCTTGGGCTATAAAATGGTGATATCTATTATATGACATAACTAAACAAACATGTAAATTGATTAAATCAATCTTGGGCTATAAAATGGTGATATCTGTTATATGACATAACTAAACAAACATGTAAATTGATTAAATCAATCTTGGGCTATAAAATGGTGATATCTATTATATGACATAACTAAACAAACATGTAAAGTGATTAAATCAATCTTGGGCTATAAAATGGTGATATCTATTATATGACATAACTAAACAAACATGTAAAGTGATTAAATCAATCTTGGGCTATAAAATGGTGATATCTATTATATGACATAACTAAACAAACATGTAAAGTGATTGTATTATGATTAGAACGATTCATAATAAACGAATTTCCACTGTTATTTAACCAACTTCGGTCGAAAGCGTTGAAAACTAGCCGTTCATAACTAATGACCTCGACCCTTACTGGGTGGCGCACATTACTGGCATCGTGCCAAGAGCAACGCGTAGCGAATGACATTCACAGAAAATTTCGGAAGCAAGAATGTTTTTTTTTGTTACGATTTTCTAGTTAACTTAAAAATGTCGACTCCTGCAGTTGAAATGGCACAAAAGCATTAACAAGGTTTTCTCGCTTTTCAAGTTTACAATGGCAGAAATTGACTAATGAATGACATACGCAGGTTTCGTGTAACTGTTTTACGGCATATCAACCTCATTTCCAATCGTTTAATGCTAAAATACAAAAGACATAGTGATTCTTTGGTTTAGTTCATCTTTATTACGACATCTTTTGTGGGGATTTGATTATGTGCTGTGGTTATTCTGTGTTTTCACCTAACGTGTCAAATAAAAGTAGGATAGTATAGGCTATTAGATACCAGTTGTTACCGTCCGCCTGTAATGTATAATGAAAATAAAAGAATGAACTAGAAATTAATTATAACCCAGTGCATTTATTCTGGACGGAACATTGTGTCACGAGGAAGAAAAAAAACAACCAATAAACACTGCAGCGGACCTGAACAATGGTTCCCATAGCCATACAATTTTTCCTTTTAACTTTGTCATAAATTTTTCTTGTGATTATTATCGAGTACAGGCTTACTTTTCAGATTAAAAAAGACATTTAAGGTAGTATTTTTAATGACTGTAATAGTCAGTGATCAATTTGTAATGATAACGTTCTCATAAATAGAACACATTTTTGCTACGTCAGTTGTTAATGCTGCACCTAACTCGTCCATATGACGATTCTGTGTTGGGTAGATAAGTTTTCATTAAATCTTCTGAGCCAACGTGTTCGTTCAATTTATTTATTTATTTGCGAACTGTTATCCTCATCTTTATAGTTGTTGTTTTATCACGTTTCGGCCAACTGATACTCTGACCTTCTTCAGGTAAATAACCGCGACATGATAGGAATGCTGAGTTTCGTAACTGTATCCCCAGTAATTACTGCTCTCCATGATTGTTAAAAAATAAATGATATATAGTGTTTGTTGAAGATCATTTCAAATAATAAACATAAACGAAAGCAAACCCATATCAATAATTTTAGTTATATCTAATAAATATGACAGACTATTTGCTACTGCTGTAACACTAAAGAGAGGCCACATCAGACCTGTAGGGTTGATGTGACGTTTCTTTTGGTTAAAAGTAATTTTTTGTTCCCGGACGATGATCGGGTTGAAGGAATAAAAATTATTATTAATTTTTTTATTTGTGAATAAATTCTGGGCTAAGTTTGTTGTTGAAATGGCGGCGGCAAGAGTGCCTTTGTAGCGAGAGGTTAAATCACATTCTAGACTTCAAAAGCGAAAAAAAGAATGCATAAAATATTTTAGCCAAAATACACAGGCGTTTGATCTCCAATGGCCGAAATCATAGTGTACAGGTGCCGGAGGGGTGGGGATTTCACACCCGCAATTGGCAAAACTATGAGCCAAGGTTGATCTGTGAGTTTTGACAAGTTGAAAAAAAGTCGGGTTGTTTTTGATCTAAGAGAAACACACGCAGTGACTCGGCATTATGGTTTAGAACAAAGAATAGGAAAAAAATGAATTTCAAAACAATAAAATAACGTATCGAGAATTGTCATTTGGTGAATCAGCTCGAACGAAAATTGAAGTTAGGAAATATTTTTGCTCGGATGGGAAAATGTGTTGTCCGATAAGTTCAAAGCGACAAATGCATTCTTGGTCTTTAGACGTAAACAAAATGTCTGATATAATAGAATGGCCGACAACCAGAACTTAATTCAAAGATAAACTAAAATTCCTTTGATTTATCAAAGCGAAAAATGAGATCAATAGATAATTTTAAAACAAATAAAATCGCGTGATTTGCTTTAAGTCAAAGGAAAAATAATTTTCCTGGATATGGGGAAATTCCCTTAGTAAGCCAGGGAGGAGGTAATTAATACAACGTGTAAGTTGGGCGTTAATTAAAGGAGGAGTCAGTCCAATTTTGGAAATGGACCAATGAAAAAGGGCCCTGTCGAAGTATAATCAACCAATGAGAAAAGGCCCCGTCGAATTATAATCAAGCAATTTGATTGGTTGATGACGAACATGGGTGTCGTCATCATTCCATAATTGTATTATAAAAGAAATAAAAAATCAGAGATTAAGTAAGAAGAAGAGAACAGAAGAAGAGAGAGTCCGGAATCAGAGTCAAAGTCGAGTCTCGGCAGAATCACCTCCTCTCTCTCCCCCTCGCTTGTTGCCTGATAACTCAACGCTTATAAGTGTCGATCACTTAACGAGAATTACGCAAAGTCCGCGATACCGACCAGGTATTTCAACAACAGAAGCTCAGTTGTAGAACTAACTGCTTGCTTGAATTAATTGTCAACTATGTGTATATGTTGTAAATACTTCTTTTATGAATTTCCGAAATATATATTATATTAACCAACCTCCGGAGTTTTGTTGCTGATGTGCGTTGATCCCTATATGTGGATATTTCTTTATTTGCCATTTGTGACACCGTATCCGTCAACGAACACCCAGAATAACTAGACGATCCACGGAGAACAGGCCTTGAGGACCGAGCATCCGAGAAGAATCCCAAACGCCTTAACGAAGAACTCACTGGGTGACGCGACGTACTAACGGTTGGCAGACCTGGTTGCCCAGTCGACATATCATAACTGTACCGACCAGGGTGCAGATCATAACTGGGCCGCGATCAGCGGTTAAGGGCGTGTAAGGACACGTTGCAAGGTCACACTGCCGCTGCTGTTGTTGTTGTTGTTGTTATTGTTGTTGTTGTTATTGTCGTTGTTGTTGTTGTTGTTGTTGTTGTTGTTGTTGTTGTTGTTGTCCATCCATTCATTTTGTTGGCATTAATTTCCTTGATAGCTTTCTAGTACGAATTCTTTCCAGAAAGACATCGAATATTTACGGGAGAAATCATCTGAAGGTTGCCAACATCTCTAAGTGAAAGTGTTTCTATGAAACGAACTGCACTCGAATTTGACACACCCAGGTTATTAGCCTGTGTAGTTAGTTACCATGTACTCCCCGATGTTGCAAATACAACGACTTTGGAAAAAGATAGACGAAAGAAATTATATGTTTCAGAAGAAAAGGATATGTTATCATAAATTCGAGGAAAATAGGTTAGAAAAAACTGTTCAGAGAGAAGGCATTTTTCAGATCCCTTTGAGGTATCTGGCCAGTTCCGCGTATTTGCTCCGCTTCTACGTGTCCTTCATCTTCATTCTGTGGTTTGTTGGAACGGCAAAATCTGCAATCTGTCAAGACTTTTCATCACTTGTTGGAAAGGCAAAATCTACAATATGTCAAGACTTTTCATCACTTGTTGGAACGACAAAATCTACAATCTGTCAAGACTTTTCATCACTTGTTGGAACGGCAAAATCTGCAATCTGTCAAGACTTTTCATCACTTGTTGGAACGGCAAAATTTACAATCTGTCAAGACTTTTCATCACTTGTTGGAACGGCAAAATCTGCAATCTCTCAAGACTTTTCATCACTTGTTGGAGCGGCAAAATCTACAATCTGTCAAGACTTTTCCTTCTTGTTAAGCAGATAGTATGACACAGAGAAGTAGCAGAAACGGAAGATAGTATGGCATGGCAAGGGAGGCTAAGAATAAGTTGGGATTTCTTTGTATTATTTGCATCTTGATTGTTAATTTCACAACGTTTCGGTCGATGTAACCCCCGACTTTCTTTAGATATAATTTCACAATAGCTGCTATTAATGAATGGTGAAAAGATAATTTTGTTCTTTTTTTCCAACGAACCATAGTCGTCAGAATTCAAATTGAGTGGTGTTTTTATGAAACGAAAAGTTGGGATTTGTTAAACAAAGAATGTGCGTCTAATAATGCGTTTTCTCCTATCTTATTTGTTTTGTTTAGTTTGGATGTTTTGGTCATATTACCGTCTTAAGATTATTTTACTATCACCAAAGCAATTAAAGTCATTATTAACATTGGGAAAGTAGGTGGCTTCACAGAGGAAAGTAATAAGTAATAAGAAAGAACCATATTTTGATTGTAACCGTCGTCATTTCGGTGGAGCAGAAACCGGAAGTCAAAAAGTGTATACAATCTTGAATATAACCGAAAGAGAGAGAGAGGGAGAGAGAGAGAGAGAGAGAGAGAGAAGTAAAAGGGGAAAAAGAAGAAGAATGCATCGTCTGTAATTATGGTCTTAGCTTTAAGTCTATCAGTACCAAATGATCGGGAGGGGGGTGGGTGGAAGCACAACAGAATGTGTTACAAAGAGGAGATAACTATGCATTATGGAGATAAAGGGAAATGATAAAAGGGTGCAATGGCCAATGAAGAGAAGTACGCACATATTCGGAACGTTCTTTATCGTTAAAAACTGCATATGCATCGACCGTATTTACGTTGGGAGGGTTATGTATGTAATAAACACTCTTGCTCTTCTTTGTTGTTTTCTCAAAATTGGTCTGTTGTAATAGTATGGCCGAAAGATGAATGGAGACGACACAGAGTATGATTTAAATAAGGAGAGGGGTGATGAATAAAAATAAGGGGGAAATGAAGGGTACAGTATAAAACTTACTTTTTAACAAGTTAGCAAGAAAGAGAGGATGATTGGATCATCGTAGTATTGTTCGTTAGTGTGTAGGGCATAAAAGAAAGTTTATATTTATTTCCTTAGGATGATCAAGAGGAGAGGAGGGAGAGAAGATTATGCTGTTTTGTGGATAGAAGAGATAGTATGATTTAGAGATAAGATAAGCTCCACTTATATTGATAGAACTCAATTGCCAATAACTATTAACGCATTGCTAATTAGATAAAACAAATTGAGTTCTCCGGTGATTAACAATGTTTACATTGGGTTGACATTGAGATATCGCTTGCATTCAGCATGTGCCGTGTGATAACATGGGGAGGGGGGAGTGGCTCCGACTGTCAGATCAAGGGTCAAGTTTCGATCCTAATCGCACTGAAAATATTTGATACAGCGAAACGCTCTGTGTATGATTATATATATATATATATATATATATATATATATATATATATATATATATATATATATATATATGTGTGTGTGTGTGTGTGTGTGTGTGTGTGTGTGTGTGTGTGTGAGTGTGTGTGTGTTATTTTCGTAAAATATGTTTTTTCAATTATATTTCACTCTTTGTGTATACCAATCCCTTTTGTTTAGAAGCCCAATGTATTATAAATATAACAATAGTGCATATATAAAACGTCACTATAGTTACATTCCAAGGTCCAATGCTAACAAAATGGCTGCCAAAACAAACACACGTTGTTGAGTCTTCTATGAATATTTTTCTTCTTACAGTGTTATATTGCTATGCACTTTTTGTTATCAAAGCAAAGAATTTCTAATTTTTCTTATGAGTATATACACGAAAAAAATGCTCCTGCATAACAAAAAAGGTCTGTAAAAAATGTACCGAAATTTTAACATGTTTGAGGAGTTGTTTTGCATGAAAAATAAATATTTGGATCTTGGAATGTAATTATATTCTTATTCATATATATATATATATATATATATATATATATATATATATATATATATATATGTGTGTGTGTGTGTGTGTGTGCGCGCGCGCGCTTATTTAGGCAGCTTTTTTCTTTATGTATATGTATATATATATATATATATATATATATATATATAGTAACCGCCAAATTTATGGAGTGTTTTTGATTTTCGTAACAGAGTCTGTCTTTAAAAATTTACCAAAATTCCGGTAATTATTTAATCAATATAAAATTTTCACCGATTAATAAGGACAAAATGCATTTTAAATGGGCGTAACATTTTTAATATTCGTTGTATATATATATTTTTCGGGACTTCTTGTCCCCCTTTTCTCATTTGTCCCTTGTTCGACCTCTTAAAGTCCAAGCGATCCACTAAGCTCACACTCATTTTGTGGTATCGTTCAGACTGTAGAAAAAAAATTACAGAGTTCCTTCGCTATCGAAGATTGAAACCGGAAATGTAAATGTGTTTATTTTTTTTAATCTTTTGCGTTTTGAAGTGTGAGATTCATTGAATATGTTATCAATAATTATTATCTTTCAGGTCAGGATAAAAAATATTATTTTTTTACGAAAACGCTTAAATAGGCATACTTTTAAATCTTTAAAAATAAATTACAAATTTTATTTTAGAATGTGTAAACTTTACATGCACCAATACATAAAGAATGCTTTAAAGAATCGATACTCCCCGAAAAAAAGAATGAAAAAAGCGTGTCAAAATTAAAAGTGATAATTGTATTTACATATTACGGTTTACAACAAGTTTTTATCTGCTTTTTGGAAAATTAACTATAACTATGAAGACATGGATATCCGTAGATGATGATGGTGACATTCCAACAAGTTACATTCCCCCGTCCCCAGAGGGTTACCAAAAACAGCCCTTTTAAGGGCCACCAAATTCTAATGAAAGTCTTTGTCAACTTGATTTATGCAATAAAGAATTGAGAAAAATACAGTATGAAAAAAGTGTAGTCCATTAGAAAATAGAGGAAAAAACTGACTAAAAGTGATATTAAAACAGAAATATAGTGCCAAAAATTTATGTTTGATGTAAAAATAGAAACGAAAAGTTTTTCTCTACTTTTAGCAAGTATTAGGAAACATTTAAAGCTTAATTTATCAATTATTTTGAAGGAAACAATTATAAAGCTAAAACTAATATTTTACCATAAATAGCGTTTGTGATTATAATTTAATGCAATTATTTAAAAAATGTATTTGCCTGTATAGTTACATTAAAATTCACGAAAATACTTAAATAAGTATTTAGACGCGACTGGGTTCCAATACCTAAAATCCAAGAGGACGGCAATCAACACATGGTTTCTAAAATGTACGAGATCGTGCGAAATAATTGAATTATTTGAATTTATTTAAATATAAATGAATTATATTCTAATATTTTTGCATATTCTTAGAGCACATCATAGTAAAGTTTTTTTAGACATAAAAAAGTTTGTTTAATTCGAAAACCTTATAAAACATTATTGATATTTTGTTGACGTACGGCAGAAAATGGTTCAAACGCGTTTTTTTTTTGAAAAATTTAAAACTTAAAATTCTATTAAAAGTTATGGAAAAGTATTATATTATTCTGCTTTTAACATAATTAACTTTAAGATTTTATCTCTCTATTTAAAACCAAAAGTTGTTAAGAAATAACGGATTTTACTAGATTTTAATTAGCTTTAGAAAAAGCAGTTTTCGTTCGATTGGCGGTCACTATATATATATATATATATATATATATATATATATATATATATATATATATATATATATAGTATATATATATATATACATATATATGTGCATATATACATACATATATACATACATATATACATATATATATTTATATATATACTAGCATATCGACCCAGCGTTGTCCGGGTGATGGTCTCAACCCTTTAGCAGTTATTTTTCTGGGTCAAACCCAATAAAAAAATTTTTCCTCACATCCGATTACCCCGTATCTCAAATTTCAAGGCTTTACACTCCAAATTGGCATAGTAATTTGGTAGAAAACGTAAAAATGAAATATTTTGAATTTGGACACCATTTTTTCATTTTCAGTTGGCTGAAGAGATTCAATCAGATGGTAGACCTGCCCCTGTACTTTGAAAATTGGCATAAAACCCCTTTCATATTGGTAACTGGATCCGAAAGACGTCATCTGAAATGTGCAATTGTAGTGCCTTATTTCTTTCATGAAGGTTCTTGATTCAGGATTTGAACCTGTGAGCAAGCGTAGTAGCGGTTGTGGAAGTTCTTCAAGAAGTGGGAGTTTCACCTTGCAATTTGAACAGCATATTACCGCTAGCTCACTTTGCCAACTTTTCGCGAGACAATGGAAGCATTTCTTATACATAAAGCCTATTCTTTCGTTGCTCTTCAGCCAAACTTGAGGCATGTCTTTCAAATAACTTTCTCTTTGGGTTTTCGTCCATTGAAGCTTGAGAAACAACCTGGATTTTACTCTTTTTATTTGGGTAAATGAGGAGATTGGCGTGCAGTGCAACGTCTAATGCTGCGATTGAGAAACTACTTGTCGAAGGCCAAGGCAAATTTGAATTATCACCAATTGCATCCGAATCTGCAACGAAAGAAGAACCACTGCCAGCCGTATGACCCAAACGACCATTTTCAGCAAATACGACCCTAGCCTCCCTGGGATGTTCTGCTGTGTCGCAGGGCACAGTAATTGTTGATTGTTTCGCTATGCGCCTTCTTTTTATTAGCTGATGCCTCGACGCACTTATCGATGACCTTCCCTTTTTTGGCATAATTTATAGGAATGTTCTCGAAATTAACAGCTGTAATATAAGTGTAATTAAAGTAATGTAAAATAGACTGACGAAATTATTACAATCAATCGTTTGTTTAAATTCAAAATTCAAATTAATATTTCTTAAATCTATAAATAATTTAAGCAAGTAGTCAGTAATAGAAAGATGTAAATAGAAAATATCGTAACATTAATATATAAAAATATAGTCAGTAATTATTTTTTTAAAACTGGTAATATCTTGCTTAATATACAAGATTGTGTTGAGTCTGTAAATAGAAAAATAGTAAAAAGAAAGAAAAGAAAGAAAGGGACAAAGTAATTTTATTTGGGGGTTTGGCTACAATGCATGTCACATCTAAAGTAATCTATGCCTGTTTTTTTTTGTTATAACGTTCAAAGTGTTGTTCTGCTTCTACTAAATAAAAAATCTTTTTTAACAATCATCAAATTAACCCCCAACCTACAAGAAAAATATTAATAAATGTCTCACAGAATATTGGCTGACCATAACCTATAAGAAATTATTTCTTACTGTACACAAATATTTTTAAATTTTTTTGGAAAATACCAAGCAGATGAAAATTATTTTCTTTAATAGGAAAACTTTTTTAAAAAAATTGATTTTTTTCGAGAAGTTGTTATTGCTTGATATTTTACGATAATTTTTTCATTAAAAACGTCATTTAAAAAAAAACAGTTAAAAAACGTAAACAAATATTAAATACAAGAGAAGTTCAAAATTAAAAATAATATTTCTTAAATCTATAAATAATTTAAGCAAGCAGTCAGTAACAAAAAGATGTAAATGGAAAATATCTTAACATAAATATAACAAAAATATGGTCAGTAAATGCAAAAAAGAAAACTGGTAATACCTTGCTTAATATACAAGATTGGGTTGAGTTTATATATATATATATATATATATATATATATATATATATATATATATATGGGGTATAGTGATTCCAACGAGAGAATAAAATGTATATTTAAAGGAGTAGAGAAGATACCAACACTTGTATTTTTCATACACTTTGTTTATCATTGGATATTTCTCTTTCATTTTTTCATTTTTTATAATTTAGAATTTTCATTTTTACGTTCTCCTCAGGTACTTTTTTCTTTTTAAAAAGATAGGTTCGTGGAAGTCATCTCGAAAATTAACATCTTTCTCACGATGTAAATATGTTTTTGAATTGAAGCTTCTTATTAACTTAAGTGGTTAGGTTGGCGATATATATATATATATATATATATATATATATATATATATATATATATATATATATATATATAGCATAGTATTGTTCAGAGGAGATGTAAGAGGTTATAGTTAGACGACGGATAATATAATATCAAGCGGAGGAAAGAAGAGAGATACTATTGTTTTGACGAGAGGATCGAGAGCAGTGGGGTACTTAAGTCCATATAGTATGGTTGATGAGGCAGTGGTACCAGTTGAAAATTTACATGAATTTTTTTCTGAAAACTATCGACTATGCTTGTATTTTTGACACTTTATCTGAGTTAGAATGCACAGACAAGAATGGAAAAGAACAGATAAAGAGAAGAAAATGATTGTGGAACGAGAGAGGAATAAAGACACTTACTTATCTACATTCTACTAAATGCGAGAAGCATAATAAACAAATAGAATTACAAGGTAAGATCAAAGTACGATGTTTATGAAAAACAGAGAAGACTCCTAACCAATAAGACCATTTTCGAAGGTCAATTTTTGAACAAATCAGAGCCAGCTTTAGAGAACACAGTCTTTGTTATTGTTTTACGTACGGCGATCTTGAATTACCTCTTAAAATTCCAAGAATCCCCCCTCTCTCTCTATAATAATTTAATAAACCATTCCCTCCTAAATTAGAAAATTTAAATAATAGAAAAAGACTCTTGGCGTAACGGATAAAAGTGTTTCTTATTTTAAACGAAAGATGCGGATTTGTTTTGGAAGGAAAATCGGTTACAGAAGTGTCAGAGATCATATAATTGTCACTGCGGCCAAGAACGGAATTTGAGCGAACACAACGATGCCACGATCACGAACCTGTACAACGAACGCACTGAAACGCAGGTCCACAGTAGAACGATAGATAAAAAACACGGTTTCTGTAAAAATCGAAATGAAATAATGTCACTTAGGACTGAGTATTACTTAGAACATAGACACGCGTCGCAACAGATAAAGTGCTGTGTATAATTAGTTCTAAGTATAAGATTCGAAAGTTCAGTCCTCAGCATGGGCTCTACTAATAATACTATTACAAATTACTTAAGGGTTCAGCCAAGTTATGGTTGACGGAACGAGAACAAGCTACACTCGTAGATAAAATAAAAGATTTGATCTGAAACACCCTATAGATTCCTGAATTCGACATAAAATTTCATGAGTTCGATAAGACACGCTTGAAGAAGGTCAGAGGTTACATCGGCTGAAGAATAGTGAGAATTACGATTAAGGCGGGAACAGTCGTCTGAATAATCCAAATAATACAAATTAAAACATATACATTTTATAACTAATTATAATCTTTAATTAAGTAATGTATTTTTGGATGTAGTGTAAGCCAACCGTTTCTTTAAAATTGCGAGAATCAAGCTTAGGTAAGTCAGTAAAGATTTCGTACGGTTTATTATTTATATAGACTGATTGCCCATCCTACGCTCGTAATTCTTCAGTCGCTCATAAACATTTTGACACCTAAAATTCCCATTTCCTTGAATTTATTCGTAATCAACATTGTTTATGTAATTTGATGATCAAATTATTATGTTTTCCATTTACGATTGCTTATTAGTAGCGTTTAAATATAATCACACTCAAGAAAAAATGCATACGCTAGAGCTTAACGTTTATTAAAAGGAAATACTTTTTTCTTTTAATTCATTCATACTAATAATATTGTGGGGTCTGCATTCACACCTGGCATTTATAAAAAGGAAACATGTTTGAATTTAATTTATTAATATCAATATCACTTTTCATGACAGCTTTCTGGGCCTTACTACTTCCGTTCTGGTTCATAACAAATCAGAAACAGGCGTTTCTTGTGTGACACCATCATTAAAAGATAGTCTTACATGGATAACAGTCATTTTCTATTCGATTTCTGTTTATTTTATCAGAATTTCCCACTTCTACAGCGATCGCTTTCATTACAGCTGAGGAGCTTCATCTATCTATCTATCTATCTATCTATCTATCCCTTTCTCTCTTTATATATATATATATATATATATATATATATATATATATATATTACATGGAAGTGACCACTTATCAAGGCCCGGAAGCCACTTGGGGATAAAGGTTATTGCGTGTGCAGTTAGCAATGGGATAGTATCGTAGTAATCGTTAGTATTGGAGATTTGATAAAGTGGCTTACTTAAGGGGGCAGTTCACCAGGAAATTGTTTATGTTGGACTTGAAGACATCCAAGTTGTAGTCAGGTGGGAAACAATCAGACGGAAGAGAGTTCCACTTGCGTGCACGTTTAAGAAAGAAGCTTTGTTGATGGAATCTACGTTTTGGTTTTGACACAGTTAAATAAATAGTGGGGAAAATTTTTGAGAGTGGTTTCAGCTAGACGGGTGTTTATCGTAAAAGATTGGCGAGGGGGGCAGGGATTGGAGCTCAGACGAGCACTTTCCATGGAAGTAACGTCAAATCAAAGACTCGCACCGTGTCTTCTGTGGAAGAGAGGTTGCAGGGAAGAGAAAAAGGCATCACCCACTAAACCACGAAGTTTATTTTGTACTCTATCAAGGCAGGATAGGCTGTTTTTTTAGCAGATTCTGTCCAGATGTGGCAGCAGTTCTCCATCCTTGGACGTACTTGGCTTTTATATAGATAGAGAATTGCGCCAGCAGTGAGATATCTTCTGGAGCGGTAGAAGAATCCTACCATTCTCCAGCGACCTTGGCAACAGACTTGATGTACGTGTTCCATTTCAGGTCAGGAGTAAAGGTCAATCCCAGAAGCTTATACAAAACATAGAGCCGCCTCTAGACCAGAGCCATCCATTTCAGTTGATGCCAGATGGGGATCAGAGCATTAATGATGTAAAGATATGAGCTTGGTTTTGGATGCATTAAAAGTAACCAGCCACCTTTTCCCCCACGCGCTCAAGATCAGAGGAGAGAGAACCAGAAAGAACTTTGTCACTTACGGCCTTAGATGTGTTGCCATAGATGGTTGTGTCATCAGCATAGATGTCAACGAATGATTTAAGTATGTGCTTTGGGAGATCGTTGATGCAGATCAGGAAGAGAGTTGGGCCCAGGATGCACCCCTGAGGGACCCCAGCATTAATACTGTGAGCCTCTGATTTCTGCGCATCAATCACTACTCTTATAAGCCTATCAGAGATAAATGATTTAATGATTGAGAAAACATTATCAGTTATACCATAGCTGGAAATCTTGTGAATTAGGCCTTTATGCAATACCTTATCGAAGGCCTTTGATATTTCAAGAGCAATAACCCTAGAAAGGAAGCCTTTGTCGAGAGATTCACTAATCCTATGAGATATAACCATTAGCACATCTGCTGTAGACCTGGCAGAACGGAAACCAGATTGCATGTCACTAAGAAGGTTATTTCTGCTGAGGTGGTTGACTACTTCTCTATTTAATATGGATTCCCTATATAATAATATATAAGAAATCTGGACTAATTAAAATATCATATTTAAGCGTATTTTACGAACGGGCAAAGACGGACGCCTTCCCCCCAATAGTGTATATATATATATATATATATATATATATATATATATATATATATATATATATATATATATATATAAGTGTGTGTGTGTGTGTGTGTGTGAGTATAATGATTGCATTGTTGTAGTTTCTTAGATGTAAATCCATTAAAATCCTGGTGTTTATAAAAATGTGCTCATTGATAACTAGAGCGTAATTATAGTATATTAAATATAAAATCTGGTTTCATAGAAAAAAGTATGATATGAACACGCTGTTTATCGAAATAAGTTGTAGCAGAAACACATGTATGCACGTATGTAGCCAAAATAACCCCGTCTCATCACAATTAAAAATCTGTTGAGGTAAATACACATTCTCTTTTACATAGTTTGAAAACTTGACCTTGGACGCGTCTGCTGCCGCTTTATCCGAACTTGCTGCATCCCCGTGTCGGACGATGCTACGAATACCACTTCTTTTGAATTTCTCTAATCATCCTTTGCTAGCTTTAAATTCAAATTTCTCATCACTTGTGAAAAGATTTAATCTCAATAAATCATCATAAATATATTTTGATTTTTGGCACACAAGTTCCTCAATTACATTTTCACCGGCTAACGCCAATTGCTTTATGTAAATAAAAGGTAAGTTTTCTGCTTCCTCTAGTAACTGTGGCATTTGTTTAGTGACTGTAGTCATACCGGTAGCTACATCACTAGCTTTAATAGAATCTTTATACATTAAAATAGTACTTATAGTTGATTTTGACATTTCATATTCCTTTGCAAGCGCTGACACACGTATTCCTTTTTCAAATTTCTCTATCAGTTCCTTTGTAAATTTGATCGTCGTTCACACTGTTTTAGGTAAGCCATATAAACTTGGACGGATGAAACTAATAAAATATGCCAGAAAGTTGAAATGAACATTTTGCTTTTCAACTTGCCGATATATGTTGCGTGTATTTAAGCATCATTTTTTCACTCAGGCAAACATTGTTAAAAATAACAGAAAGTTTCAGTTTAGTGATACCTTTCTTATTTTTTCAATTTTTCGTATTATTTTTTTTTTTGTACATATAGCGAACGTATGGATGTATGGTCCAAGCATTTTTTTCTCCTCGAAGTGTCTGCGGTTTTAACTTTTCGTGAAATCGTCTTCACATTCTCAGGAAAGTGTGTTAGTCATGGCAAGGAATTAGGAATTATGGGGAGATTTATATAAATAATAGTAAATGGGTGCGAGCGAGAGTCTTTGAATTGCTGACACCGGGGGAGGGATTGATATAGTAGGGGGAAGTGAGGAGAGCCTGCCCGTCCCATGATCAATAGTAGGGACAGGTGGGTCGGGGAGCGAGGAGAATGAATTATGTGAAACATTTGAGTATATTGGTACTATTCTGAAATGTGACCTGATTTAAGCTAGGATTTTTCGTTTTGATATATATGCATATAACTTCTAAGATTTTAAGTTTTTTATGTTCGTTGAGTAGTGTAGTATTTTGGTGTTCTTAATAAGAATTTCTCTGAAATTTGAGGGGGAAGTGATATTTTTATGGCATTAAATTAAACATTATGGCATGTGAGGCGGCCCGATAATGTTGTTCTCGTATATCCGACGAAACTATTAGTTGCATTGTTGTTATAGGAGTTACATTCGCCCAATGGGTATTTAAAATGTTAGATGATGTTTGTCCGTTCTAGTGGTTTGAGCGGATGTTTTGGTTTTTAAATTTTTTATAGTAAATGATGAATCTAATGTTATTGTTGTCTACAGGAGATGCATCTATGGATGATGCTTTTTATAGCAATTTCTTCTAACTTAAAGTCCGGGTGCATTTGAATGCAATATAATAGGTTGACTGTATTGGGGTTATGGTATTGTGGGAGTGTTACTGCTGGGGGAGTGTTGTTTAACTTCTGGACCATGGAGTTTATGTGTTGATGAACAATATAATTTGGAAAACCGTTATTTAATGTTTTTTTTTAGTTCGTTGTAGTAGTATTTTTTGTTGGAGGAGATAAGTTTTCTTCGGTTGTGGAGGTTTTTATGATGGCTATTTTGTATCGGTGGGGGCATTCACTCTTGAAATTTAGAATGCAAGAATTGTAGCAAGTAGTTTTTTTGTAGTTGGAGGTGATAGGAATGTTGTTAGTAACATTTAATTCAACAGTGAATTTGAGTACGGAGTTATCTTGGAGACGGTCTTTAAGTGTAAAGATCTGTTGGTTATTATCGTCTAATACTTTACATAAATAGAGGTTTTATTGGTGTTGTTAAGTATCATTTGTTCGAAATGACTCATGTAGAACTCACTGAAGATGGGCCCGAGGACAGAGCCATGGATACGCCGTCTATTTGGGTGTAGATGTTCCCTATGTGGTCGTAGAGGGGTACTCCGGTGGTGCAGACTAGAAGTAATTTTTTAAGTATTTTATTGTTCATTTTTGGGGAAAGAGAGATGGATTTTTGTATGTGTGGTTGAGGATTATATCAATAGATTTTTGACGGGAACGTTTGTAAATAAACTTTCCACATCAAGAGAGGCGATTATTTAGTTGTCAGGTTGTTTAGATTTAAGAATGTGTAAGTGTTCTTGTGTAGATTTTATACTATATTTGCTGAGTAGGTATGGGCTAATGATATCATGTAGAACTTTTGTTAGTGAATAGACTGGGGCAATGACTTGTAAAATGATAGGTTGGAGAGGAAAGTTGGGTTTATGGATTTTGACGGTCCGTATAGGTATCCGTATTTGTAGTCACCAATTATTCGGGGAAGTTGGTGATTACCGATTTGGGCATTGTTGGCCGTGATGAGTGTGCTAATTTTCGTTTTTATTGCATTCATGGGGTTGTTAATAATTTTTTTTTTTAATTTGTACGGTCGTCAAGGAAAGTTTGTAGTTTTTCATGGTAGTGAGATTTATTTAATACTACAAATATATATATTTTTTTTCGGCGTTTTTAATCATGAGGTTGGGGTGGTTGCGGAGTTCTAGTACGGCTTTTTAAGGCTGGAGGGGTAATATTGAGTTGGAGTTTTGTTTGTTGTATCGGTTTTTAATGGATTCAGCTTTTAGAAGATCGCGTAAACCTGGGTGGCTGGTGATTTTGTTGCCCGCTTCGAGTCGGGTAATGTTTTCGTATAATATTACGAAAAATTGAAAAATAAAAAGGGTATCACTAAACAGAAGCTTTCTGTTATTCTTAACAATATCTGCCTGAATACACACACACACACACACACACACACACACACACACACACACACACACACACACACACACACGCACACACACACACACACATATGTATGTATCTATATATATGTGTGTGTGTATGTGTGTGTGTGTGTGTGTGTAATAATTCTTCACATAATTAAGCTGTAAACCATTTAAAGTTCCAGAAGTAAATATATTGAAGCGTGATTCGCAAGGGGAGGGAGTAAAATCCATTTTTCATCCATTTTAACTATATAAAGATAGATGTGTACAGAGAATTATTTGAAAGAGAAACAACGACAAAATCAACAACACATTTTTTTTTCGGAGTAATAAAGAACCCTCCCACACACACACACACGCATACAACACACACACAAACACACACGCATACAACACACACACAAACAGACACGCGTACAACACACACACACACACATACACACACATGCATGCAACACACACTGATACATACACATACATGCGCGCAAACACACACACACACACACACACACACACACACACACACACACACACACACACACACACACACACACACGTCCCACTTTCATAGCGTTTGCGCGTGCCCCTCGGTCCGGGACAGAAGCACAACAAACCAACCCGCCCACAAAGACACCGACCCGACCTAAACCAATGAATTTTCGGCAGTCGTGCATCTTATTTCGTATTTTTTCTCGCTCCTTTGTGTTGCTTTGTACGTCGAAGACGGAGTGGGGGAGAGGGGGTGGTAACGCTTTAAGCGAAGCCAAAAGTTTTGCTGGGGGAAAACCGTCTATTCCCCCCGGTGTGAGCACAGACGTTTCGCTAGCTACAATTGATAACAGCTCAGGGGAACATATATAACAGACACCAGTCACAGCTGCTTCGAGTCTTGCGCTCACATCATGAACACACACACGCACGCACACACACACACACACACACACACACACACACACACACACACACACACACACACACACACACACACACGTACATGCATCTATATCTGTATTATAGTGTAAATGTGCAAAGAAGAAATTTCCAGAGTGCTCAATACCTCGTGCAAGAGTATTAGCCAAAAATAAAATGATCAAATCTCTGACACAATTTTATCAAATTGTTCTTATATACTTGCCTCCCCACAAGGGCAGAGTTAGATACAAGGTCGGTTTTTAACGTAGGGAAAATCCTGCTCCTCAAAAAGGAACACTCTGGATAGGAACAAAAATAACAACTGACTCAGTCTAGAAGGAGTTCTCCTCCATTGATCAAGGACAGAAAAGGTTAACCAGAACAGCTACTACACTTTGTGGTTTTTATCATTTATTTTCTGTAAATGTAAAAATTACAAATATTAAACATAAAATAAACAATTAGGCACAAGACCAACTTAAAAAAATAGGAGGGGGGTCTGTAGTCATCCTTGTAACTGTACTTTTTTTATTTGTCTAAGGGGTGTCCCTGGCTAAAGTTTTCACTCGCAACGATTACTCCAGGGGCTGTCCTACTTACTGTTTTCAAATCACACACACACACACACACACACACACACACACACACACACACACACACACACACACACACACACATGTTTTTATTTGATTTTATTATATTTATATAACAGAAAAGATTTATCGTTTTTTTTGTTTTCTTTTTAATTATATTTACAAAAACAAATTTAACCAGAGTAGAAAAAGATTTCATTGATGGGGGCTGGGAGGAAAATAAGAAAAAAGAAAAAGTTATTAGTAAGGCTCTTCCAACCTTCACTAGATGGCAGATCACCCATTATTTTCCGGCTTGACCGAAAACGAGCAGGTCGATCCCTAAGGGGTTTGAAAAAACTAAGTTTGGGATAAAATAAAATATGGGATGGTCGGAGGAGGGGGTCACTCAAAATTTGGGGGAAAAGAGTCGGTGAAAAAAAAAAAATGGGGGTCGGGCAACTTGAAGTTCTCTAACGGGAGATGAAAAGGGAGGACCATTCACTCAGATAGATAAGGGAAACAAGGCTTACCTTAATGGGACTTGGGTCTGACGAGACTAGGAGCTGTGTGCACCATGCTTAGGCAGAGAACACGTGCTTTAACTTGGTTCCTTTTCCTACACACACACTCGCTGTCTTAATCCATCGTCTTTCGAAAGCCAGAGGATTTAATTACTTGTCCAGATCTTGACCATCAATTGGTATTTGAATAAGACGACAAAATCCTGATTTGCCCAACATTCAACCCCATGCTTCTCATTCAGTGTCGACATCCACACCATCATTCTGACTACGGCTAGGATCGCTAGAAACACCATTTGTTTCTTCCCGTTTCATGGCGGCCTGGCATTGTGTACAACCTGGGACACATTCAGAGGGTGAGAATGCTCAGGATCGATGCGAGCCATCACCTCATTAACATACGTCCAGTACCAGCGGATTTCACTGCAAACAAAGAAACGTGCGCCGATATTTCTTCTGCTGATGATAGCGTGGGCACTCAGGCAAACTCATTAGTTTGGCACTGCCTTGTATGGCATTGATGGGCAACGCGTTTCAGGACAGTCGCCAGGTCAGAGAGAATTCAGAGTTGTTCATTATTCCTGTATTTGGCGCCCAGCTTCACCGGGAGTGGATCTCCTCCTCTGACAACCCAAGACGCTCGATGGCAGGTCATCAATGGTCCCTTTAACTAATTCCTTATAGAGTTGCTTTCTCTGGACCTAGGTAGCCTCTTGAGCGTGACTCAGCATTCTCTGAGGAACTGTTGTGTGTCACCTCGCTGCCTTCGACGTGCCTCGACCGTGTAGTCGAGGATGAGGTCGGGAAAAGTGGCCTCGACTACGGGGTCCCATGCAGACTCTTCCATCAAAGTTTGAGTCAGGAAAGCCAGCTTTTTGGCGTTGCGATGACGCTTCAAGTCAGGCATTCCCAAGCCTTCCTCACAAGGACGTTGGATATCGATCTGTTGCGAACCCAATTCCTCCCCTCATTTCAGAGCAGTTTGGACAGGCAGGAGAAGTACAACCAGCCGGTAGAGGATGAGAGGAATGATGTAAGTAGCGGACTCCTCCGCTCTACTAATTAAGGAAAGTTTCCTTCGCTGCCACAAGCAGCAGCAACCTTTGACTGCACCTCTGACCATTCTTTTCTAGCTGGAGACCCAGTCCAAACCACATGTTAAGAATCCGAACTGGGCCATCCGTCCAGTTGAAAGGTGCTGGAAGAGTGGTGACACCTTTCCATGCACCCAACCGCAGATTCACCGATTTTCTGCGGTTGATTTTGGCCCCTGTAACCATTTCGTTGTGAGTGAGCGCCTGTCACCTTTTCGATATCTCGAAAACACGACACAAAGATATTGACGTCATCGGCGGACACAGAAAATCTGGCTGACGTTCCCCCAGGCAGAGCAATTCCTGCAAAGGACCGAGCTTGCCTTCCCACTCCTCAGCTTGCGAAGTGGCGGATCCAATGCAAAGATGTAGAGCAGGGGGTGGGGATAGTGTACAGCCCTAACGGACCGACCAGGAGATAACGAAGGGCTTCGAGAGCTTTCTGTTCACTTGCATCATGGATGTTGACAAGGTTACAGGAATGGCAGCAGCTTGCTTTGTCTCTGAAGCTGGGGATGTCTTGGGAGTTGGGATCACCTTTGGTATTGGTTGGCTCGGAGTTGTTCTTTTGTGGCATATCTTTGCCATGCTGCCATGTTTTTACAGCAGTGCAGTCGACGGTCCTCTACGACTACTATCATGCTGGTAGCCTTGAATGTCAGCTCTGCCGATATCGCCAGGAAGCCCTCTTTCTTCAGCGTCATGGCCACTGTGTAGCAGCCTAGATGTAGACCAGTTTTCAACCGTACCAGGGCCACTTGGTCTACCTTACCAAACTGGCTGAAGAGAGCTGCTCTCTGTTCTGCAGGTATCTCGGGTGGTACATTGAATACTTGCACCGACTCCTCTTCTCATATTCGGACAGTATCTTGACTATCCCACACTTGATGCCTTTGAGGAAGAGTCTCTCTGCATCCTCTTTAGTGGATATGATTATGTCCCACATAGTGAAGCTCCTCTAGTACAAATATAGTGCTGGAATGTTCACTTTGTGGAGGAGCTTCGCCATGTCTTCCTTTTTCAGTCCCAAGAGGCGGTTTTCAGGTATGTCCGAAGTGATAACGTACTGGACTCTGCCCCCAATCGCCTCCCTGCCACCTGGCACTGGCTTTATCTCTGCCCCCTCAATGTATTGCCTGTACTTGGTGAGATGCAGGTGTACTCAAGAGAGGACTGTTATTTTTCCAGTCTTATCCCACGCAGACCCTCTCGTTGATAATGGTGCTTGATCTTTGGTTTGACCGTGATTTTTGTTCTTTTGCAGAGGCCGTCCCTTTTGTTGGGAGGAGGTTGCCTTTGTGGCATCCCCTTTTTCAATGTCCTTTGGGATCGGCTCTCTTGTGTTTTACTGGGATCGGCTCCACTTTTGAAGAAGTCGTCCTTTTGGGGAGTATTATCCACTTTATTGTCCTTGGGGCAGCTGTCCCTTCTAGATTTGTGAAGTCCAGGCGGGATGCCTCCTCGTTTTTCTGGTTGGCTCCTCTTTTGGGGGAGTCGTCCTTTTGGGGAGCATTTGTGTCATCTAGGGTTGGCTCCCCTTTTGTGAGCATCTCCCTCCCCCAAAGTATTTTAAAGGTGTCACCCCTTTCTTTTCTTTTTCCGTCATTTAAAGATGTCACCTCTTTGTTTTCTTCTTGCCCCGTCATTTCGTTTGGCTCTCTCCTGGGAGAGCCGCTACCTCATGTGTGAGGGTTTCTTCTGGAGGAACAGCTGCTTCAGTGTTGGCCCCCTTGGGCTAGGGGTATCCTTGGTGGTGGCCCCCGGTTTGGCGTGATCTCGGTGACGGCCCTCAAGCTGGGGGTGTCGATTTGCTTCTCTCTAGTGGATTCAGTCTCCAGTTCCATGTTTGTAGAAAGTTCTGGACTAAAACAAAACGAGTGACGCGGAGACGGCATTCGAGGTGGCGAGCCAAAATTCGTATTAAGAAGAATTGGCGCCAAAAGTGGTAAGAGGGAGCGATAAAACTTAGAGGAAGTAGGGAGTTAATTGGAGGAAAGACAGAAAGTGTGTCCGACCCTCTCTTGCAGAGAGATCTTTGTTATCAGCTCAGATCACCCCCCCCCGCTGAGGGAGGACAGAGAGGGGCAAACAAAGTGAGGGCTGCGGATAGGGGGCTAACCCAACAAAAGAGAAGGAGTATGTCAGAATGTGTCGCTAAAACAGCTCGGACAATAGCCGTATCGCATGAGTAACAAAGTATGTAGGAACAGATACTACACTTTGTGTTATATATTTTTTATTCTCTTGAAATATTTAAAAGAAAACAGAAAAACGAAAATAATATACAAGATACTAGCCTTCGTTTCTAGCCAAAAGGCCAAGTAGGTTGTTTATGAATATCAATATTAATATAGTTCTAAGGATCGACCCTGAAGCACTCTTGCATTAATATTCCTCCCCACTTCCGTGTTCTCACAGAAGCGACGTTGCGAGTCTCTGCCCTATCCTTACTTTTATGGTAGGTGCTCAACTGAGTTTCAATCTATGCCCTTCTATTTTTACAGGAGGGCATAGATTGAAGCAATGAACACTCCTCTAGCTGTAACGACTATCAACAATTTCCCTTACTCTCAAATTTTGTCTAAAACTAAACGAAAATTCCATGAGCAGAAATTCTTTCCTTGAACTATTTGTCATTGAAACACAATACCGTGAGACTGCTTCCTATCTGAGTATAGCATGGTCATTTTCAAATCTAATGTAAATAAGTTCTTACTGAGCCGTCCTCTTGAATAAATACCCAAGTTCCACCATTACTGATCACGTTTCACCATCTACTTAACACGTATTAACTCTTCTCTTAGAGCGGTCTCCGAGCTTAGATAAGAGTTATCCCTTACCCCAATAAAATATAATAAAAATATGTCGTTTAGATCGAGGAAAATCCAGAATTATTTCTTCTCTAAAAACATCTGTATATATTCCCCAGGAAAGTCAATAAAAACGGCCTTGAATGCTTATGTGCTCTCATAACCTAAGAGAGCTATTAGGCGGCAAAACACTTTTATCCTGATTATATGTATAAAATTAAGGAAGATGATGCAAGTGGTCCACGAGCTCTATGTGTGCCATATCTACATGGCCCTACTTCTAATGACTGGGGAGGGGGGGAGAACTACATTAAAACTTTAAATACCTATACTCGATTTTAATGTAATTTGAATCATTTGTATAAGATAATTCAATAAGTTTTCCAACATTTCAGCTTATTCCAAGGCGAAGTAAGTGGAGTAGGATAGTAAAAAAAAAAAAAAATGAATGTAATGCGATGTTATGTAAATAGTAAAAACGGATATAGTCATAATCCTCATTCAACCCCAAACAACGTCGGGTATTCCCTTCTATCATATATATATATATATATATATATATATATATATATATATATATATATATATATATATATATAAAATGGGTTAAGAAATTCCAACGAAAGAAAGATGTATATTTAAATAAGGGAGTAGTCACCAACAATGTGCATTTTTTAACATTATTTTATTATTCCGTGTCTTGGTTGTTCATTGGGAATTATGTTTGGATCATTGTAATAATGTTTTCAAGTCATTGAAATCGTTTTTACGCGCGTTTCAGACGTTGTGATGCGTCCTCGTCAGAAATTATTTTCAAATTCGAAAATAATTTCTGACGAGGACGCATCACAGAAGTCTGAAACGCGCGTAAAAACGATTTCAATGACTTGAAAACATTATTACCATGATCCAAACATAATTCCCAATGAACAACCAAGACACGAAATAATAAAATAATGTTAAAAAATACACATTGTTGGTGACTACTCCCTTATATATATATATATATATATATATATATATATATATATATATATATATATATATATATATATATATTATTTTTAAAAACAGACACGCGTGTTTCAGAGTACTACCCTTCATCAGCACAGCTTGACCGTTGGTAGGATTCGAACCTTGGATCTTATATATTTCAGTCCCGCGCACTAATCCACTCCGCTATGTTGCCATAGACGATTTACTGCTTTGTTTTTATCGTTCATCTGTTTAAGTGGTTTTTGTTTTGATTTTTAAAATGATAGTAATGTTTATGTCTCCGCCTCGGAGAACCGTTATTTTTATTCTTAGAAAGTCGCCCATTTTTTATTTGGACGTATTATTTATTTATTTATTATTTTTAAAAACAGTAATCTACGGACACGCATGTTCCGGAGTACTACTCCTCATCAGTGTAGCTTGACTGTTGGTAGGATTCGAACCTTGGACCTTATGTATTTCAGATCAGCGCCCTAATCCACTCCGTATATATATATATATATATATATATATATATATATATATATATATATATATATATATATATATATATAACTACTTAATTTACTCACATAAAATTAATATACGAAAGTATAGATTTATGCGTAAACTTTAAGTATTTACTTCAAAAGTGCTCAATACGTAGGTAGAGCTAGTTAGTAATTTATAAAATATATATGGCGATTAAGCTACATTGAATATTCCGCGTTTCATTCACTCTAGGACTCTTCAGGCTTATGCGCGAATTCTGTGGTTGTTTATCGTTTTTATATGCTCCTCTTCTATTGAGATTTTAGTTAGCCAATCAGCTTTCTAGTATCCACCGTGCCCTTCCTATCAGCCAATGAGCATACAAAGGCCTATTTAGCCTCTGGTTGATCTGTTCCTTTGTGTGTGCTGATTGGCTAACTAAAATCTCAATAGAAGAGGAGCATATAAAAACGATAAACAACCACAGAATTCACGCATAAGCCTGAAGAGTATAAATTACTATATATATATATATATATATATATATATATATATATATATATATATATATATATATACTAGCCGTTCAGTCCGGCTTTGCTCGGATACTGTGTACTGTTCATAACTTACCCTACGTGTACACTTTATGTAAGATCTCAAACTCAAAATTGTCAGAGTAATTCTGCAGAGACTGCAGAGGCCAAATCTTTTTTTTAATTTTGACCCCAATTTTGATCCCTTAACATTTATTATTTTGGTCTCAAATCAAAATACAAAGTTTTACCCATGTGCAAGTTACCTCCATTAAAAATTCAAGTGTTTTGATCCCAAATTAGCGGAGAGATTTCGTAGAATCTGCAAAGGTCAACTCTTTAAACTTTGACCTTTTGGCAGCCACATTTTCGGTCAAAAACTGATTAAAATGCTTGCCGCATGTCTAAATTACCTGTTATGTATAAATTTCAAATGTTTAGCCTCAAAATAGACTGAGTAGCTTGTTAGACATCGCAAAGGTCAAATCTTTTGAACTTTGACCCCCATGGCAGTTCAATTTTCGACCCAAACCGATTAAAATGCTTGCCCTATCTCTAAATACGCTTTATGCAAAATTTCAAATGTTTAGAACAGAAATTGGCCGGGTAATTTAATAGAGAACACAGACGTAATTTTTTTAAAACTTTGACTCCAATTTTGATCCCTTAACATTTATTCTTTTGAGCTCAAATCAAATTAAAAAGTTTGATCCATGTCCAAGTAACCTACATTTTAAATTTCAAATGTTTAGATCCAAAATTCGCGGAGGAGTTTGTAAGAGACCGTAAAGGACAAATCTTTTGAAGTTTGACCCCTTGGCAGCCAAATTTTCGTCAAAAAAAGATTAGAAAGCTTGCTATATCTCTGAATACACTTTATGTAAAATTTCAAATGTTTAGAGTAAAAATTGGCTGAGAGAATATTTAGCTACCAAGAATTCTAAGTTGAAAGAGTTGACATTTGCAGACTCTACCGAACTCCTCCGTTAATTTTGGGTCTAAACATTTGAAATTTTAGATAAAGGTTACCTAGACATGAGTCAAACTCTTTAATATATACATATGCACATCAAGTTATGAACAGTACATAGGGCCCGAGCAAAGCCGGGTTGAACTGTTAGTCTGCAATAAAGCTATTGACACAGGTTATATGTACTTTAGTACGAAATTAAAAAGAAATTATTTCAAGATATTAAGATAAGAAAACAGGAAGTGACGACTTACCAAGGCCCACACTCTCTCATACACGCACACACACACACATATATGGTAGCTTCCCTTCAGCCTTGACAGACTATGGATACCCATTATAAGGGTACTTGTAAGTGGAATTTTTGTGGCAAGAGTTGCGCAATCACTAACCACACTTCTTTTGAGTCGGCGTTGTAAAATACCAGTGGCAAGTGGAGGTTCTGGAAACAATGCCGAGATAAGCGGAGAGCACATACAGTGCCTTAGAATTTCTAAATGGTCACCGACTTGGTACTTGCCAGGCTCAACATTGCTTAACTTCTGTGATCTAACGAGAACCAGTGTGTCAACGTGATTAAGCCCTCCCCCATATATATATATATATATATATATATATATATATATATATATATATATATATATATTGTTAAAATATAATTATCCACTGACACGTGTTTCGTCTTCCAGGATTCATCAGTGGCCGAATCTAGTGAGTGAGTGGATGATTATGTTTTAGCAATGCATACACCGGTCCCCTATTTGAGGGTACCAAATTTGTCAAAAGGAAAATTATTCCAAACTCGCATTTAGGTAAAAATGCACTTTCTTAAGTAATTGACTTCATTCAAAAAGTATCGCAAAACAAAAACAAATAAAACACACACACACACACACACACACACACACACACACACACACACACACACACACACACACACACACACACACATATATATATATATATATATATATATATATATATATATATATATATATTTATCACCACGCACGTACAAGTAAATGAAGTAGGCACATACAAACACATGAAAAATCAGTTTGATTCATTATAGCAACGAAATCCTCATATTGCAGATTTGGAATTCTTCTAAACCGACTTGGCGCTGGAAAATTCGTAAATGCAAAAGTGGGCTAAACTATATCAGCAGTGAAGCATGAAATGTGTGTGTGTGTGTGCGTGTGTGTGTGTATCTTCCTTATTCGTTTTTACCTGCATGACGCCATCAATGTCTTTTGTTCTATCGCACAATATTTGGATTCAAGCCAAAGTATATAAATGCGTAGGGACATAGCTATGTACAGATTCTTATCTATCTATAAAAAAAAAATAAATAAAATAAAAAAGATAAACATATACTCACCTTTTCTTCAATTTCTCCCTCTTTCAAAAATTCACAGTATATATCTCTCCTTCATGCGAAAACGCGCCACCCTGACATTCCCTCTAATTGAAATAAATTATTAACTAGATAAATGCACATACTAGCTATAAGTGTGATAAATATATTCAAGGTGCAACCGATAACTTTTATCAGTTTCATATTCTGACCGATACTTTATTTTTTTTTCTTTCTTTTGAATTCAACTTTTTTCTTTTTTTTTTTTAGAAGATGCACAAGTATTTTGTCTGGATTGTCGTTTGATACTCATTCTCAAGGTGTTGAAAATTTCCTTATCACTTTAGTCCAGGAATAACGGAAGGCGTTGCCGTATAACGTTGTTTTTTGTAATTGTTTGTGTTATAACGGCCTTCCTTGAACAGAGGAATTTACACCGATTAGCACTATAAATTGTGCTAGTAATTCCAACACCGGTGAGAGAGATGCGAATGCACTTCAACTACTATCCGAGTGCCCAGCAGATGTACACGCTTTCCTATCTTTGTACATTATCGTTAATACACTTGTTCCTTAACCGAACCTCGACTTGATTGCTCTTATTTTCACTGTTGTCCACAACACAACAAATTGACGACAAGTAATAGAAACGACCGTCAATGCAGAGAATCACCAAAAGTGATTGGAATAAAGATTCATAAAATCTTTACGGCAGAACACCTTCGTCATTTCAACAGATATTTGGATACACAAGGATTAACAACGAATTAATTACTACAATAGTAATTTGGCGACGGGAAAAAAACTCGCTACCAAAATATCCAGCGAAAAACGCGAATGTTGTCAATTATGTAATAATTGGACACACTTTCCAAGTGTTTTAGAAAGGGAAAAAGGGTTCATTTTTTTCTTCCCCAGAAGCCATTTTTCCTACGGTAAGAATTTTCTTCTACAAAGTTAAATGTTCAAAGCCACATAGCAAATACCGTGTAAGTTTATCGTTATTTCGATAACACCTGGGATTTGAAAAAAAAACAAACAAAAAAACAAAAAAAAACACGTTTGACATAATTATTCGCGTACGTCATTTGTGCTTAGCAAACACATAAAGAATTAAGTCATTTCTTGCAAAAGGCAAAGAGGATAAATAAAAAACAACTAAAAGTTTCCCATACGAATTCGTCGGATATTTAAAGCGACGGATTTTATTTTTGCTACGTAAAAACGCGTGAAAATAAAAAAAATGTTAAACAAATGTTATTTCGCTGGATTGTTTCTAGTAAGACTATAAATATAGAGTTCAACAAATTAAGTTAACAAAAGGACTGCTAAACTGTTGTTCTTCAAACAAAAGTATTAGGAAAGAAAACGTGGTTGATTTTTTTCACTAAGGGATATTTATTTAATACAAGCGTAAATTGTAAACTGAATTCGTATGATGGATGCGAAATTCAAAGATTCACGGTTGGAATTGTTCCAATTCCAGGCAGAGCAAAAGCAGCAAATTCAACAACAACTAGAAAGAGAAGAGAGATTTAAACAAGCATTTGAAGAAAAAATGCTTCAACAACAGAAACGCTTCGAGGAAATATTGATGAAAACACAGGAGGAACAAAAAAAAAATTCTGGAGGCGACAGTTAACTAAAGCGGATGATAATCATAACGCATTTTCTCAACAGCTGTGTGGGCCGCTATTGGAAATTTCAATTATAATCCAGAAGACGATGTCACTTTCGTCCAGTACTATAGACAATATGAGGATATTTTTATATCGGATTGTGGTACTGAAGTTAGGCTTTTGCTAAGGAAATTGGGAACAGCCGAGCATACAAAGTTCGTGAATTTTATTCTCCCAAAAATGATCAGTGAGTTGAGCTTCCAAGAAACAGTTATACTACTTACAGAACTTTTTTCTGCAAAAACGTCTCTTTTCCGTAGGCGATATAAATGTATGAATGTTACTAGAAGAGAGGAAGACGACTACACTACTTATGCAAGTATAGTTAACAAGCATTGCGACGATTTTAAACTGGAGTAATTATCATCAGACAATTTTAAATGTTTAATAATTGTGCAAGGGCTGGTCTTAAATAAAGACTCTAAAATCAGGCGTCGTGTTTTAAATAAACTAAAAAACGAACTGAATTTAAAGCTACAAAACTTAGCGGAAGATTGTGAACGGTTTATTGCGTTGAAACAAGACAGTCATGACATAGAGGAAAGCGGAGTGTCGCATATTAAAGAGATCCACCAAATGAAAAATTCGACTTCAAAAAATAACCAGAGAAAGAAACAGGGAAAAGATCCACCTGGACCATGTTGAAGGTGTGGAAATAAACATTGGTATAATGAGTGTCCCTACAAATTAAAAATAATGTGACAACTGCAACCAGAAAGGGCATAAAGCGTCGCATTGTAGAAAAAAAATCTGGTAGAAAGACATCCATTAAACTTACGAAAATTGAACCCGAAGAACAAAATATCCGGAAATATGTACAGGTCAAAATGTTTAAAAAGAAAGTAAGGCTACAGCTTGATAGTGGGTATGACATTTCCATTATTAATGTACAGACATGGAAGAGGCTTGGAAGACCCACTATGATTAAATCACGTAAAACGGCGAAAAGTGTCAGTGGCGGAAAAATTACCTTCGAAGGAGAATTATTAACAAATATTTTTTCCAGAACAAGGCCGGAAAAGCAAGAATTTTTGTCATGCGAAAATCAAACAACCTCTTTGGAACTGATCTGTTCGAAAAGTTTAGACTATGGGATCTGCCTTTAAGCTCATTTTGCCAAAAGGTTGAGGATTCGAATGTGGAGGCAGAAAAACTTAAGAGGGAGATAAAAGAGAATTTCCCAGGAGGTTTGGGAAGGTGTACAAAAGCGGTAGCAAAATTTGACATAAAAGTAAATGAACAGCCAGTGTTTAGAAAGAAAAGAAATGTTCCACATGTCGCTATAGGACAGATAGACGGTGAATTAGAAAGACTCGATAACATGGATGTCATCGGAAAAATTGATCACAGTGAGTGGGCTGCACCAACGGTTTACATCAAAAAGAAAGTAAGGAGATTCGGGTTTGCGCCGACTTTGCGACAGGATTAAACAGGGCATTACAAGATCACCATTATCCTCTTCCGAGCCATGAAGAGATATTTGCGAAACTGAGTGGAGGGAAATATCTTTTTAAAATCGACCTCAGTAACGCGTACTTACAAGTTCCAGTCGACGAGGAGTGTTCAAAGCTGCTTTGTATTAATACCCATAAGGGATTGTACAAGTTTAACAGACTTCCTTTTGAGGTCAAAGTCGCCCCTGCGATTTTTCAGCAAATTATGGGCATTATGTTAAATGGGTTGGATTTCGCAGTAGGGTACCTGGACGATTTGTTAATGAAAAGCGCTAGCAAAGAAAAACACAAAGCTCATGTAAACCAAGTATTCAAAAGGATCCAGGATTATGGATTTAAATTAAAACAGGAACAATTTACATTTTTCATGGAGAAAATAAAATACTTGGGCCAAATCATCGATAAACACGGAAGAAGGCCGGATCCATATAGATCGAGTGCAATAAAGAATATGTCTGCTCCAGAAAATATTGCGTCTTTACAAAGTTTCTTAGGTTTGGCAAATTACTACAATATATTTGTGCCAAATATGCATAAACTAAGGTCGCCTTTAAATGAACTGTTAAGGAAAGACCAACAATGGGTCTGGACGCAAGAGTGCGAAGAAACACTTCGGAAAATTAAAGAGACTTTAACGTCTGACTTGTTTCTGGCACATTATAATCTCAAGCGTGCAATTATAGTTGCAAGCAATACCAGCTCCTATGGCATAGGAGCATGCATTTTACACAAAATGGATGATGGAAAAGTGAAACCCATAGCACATTCATCCCGATCACTTTTTCCAGCCGAAAAGAACTACTCACAAATTGAAAAAGAGGCGCTAAGCATTATATTCTCAGTAAAGAAATTTCATCGTTTCCTGTACGGTAGGCAATTTCTGTTACAAACAGACCACAAACCATTATTAACGATTTTCGGATCGAAAAAGGGACTACCACAACACACGGCGAATAGACTCCAAATATGGGGTACCATATTTCTGAATTACAATTTTCAAATGGATGATGTACCATCTAAAAAATTTGGTGATGAAGACGGGTTATCGAGGTTAATACTTAAGCAGACAGAACCATTGAACGATATGGTAATAGCAGCCATTCAAGCGGAAGTCGAAGAAAACTTCCAGTAACGCTTGATGAGATTAAAAGTAAGGCAGAGGTGGACGAATTTATTATACACACGAAAGAAAGGATCAACAATAACAAACTGGATGAAGAAATTTATTCAATTTGCGATAATGCCCTGTTATATAACGACAGCATCGTAATTCCGCGATATTACAGAAAAGAATGCTCAATAAATTCCATGTAAGACATCCAGGTATATAAAGAATGAAAAGCCTTATGCGCTCTTTCGTTTATTCGCCAAACATGGATAATGATATAGAAGGAAAAATCAGGGAGTGTAGAGGATGCGCATTAGCTATGAAAGCTTCTCCGACTACATTCGGATCGTGGGCAAAACTGGACCGACCTTGGTCTAGGATTCATTTAGATTTTGCAGGACCGCTAGATGGGTTCTACTATCTCATTGTAACAGACAGCCTATCTAAATTGCCAGAAGTATAAAAATGTAAGAATCCCACATCCGAAGTAACTATCAACTTCCTGTATGAACTATTCGCTAGGATTGGAATAGTAGACTGCATTGTTACAGACAATGGAACGCAATTTAATTTTAAATATTTATATGTGTACCGAATTTATTTATAGAAGCATGTTAAATATTTATATATGTACCGAATTTATTTAAAGAAGCATTTTAAATATTTATATGTGTACCGAATGTATTTATAGAAGTATTTTAAATATTTATATGTGTACCGAATTTATTTATAGAAGCATGTTAAATATTTATATATGTACCGAATTTATTTTTAGAAGCATTTGAGATATTTATATGTGTACCGCATGTATTTATACAAGCATTTAAAATATTTCTATGTGTACCGAATTTAATTATGGAAGCATGTTAAATATTTATATGTGTACCGAATTTATTTTTAGAAGCATTTGAAATATTTATATGTGTACCGAATTTATTTATAGAAGCATTTACAATGTTTATATGTGTAGTGAATTTAATTATAGAAGCATTTTAAATATTTATATGTGTCCGGAATTTATTTATAGAAGCATTTGAAATATTTATATGTGTACCGCATTTATTTATAGAAGCATTTTAAATATTTATGTACCGAATTTATTTATAGAAGCATTTTAAATATTTATATGTGTACCGAATTTATTTATAGAAGCATTTTAAATATATATATATATGTACCGAATTTAATTATAGAAGCATTTTAAATATTTGTGTACCGAATGTATTAATAGAAGCATTTTAAATATTTATATGTGTACCGCATGTATTTATAGAAGCATTTGAAATATTTATATGTGTACCGAATTTATTTATAGAAGTCTTTGAAATATTTGTGTACAGAATTTAATTATAGAAGCATTTTAAATATTTATATGTGTACCGAATGTATTTATAGAAGCATTTTAAATATTGATATGTGTACCGAATTTATTTATAGAAGCATTTTAAATATTTGTGTACGGAATTTATTTATAGAAGCATTTTAAATATTTATATGTGTACCGAATTTATTTATAGAAGCATTTGAAATATTTGTGTACCGAATTTAATTATAGAAGCATTTTAAATATTTGTGTACGGAATTTATTTATAGAAGCATTTTGAATATTTATATGTGTACCGAATTTATTTATTGAAGCATTTTAAATATTTATATGTGTCCCGAATTTATTTATGGAAGCATTTTAAATATTTATATGTGTACCGAATTTATTTATAGAAGCATTTGAAATATTTATATGTGTACCGAATGTATTTATAGAAGCATTTGAAATATTTATATGTGTACCGAATTTATTTATAGGAGCATTTTAAATATTTATATGTGTACCGAATTTATTTATAGAAGCATTTGAAATATTTATATGTGTACCGTACCGAATGTATTTATAGAAGCATTTTAAATATGTATATGTGTACCGAATTTATTTATAGAAGCGTTTGAAATATTTGTGTACACAAATTTAATTATAGAAGCATGTTAAATATTTACATGTGTACCGAATGTATTAATAGAGGTATTTTAAATATTTATATTTCTTCCGAATTTTATTATATGAAGTATTATAAATATCTATATGTGTACCGAATTTATTTATAGAAGCATTTTAAATATTTATATGTGTACCGCATTTATTTATAGAAGCATTTTAAATATTTGTGTACCGAATTTAATTATAGAAGCATTGTAAATATTTAATTGTGTACCGAATTTATTGATAGAAGCATTTTAAATATTTATATGTGTACTGCATTTATTTATAGAAGAATTTTAAATATTTATATGTGTACCGCATTTATTTATAGAAGCATTTTAAATATTTATATGTGTACCGAATGTATTTATAGAAGCATTAGAAATATTTGTGTACCGAATTTAATTATCGAAGTATTTAAAATATTTATATGTGTAACGAATTTAATTATAGAAGCATTTTAAATATTTATATGTGTGCGGAATTTATTTATAGAAGCTTGTTTAATTTTTATGTATGTACCGCATTTATTTATAGAAGCATTTGTAAATATTTGTGTACCGAATTTATTTATAGAAGCATTTTTAATATTTATATGTTTACGGAATTTATTTATAGAAGCATTTGAAATATTTGTGTACCGAATGTATTAATAGAAGCATTTTAAATATTTATATGTGTACCGAATTAATTTATAGAAGCATTTTGAATATTTATATGTGTACGGAATTTAATTATAGAAGCATTTTAAATATTTTTATGTGTACGGAATTTTATTATAGAAGCATTTTAAATATTTATATGTGTACGGAATTTATTTATAGAAGCATTTTAAATATTTATATGTGTACGGTGTTATTTATAGAAGCATTTTAAATATTTATATGTGTACCGAATTTATTTATAGATCCGTGCATGAGGTCGCCAAGCTAATAAAGAACCTAGATTTCAGTAAAGCAACTGGCCCTGATGGCATCCCAATTATAGTCTTAAAAAAGCTTCAAGCAGAACTTGCTCACGTACTTACGAAACTATTTAAGCGCTGCCTTAAGGAGAAGTGCTTTCCGACTCCCTGGAAGACCTCATCAGTTTGCCCTGTATTTAAGAATTTAGGTGATAAGTCATCTCCCTCTCAGTGCAGACCAATAAGTCTCCTGTGTGTTATGAGTAAGTTGCTGGAATCCATATTAAATAGAGAAATAGTCAACCACTTCAGCAGGAATAACCTTCTTAGTGACACACAATATGGTTTCCGCTCTGCAAGATCTACCGCAGATGTGCTGACGGTTATATCCCACAGGATTAGTGAATCTCTTGACAAAGGCTTCCTTTCTAGGGCAATTGCTCTTGGCATATCAAAGGCCTTCGACAAGGTATGGCATAAGGGTCTACTTCACAAGATTTCCAGCTACAGTATAACTGGAAATGTTTTCTCAATCATTAAATCATTTTTCTCCGATAGGCTCATAAGAGTAGTGGTAGATGGACAAAAATCGGAGGCCTGCAATATAAATGCTGGAGTCCCTCAGGGGTCAATCCTGGGCCCAACTCTCTTCCTGATCTACATCAATGACCTCCCTAAACATATACTTAAATCATTCGTTGACATCTATGCTGATGACACGACCATATACGGCAACACATCAAAGGCTGTAAATGACAAAGTTCTCTCTGATTCTCTCTCCTCTGATCTCGAGCGCGTGGTTCAGTGGGGGGAAGATGTGGCTGGTTACCTTTAATGCATCCAAAACCAAACTCCTATCCTTACATCATTAACGCTCTGATCCCCAGCTGGCATCAATTGTGATGGATGGCTCTCGTGTGGGTGAGGCCCGTGTTTTGACAAGCTTCTGGGTTTGACCTTTACTCCTGATCTGAAATGGAACACGTACATCAAGTCTGTTGCCAAGGTCGCTGGAAAGATGGTGGGATCTTTCTACCGCTCAAGAAGATATCTCACTACTGATGCAATTCTCTATCTATATAAAAGCCAAGTACGTCCCAAAACAGCCTATCATGCCTTGACAGAGTACAAAATAGACTTCGTGGCTTAGTGGGGGATGCCCTTTTCTCTACCCTGCAACCTCTCTCCCACAGAAGAGACGTTGCGAGCCTATCCTTGTTTTATCGTTATTTTCATGGGAAGGTGCTCGTCTGAGCTCCAATCTCTGGTGCCCCCTCGCCAATCTTTCACGAAAAACATCCGTCTAGCTGAATCCACTGTGAAAAATTTCCCCCACTCTATATCTGTGCCTAAATCAAAACGAGGATTCCATGAACAAAGCTTCTTTCTTAGAACTGCACGCATGTGGAACTCTGTTCCGTCTGCCTGTTTCTCTCCGGACTACAACTTGGATGTCTTCAAGTCCAATGTAAACAAATTCCTAATGAACCGCCCACTTAATTAGACACTTCATCGGATCTCCACACTAACGTAATGTACTTGCAATAACCCTTATCCCTGAGTGGCCTCCGGGCCTTGATAAGTGGTGATCACTGTGTAAAAAAAGAAGCATTTTAAATATTTGTGTACCGAATTTAATTTATGAACATTTTTAATTATTCATATGTGTAATAAATTTTAATTTTAGAAGCATTTTAAGTATTTATGTGTGCGACGAATTTAATTCCAGAAGGCATTTTAAGTATTTCCGTACCTAATGAATTAAATTTTATAAGCGACTAATTTAGTTTTAGGCAGTTTTTAATTATTTATATAATTTTATTTATTTAAAGTATTTATGTAATTTTATTTATTTTAAGTATTTATGTAATTTTATTTATTTTAAGTATTTATATAATTTTATTTATTTTAAGTATTTATATAATTTTATTTATTTTTAGTATTTATATAATTTTATTTATTTTAAGTATTTATATAATTTTATTTATTTTAAGTATTTATATAATTTTATTTATTTTAAGTATTTATATAATTTTATTTATTTCAAGTATTTATGTAATTTTATTTATTTTAAGTATTTATATAATTTTATTTATTTGAAGTATTTATATAATTTTATTTATTTGAAGTATTTATATAATTTTATTTATTTGAAGTATTTATATAATTTTATTTATTTGAAGTATTTATATAATTTTATTTATTTGAAGTATTTATATAATTTTATTTATTTGAAGTATTTATATAATTTTATTTATTTGAAGTATTTATATAATTTTATTTATTTTAAGTATGTATATAATTTTATTTATTTGAAGTATTTATATAATTTTATTTATTTGAAGTATTTATATAATTTTATTTATTTTAAGTATTTATGCATGCAACGAATTTAACTTTATAAGCAATAAAGTTAATTTTAAAAGCATTTAAAGTAGTTATGTGTGCAACGAATTTAATTTATAAGCATTTAAACTATTTATATATGTAACGAATTTAATTCCATAAACTAAAAATTAACTTTAGAAGTATTTCAAGTATTTATGTGTGAAATGAATGTAATTTTATAAGCAACGAATTTAAATTCAGAATCATTTTAAGCATATATATAAACGCAACAAATTAATTTTATAAAAAACAAATTAAATTTTAGAAACATTTTATGCATTTATATGTGCAATAAATCTAATTTTAGAAACATGTTGTATGTTTATATGTGCAATCAACTTAATTTTAAAAACATTTTAAGTATTTATATGCGTGACGAATTAAATCTTCGAAATATTTGAAGTATTTATATGTGTAACGAATTTAATTTTGTAAGCATTTTATGTTTATATGTGCAACGGATTAAATTGTAGAAAGATATTAATATTTATATGTGTAGTGAATTTAATTTTAAAGCTGTTTTTTAGTATCTATATGTGCTACGAATTAAATTGTATAAGCACTTAAAGTATTTAAATGTGACACGGATTAAGTTTTAGGTACATTAAAAGTATTTATCTCTTCGACAAATTAAACGTTAAAAGCATTTTGTTTATTTATAAGTGCAACGAATTAAATTGTAGAAAGATATTGAGTATTTATATGTGTAATTTAACTTAGAGTATTTATATGTGCAATAAACACCCTAGAAAACTGTGAATCGCTTAGTCTAGCATGGAATATCGCGTTTCTTCTCAGAACCAGTTACACAAAGCGCAGGAATTCCGTCCCTCATGAAGACCAAGTTCCCCGAAAGTGTAATGGTTTGGAGATGCCTATCTAGCATAAATCACACCATTTCGTACCACATATTTGAAAAGAACAGACTTAAAATGGACATATTAAATTTGGAGTATTGTTTAGAGCTTACATATAGCAGGACGATAGCCCCGTTTCAAACCTTCTGGAAAATTCCATAGTCGCTGTGGACATACATTCACAGCTTAACGAGTCATAACATATGCTTCACTATTTCGCCTAAGTTCAACTTTATGCTGCGTCGACCCAGCTGAGAATGACACCAACATATTGCCTGCAGCGGTAAGATAAGGTTAATAGCTAACATCAAACTGGCGTTCAGATGTCTCTCGAAGGACACTATAAAGGCCGTGTGCTCTAGGATCAGCTCCCATCTAGATGTTATGATAACAGTTCAGGTTGGCTTTCTTGAATAAACTGTATGCCGCAACACTTCCCCTGAGATATTCACTTTGACTTTTGAAAACCCATCAATTACTGGTCAAAATATTGTGTTGTTTTTTTCTTTTTCTAAAATGTCTTATCTTTTGTTTCAGAACAGCCTAATGTTTCAGTTCGTAAACATCTAGTGATATATTGTCTCTTCATCATCCCAAATATACGCACCCAAAAGCAACCGCCAAGTATTACCTGCGGTAACTCCTACATTATATATGACATCTTTTACATAAAATATCCTAATGCCCGATTCACAGTGGAGAGAAAATCAACTTTGATACTTAGATTTAATAACCACAAACTTAATATAACATAAATAAACCACATTCGGAAAAAACAAAATAAACATTTCAAATCAAACCGAACATATGCTAAATGTCATGAAGTACATTTTAACACACATAAGCAAAAAAGAAAAAAAAAAAAAAAGAAAAAAAAAGATTTTAAAACTAAGTACCTATAAATCATGTCTAAGCTTTGATGGCAGAATTTTTAATATGTATATGTTTTTATAGTTTGAGAATAATCTAGTTTTTACATGAACGTTTGCTACGTGACTGGATTATTTGTGCTTAACGGTCATAACAACAAGATGGGCGCGAACATGCTGATATAAATGAAAACGACATGTTTTCTTTGACATTCACTACATCGATTTCACGTATATTAACACGAAGAAATGAACGGTTTATAAGATAGAAAATGTTCTGTTTGTTTTTTGTTTTTTTTTGTAAAATTTTCATTGTTTTAAGTAACATATGATAAGCTCCTTGAAATGTCCTTCCCCCCTGACCTGAAGTGGGGACTACAAATCAGTTTCTTTTTACATAGGAGTCACCACCTATCAAGGCCCAGAGACCACTCGAGGATAAGGGTTAACGAGTGTAGAGTAATCAATGGGACATTATTGTAGTAATCGTTAGTAGGGGAGATTTGGTAAATTGGATTACTTGAGGGGAGCATCATCAAAAATAGTTGCGTCATTCTAGTAAAGCCTAGTAAATTCTAGTAAAGTCTAGTAAATTCTAGTAAAGTCTAGTAAATTCTAGTAAAGTCTAGTAAATTCTAGTAAAGTAAGTATAAAGGAATTTGATCGAATATCTTGATGGCTTGGCAGGCCAGAGAAGGTTCAATTCCTTTCTAGCCATGGGGACATTCGAGGAGATTTCCCGATTCTTGCGTGTTCTTCCACGCCTCTTCATGACGATCGGTTGAGAAAATCTGTCCAGAATACCGGCATATTTTAATTGCTTGCGGTTCTTTGCTGCCACGGCTGCATGTCCACCCATTTTCTCATTAAAATATCAATTAAAGAAGGGGGACTATTCGACATATCAACATTAAAATAAATATAACACGAAATATAATGTAAAAGAGTTTCTGTTTTTCATAAAACTATTTCTTATTTGCTAAATGGGAAGATCATTTTTAGCCAAGAAATCAATGTGACTTCAGCCCAGAATTCGATGGCATAGGTAAATGTAAAAAATCGTTCATACCAGACCCTTAGAAACCCCCTTTTTAATGGCGAGTCTTCATTTGGTCCTATAGACCACATTGCCCCCTCCCCCTAAAAATAATTACAAACGAAAATAATGATCGGATCCTTTTCAATCGTCACCTGACTTTTGCAGCGATTTCATTGGTTGTTTTCTTTCATTCCGTTAATTGATTATTCTCTCGATGTCACACTATTTCGGAACGGTTGAAACGCATATAGACTGAATTCAAACATGGCGTCTCGCTAATCGTTACACACATTTTTTTGTCTAATCGCTGAACGATTCGCCCGTAAGATTTCATACTAACGGTTACGCATTGACGCCTAAGAAAGGAGCACAAAAGAAAGAAGTGCCAATTAACTCAATTCAGATAGATTTATGCAAGTGTTTATTGTGTAATGTATGGTACAATTTTTTTTAACGACCAACGAGAGGAAAGATCAAGTTTAGTGTAAGAATAGATAGTACACTTTGCTTCAAGCCAAAAATTTAGGGCATCCGTAAAAAGAAAACGTGTCTGTGTATTTTGTATATATACCACATTATCCACTGCAATAGTTAGTAAAACAGTAACTAAATCGACAAAAAAACATGTTTTTTTTTTTTCTGAAATAAAAATGAATAAAAAACGAACGCAGATCTCGTGGGTATATCGTTGTTAATAAGTTTTGTTTAAATGAGTTTATTGTTTATGATGATATGAATTGTATGTATCGAAATTTAAATATTTATTGCTGCAATTGTACTGTTTAAAGATGTTTGTTTTATAAAGAAAAGTGCGAGAGCCGGCTAATCGACGACTTTATTGAAATTTGAACAGATGAATGTAACGTTAGAAAAAAGTGTGACGGCACTATCCTTAGAAGAATGCGTATACTTTTGGTGTCGTTGTTGTCAATGCGTGGCCGTTAGTATGAAACCTTACGGGCGAATCGTTCAACGATTAGACAAGAAAATGTGTGTAACGATTAGCGGGACGCCATGTTTGAATTCAGTCTATATGCTATCTAACCGTTCCGAAATAGTGGAACATCGAGAGAATAATGGATTAACGGAATGAAAGAAAACAACCAATGAAATCGCTGCAAAAGTCAGGTGACGATTGAAAAGGATCCGATCATTTGTACATTGATATTTATCTTTTAATTTCAGCATTAAAAGTATATATATATATATATATATATATATATATATATATATATATATATATATATATATATATATAGAGAGAGAGAGAGAGAGAGAGAGAGAGAAATATATATATGGTTGTATGTGACCCAATCATTATACATTTTGGAACATAGCTACCAGGTGAAAGGGTGAGTAATATAGGTTATATTAAGTTTTAATTGATTTTATGTAAAGAAAACAAAAAGGGGTCTACTTGAAATTTGAACAATAAGCATTAGACGTCGACTAATATTAGCTCGAAAACGAATCGTTTCCGAAACAAAACAAATATTGATCAGCATTATTTATTGTAAACATCTTACTGTTATTTCTATGTCATGGTCTCTATTTAATCTTGAGAGACAATGGGTATCCCCTATGAGGATGACTGCATGTGTAATTGTGAAGCAAGTGTTGCGCAACCACCAACCTAATCTAACCTGAATCAGCAGTTTGGTTCCTAAGGTAAAAAGTTCAGGACGATTGGGGACCATGCCAAGATCCCAAGTGAAATAAGTCTGGACCTGGTGTAGCAACATACACCAACATACAACATAACCATAAGATGGTACCAAATAAATAGGAAAGACGTGGGATCCATTTCAGGTAACAGACAAAGAAGAAAAGGTAAATAAACACCGACTAACGAGAAAACGGCGAACGAAATGGACCACAAACAAATTTCAGTAGTGAGTTACAGTTACAAAAAACAACCGTTTTGTAAAAAAGAAATTAGATTAATGTACTTAAATAATGGGGATAAATGGGTGGATATGTCAGCGACAAACGGCAACGAAGCAAAGGGCACGTGTCAAGTGCAACGGTTGAAAAAATGTTTTTGAAATGAATCCTCTTCTTTTACAAAATGTACAGCGGCTTTAAAAAGATGTCAACAACTTGTGTGTTCTTTTGCATTTAACCGATCTTGGATAGTGAACGAGCCCACACAAACATTAAAAGCCTTCTGTAAAAACAATCTCTTTATTTTTGTCTTTCTATCTGTCTGCCTCTTTCTCTCTCTTGCTTTCTCTCTTATATATATATATATATATATATATATATATATATATATATATATATATATATAGAGAGAGAGAGAGAGAGAGAGATATAGATAGATAGGTGCGTGTGTGCGTGTGTGTGTGTGATAATATAAAAAACAGTTATGTATATAGATCAAATAGTTTGTTATATGAATCAAATTTCAGAGCGAAAATGAACCTCGGTTTTCAAATCTTACTTTTATTTACGATTTAAATTTGATTCCATAACTATATATATATATATATATATATATATATATATATATATATATATATATATATATATATATATATATATATAGTTATGGAATCAAATTTAAATCGTAAATAAAAGTAAGATTTGAAAACCGAGGTTCATTTTCACTCTATACCGAGGTTCATTTTCGCTAAATATATATATATATATATATATATATATATATATATATATATATATATATATATATATATAGAGTGACAAAAAAAAAAAACGGGCCCAACTCTAATTAAGCGTTGTTTCTTAGTATTTTGTCCGAATGAAATGAAACTTTGGTCATGACTAATTTATTATATTTAAAACATCACATGAAAACACTAGGGTCTTTGGCCTTTTTTTTCTCTTCTACAGCATATGTTCTAGATGGCCTCCATTTAGCTTTTGTTTTTATTTGGGTCACCCTGTGTGTGTGTGTGTGTGTTTGTGCGTGTGTATGAGTTCGTTCCCTAGAGGCTCTGCAACGACTGGGTCGATTTTATAAAATTTAACACAAATGTACTTTACGTCGTAGAGTGTTCAGATTTTTAATCAGAATGTCTTCGATAGGTATCAATAATTGAAAAGAAGAACAGGCGATTTTGACCAAAGTTAAAACCTTATACAGCCTAACATCACAATTACCTTTGAGAAGTTTTATTAGCCAAGAAATCGAAAAGATCGGCATATAAAATCAACAGATTGTTCTTTGATATGACAGGGGCGCATTTTAATGGAAGTCCTACATCAGATCCATTACCAAAATCACTGGGAAAATAGTGGAATTGTTCTAACGCTCCAGAAAATATCTCACCTGTTACAAGAATGAAATACGTCTTAAAATGGAATACTATTATGGGGTGGAGCTTCTAAGTGTACCTTTTCCTTGACAGGGTGCAAAACCGTCTTCGAAATTTAATGGGCGATGATCGTTTCGCCTCCTTACTTCCTCTTTCTCATAGAAGAGACATTGCGAGTCTTTCTCTCCTCTAATATTACTTTTAGGATAGGTACTCATTTGAGCTATCAACACTCCCCGTAGAACGTTCGCAATAAATACAAGACTACCTGCAACTACCAGCAACAACTTTCCGTATTCTGGATCTATGCCTAAAACTAAACAAAAATTCCATAAGCAGAGTTTCTTTCCTAGAACTGTCGGTCTGTAGATGCAATACGGCTTCCCCGCTAACTATAGATTAGTCGTTTTCAAATCCAATGTGAATAAATTCCCGTTGAACCGTCCTCTTAAATAATGTGGCGCTACCTAAGTTTTACTACGACCTTCTTATCTTACCATCAACCTAACATCTAACTCTTATTCTAGAATGGCCACTCGGCCTTGATAAGTGATGACCTTTCTAGTAAAACAAACAAAAAACAAAAACGAAACAATAAACAAGAAAAATTAGTAGATTCAGCAGGTTCAGATTTGTGGGGAACCAACTGTAGTATTCAGGTGCGAATGCACTTGTGTGGAATGATCGCCTTTCCAAAATAAATAAAGAAAAACAGCTGGTTTACGGAAATGTCAATCTCTCTCTCTCTCTCTCTCTCTCTCTCTCTCTCTCTCTATATATATATATATATATATATATATATATATATATATATATATATATATATATATATATATATATCAGGTTGTCAAGAAAGTCCTTGCGGTCTTAAATCTTGAAATTCAGATGAGCATATCTCGGCTCAAACAAAAATTTATTGATCGAAATAAGCGCTATCAGAATTAACCCACTTTTGCCAACGCAAAACAAGTGTATTTATGGCAGTAGCATAAAAATTCTTGCGTTCTGGTGACGATAAAATTATTAGAGGCGTTTTTGATATCGCTTAGGTTTTTGAATAACAAGAAAGTTGTCGATATGCTTGAAAAAGTGGTAGTGGCAGGTGAGAGGTCTGGAGAGCATAGCGGATATGGAAGAGACGGTAGACGAATTCGCCCGTCTTCTGCAGCGTTGGTTTAGCCATGTGCATCCGGGCATTGTCGTGGGGAAGAATTGCATTTCATCCATTTTTTGACAGTACTTCCTTTGGTAGTCGCAGAAAACCAAACAGTCAGTTGATATTACTTTTAGTGTAACTCTGGCTTCGGGAAGTGTCGCAGACCTTCCTCGGGGTCTAACCACTGAGCTGAGCGTCACCGGTTGTCGTAAAGAATCCACTTTTTATTACAAGTCACAATCCGGTCGAGAAATGGGTCGTTCTTGGTGCGTAAAAGAAGGGAAGATAACATAACGGCGTTAAGTTTGATTGTCGTTCAGTTCGTGAGGAACTTATTTATCAGGTTTTTTTCTTTCCAATCGCTCTCAAGGGGAAATCGTATACGTTACGTCGATTTAAGAAGCAAGTTCCCTAACAGTTGTGCGTAGATTGACTTCAACTAAGGTTCTTAATCGGTCCTTGTTAACATCTGATGGCCGACCGCTACGCTCATCACCTTCAAGACTCTGGTCGCCGCCACGATATTTTTTAAAAAAACCATTTTGCTGTGCATTCAATAGTGCTTCCTAGGTCAAAAACTTCGTTGATGTCGCGAGCAGTTTCAGCAGCTTTTCGGCCTAGCTGGAATTGAAATAAGAAAATTGTGCGAATTTGCTTTTTTCCATCTTGTATTCAACGTTCTGAAATGAAGACATAAATGTTTTACAACGATTGTAATTCAAATGATTAAATAGAGGAGGAAACGCTCTTTAAAGTTATATATAAAGTCAATGTATTACAACGAAAATTTATTAGAAAATACATCATTTGAAATCCAAATGACAAATTCCGCAAGAACTTTCCCCTCAACCCTCAACGTAATATATACACACACACACACACACACACACACACACACACACACACACACACACACACACACACACACATATATATATATATATATATATATATATATATATATATATATATATATATACAGACCAATCAACATATTGATTTAAAAAATAAAAAATGAAAATAAGGGTTAGCTAACCAGGTTTCATTCCTCGTTCAACAGAGCTAAATCGAGGAAAATACGATTTTAAAAAAAGTCATGAATATGGCAGGGGAGAAAAAAAAAAGCTAAAAATAAACGGGGGAAAATTTCATAGAAACTGAATTAAGTCCTAAAAGATTTTCTTTTTGCTTGCAAAGAGAAGGTCTCGAAGACTTAATAAAAATAGTCTCTAGAATTTTTAATTGAAAGGGCGCTGAAATTCGTGGCACACGCATGATTATTTATAAGGTGAGTGAAAATCGCAGAACCATACGAAATGTTTAGAACATCCGAGGGTGAAAAATTTGCATAACGAATCTTTGATAGTACATGTTGTTTCAAACGGAAATCCAATCTTTGCGATGTTCGCCCAACGTAAGTGCGCACATTTAAATAAATAAATAATAGAATTATTATGGTGGAGGGAAGAACATGTTTGCAAATGGACGACAACATAGATCTGGTTGAAAAAACAATGCGTGGATTCGATGCAGAATAACGCCGTTGCACAGACAAAGAGATTTGCTTAGCAAATCGGTCACTGATATTACATAGCCAAGGTAGACGTAGGTAAACAGGACATCTATTAACAATAATTTCTTTAGGTTTATAAAAATTCGAAACTTTCTTATTAATAGTAGTTTCAACAATATCTAAGGGGTAAACATTGTCACAAAGGGTCTTAGTAATAAATTTAAGCTCGTCATCCAGATTAACTTTAAAACAAATTATCAAGGTCATATATGCTATAGTCTTAATTAAATTGTATTTTTGGTTTGTAGAACAAAATGAGTCCCAACGCATATAGAGACCGGCAAAGGTTGGTTTACGATAAACAGAAGTAAGAAAACACATGGATGTCTTAGACACAAGAACATCCCAAAACGGAAGAGTTGAATTAGTTTCTTTGTTTACCGTAAACTTATGGGCTGGATGAACGCTATTGAGGGACACAAAAAAGCATCCGCATTCGTTTCGTTGTCAAATAAGCAAAAACTGTCATCAACGTAACGAAAGTAAATGTCTGATTTATGCAAACCAGATAATTGACCCTGTTCATGAAAACCCACAAAGATATTAGCCAACGCTGGTCCCAATGGGGAACCCATGGCCACACCATCTGTCCGTCTGTACATACTATCATTAAAACTGAATTCAACCGACATGGTGGCGTATTTCATCAATTCTACAAAAATATTTTCTGGAATTGAGGGAGTTGGAAGTTTACTCTGATATAAGGCGTCACTATAAATATTAATAGTCTCTAATAATGGGATGCAAGTAAAAAGACTAGAAATGTTAAAAGAACACATACATTTTCCTGAATGAGTATAATTTTGCATAAAGGTAGCAAAGCTAAAAGAGTCCTTAATGTAAAATAAACTATAACATTCGAAAACGGGTTATAAAATACTTGTCAACCATTTAGTTGAGAGGACCCGATCATAGATAAGATGTCTCAACAGTATACCCTCCTTTTATGGTTCTTAGGCACACCATAAAAACGGGGGCAAATAAAACCGGTGGGTCAAATTAAATTTGAAATGAAAGTGGGAAGAACACCACTTTTGACTCCCGTTTATTTTTTGCTTTTTTTATCCCCCCCATATTCATGACTTTTTTTTTTTAAATCGCATTTTCCTCGATTTAGCTCTGTTGAGCGAGGAACGAAACTTGGTTAGCTAACATTTATTTTCATTTTTTATTTTTTAAATCATCATGTTGATTGGTCTGTATTAAATTATTATTATTATTAAATTCTGTATTCCTCTCCCCGAAAGACTTTCAAATATATATATATATATATATATATATATATATATATATATATATATATATATTTGTATATATGTATATATATATATATATTTGTATATATGTATATATATATTGTATATATGTATAAAGCGGACATTCGCCGGTAGTCGAATGGAAAATAATGAGACAAGCTACCACATGCAGACATTTGAAGACCCATGTAAATTATGCCTCCATGAAAAATTGTCTATCCTGTACTTTAAAGAACCTCAAAATCTATTAAACTGTAGGCGGGAAATAGCAAACAACTGTGTTCACAAAATAAAACTTACTCTAGGATAGCGATACAAAATAGCTTTAAAACTAACAATAACAATATTAAATAAACATGAATATACATAAACGATCACACACATATATGTATATATATATATATGTGTGTGTGTGTGTATATATGTGCATGTATGTGTGTACACATAGGTATATTTATATGTATAAAAAAAGGAGAACGTCTACCTAAAATAACTAACCTAGTTCTAAAACAGATCCTTTGTTTGATAAACTGCATGCCCATTGGCTGATAGGAAGGGGCGCGATGGATACTAGAAAGCTGATTGGCCAACTAGAAATCCTCAACATATATAAAAACAAGAAGCAACCACAGAATTCGCGCATAAGCCTGGCGAATCCTATAGTTGAATGAAACGCAGAATATTCAGTGTAGCTTAATCGCCATATATATTTTATAAATTACTATATATATATATATATATATATATATATATATATATATATATATATATATATATATAAGAATGAGTATTACTTTTAACGAGAACGAGATAACTTTTAAATTTTAATGTTTACACTCCTTGCTGATGATGGCACGTTTTTGGTAGATCCCCCAATCTAAGTTGTAAACTTTACAAAAATGTAATAATAATGCGCCCATATTGATCACCTCGTTGTCTAAAAGTCATACTCCTTAATTCCTAATACTAAATTCGATATTCTATTTAACCGATTTTCCATTTAACCAAGCGCGTACATATTGTTGGTGCTCGTGCGCGCGCATCAGTCTTTTTAAAATATGTTACTTAATATAATCAAAGTTTTATGCAGAGAAATTCACGTAATTCAACGATTAGCATCATCATGTGACAAGAGTCTATTCAAAGTGATTTTGAAACATGGGAGTTATGTTGATAAATAAATATTTCCTTAAATAGAATATGAAATTCGTTTTTGTTTTTGGTTAATATTGTATTGTTCTTTATTTCATATAAATAGATATATATATAATATAAATATATAATATAAATAGAAATATGAAATTAGAATATTATTTTATTTCAGAAAATATACATTTTAAACACTTGCAATAAAGTGATACACACTTAAAAATACCAGAAAATAGAAAAATTAGCATAGCTTCCAAAATATTTGTTTAAATTCCACAAAAAATCAGGAAAATAAGGCACCTTGTTATGCTCTACGAAATAGTCGCGAAGGCTCAAGCAATATGGAACGTTAGAGAAGGGAGATAACCACTACTGGAATCCTGTCGCTGAAATTTCGGAGAAAGCCAAACTATAAAAAATTAGAGTCAAGACTGAAATCATACAATGTAAGATAAAAATAGCAGAAATCATAAAAAAGGCTTGGAACGAGGAAACCAACCCACAAAGAATAGTGAAAACTGCCAGAAATCCAATAAACTGTTCCCATCCAAAATATAAGTCAGATGCAAATATTTATGCATGTGGCAATGTCAACCTCGGCCCATACTATACACAATTCATGATGGGTCAAATATGATGGAAAATCAAGAAAGGAGAGTACCAACAAAACTTCTATTGCGAAGAGAATTGGAATCGAAGGGAAGCTTATTGCTATTACAATGACAGAGATAACCAACATGATAAATCAATGATAAACAGCTGTTGTGATAACGCAAACTTGTTTTTGTTACGATTGTCGATATAGGTGGAAAGTACTGGAAATCTGTGAATATTTGTTGTCACTCAGAATCCAGGAAATATGCACAACTTACGGGACCCAGGTAATGTTGTATGTAATTAAACGAAGAACAATAAGTCGGCTATGTTTATAAATTACCAAAATCCTTATTTATTTGTTTGCTATTTAAAAATCAAATCTTCAAAATAAATGGAAATTCTGATAATTTGTTTAATAGATTTGAACTTAAACAGAAAACAAGGTTACCATAACAATTATTTTGTATTGTTGACCTTTAATTGCAAACTCGCCGATTGAGGGTGATATTCTTCCTGTTTACATTGTCTTTACGTCTTATGTCCCATCAATCGGAGCGTATGCAGCTAGGGGCTGGCAAAATAATGAGACTTTTTAGACTCCTCTCTAAGAGCAATAAACTGAAGAACAGAAACAAAAATGCAAAGAATGAAAGTCAGCGACATCCACCTGATAAAGAGCACGATCATTAAACCTTCTATTCTAAAAGGCGGATTATCTCGAATTTCAGATGCGTCAAAAAATCAACATATTTGAACGCACCAGAATGTAAAAGTGTTACCCAACAAATGTAAACCAGCGTTTACTTAACCCCCCCCCCAAAAAAAAAACTATTAATTTGAGAAGAAAGTTCTTGCGGAATTTAAAATTTTGATTTCAAATGATTTATTTTCAAATCAGTTTTCGTTATAACACCTTTACTTTATTTATCACTTTAAGGAGTGTTTTGAATTACAACCGTTTAAAAACAATTATATCTTCTTTTCAGAACGTTGAATACAAGATGGAAAAAAAGCAAATTCGCGCAAGTTTCTTTTTTTAATTCAAGCTAGGCCGAAAAGCTGCTGAAATAGCTCGTGATATCAACGAGGTTTTTGGCCTAGGAACCACTACTGAATGCACAGCACAATGATGGTTCAAGAAATTTCAAGGTGGTGACCAGACTCTTGAAGATGATGAGCCTAGTGGACGACCATCAGATGTTGACAACGATCAATTAAGAGCCTTAGTCAAGGTCAATCCATGTATAACTGTTTAAGAACTTGTTTCTGAATTCGAGTAAACGTATATGGCGATTTGCAACCATTTGAGAGAGATTGAAAAAAAAAGGTGATAAATAGGTGCCTCACGAATTGAATGACAACCAAAAGAAATGCTGTTATAAAATACTATCTTCCCTTCTTTTACGCAACAAGAACGACCCGTTTCACGACTGAATGTTGATTTGCGATAAAAAGTGTTGTTCTTTACGAGAACCAGCGACGCTCAGTGGTTAGCCGCTGACGAACTTCACTACACTTTCCGAAGCCAAAGTTGCACCAAAAGAAGATCATGCTGACTGTTTGGTGGTTTCCGACCCGTCATATTAATTACAGTTTTTTGAATGCATACGAAACTATTACGGCGGGGAAGTACTGTTAACAGATGAATGAAATGCACCAGAAACTTCGACAACAGCACCCAGCATTAGTTAACAGAGAAGGCCCAATTCTCCTCCACGACAATGCCCAACCGCATGTTGCTAAACCGACTCTACAGAAGATGAATGAATTGGTCTACGAAACTCTGCCTCATCCGTTATAATCTCAAGACCTTTCACCTACCGACTACCACTTTTTCAAACATCCTGGCAAGTTTTCTGCGTGAAGAATTCTTCCAAAACCTAAGCGATATCAAAAACGCCTTCAGTGACTTTATCGTCACCAGCACGCGTGATTTTTACGTTACTGGCATAAATACATTGATTTTGCTTTAGCAAACGTGTGTTGATTCTGAGGCCGCTTATTTCGATAAAAAACAAATTGTTATTTGAAGCGAAATATTTACATCTGAATTTAAAAGTTAAAAGCCGTGAGAACTTTCTTTTCAACTCAATCGTTTATCCTAAACACATATTTAACATATCCCAGAGGATCAACCAATAGTCTTTATCTATTAGACAGGGTATAAATAAGGTCCCTCACTGTCAACCAAGCCCAAGTCCCAGTCCCATCACCGTAATTTTCTATACCTGAACTCGTAAAACTGGTGCCCCCTTTATGTAAACATATCCAATTAACCTGACAAGCAGTAAAATCAACGTCTCTAATCTAGACTTTTCATTTATGAGTGAAAAAAAATAATTTTCTTTAAATACAATTCATATAAGAATCAGTTAGAGTGATTTGATTTTAAAAAATTCAATTTTTATTTAATTTTTATTCGCTTAATTCAGTTTCGTTGTTTTTCAAAATTCTTTTTTTAAACAGTAGAAGCAAGATGTCCCTTGAGCGTCGCCGTTAACAGTGTTATCACAATTTGGCCCATATCTGCTCCAAACCATTAAATGATTACACTGGGGATCTACGATTTATTCCTGCACTAAGAAGAACTCTGTACAGAAATTAGCAGAAACTGTTTAATCGTCGATTTTTAATGAATCTGTCAGCATTTATTAACCTGTAAAAGTGTAACATGTCAAAACTCAGAACCCACACGTTGCATGCAGAGAGTCGCAAGGAAACAAAGACAAGGAAATAATTCAACTCATTTTTTTTCAGTTGAAACAACAGATATTTATTTACAGGTTCTTCTCTTATTCCAAAGTATTCTCGTACTTCAATGTTCTTAACAAGACTCTGACGTGTCGAACACGTGGTACGCTGTCTTTTTCCGGCCATGTTTAGGACACGTCTTTCCATGTCGCTCCCGGGCGACGTGTGTAAAACGTCTTTGTCTGTCCTTCTCGGTCACGTTTGTCATTTTTTAAAATAATTCTTTTGCTTCGTTCTTCCTCGCTGTGACGTCCCTTGCACACGACTCGGTCATTTGCATACAGCTGCTGCTGCTGTCATACGCATTCTGTTACAAACAGACTTCTATCAGATGTAACAAATACGCCAATGACGCAGCAATTCAATGCAAAATTAAGCAGATGCTGAGACACTGTAACCTCTTCTATAAAACTGTTTTCATCTTTTACTTAATTAAAGCAATCTTATTTTATTTTTGTCAAATTCATTGAATTAAAAAATATATTCGGTTCAATTGTAATCAATAACGATTACTGCTGTTGCTGTTGTTGTTGCTGCTGCTGTTGTTGCTGTTATTGTTATTGTTGCTGTTGTTGCTGTTATTATTTTTGCTGCTGTTGTTGTTGTTGAAGCATCAGGATGATGCTCATTATAATTCATAATAATGTTGTTAGCATTCGCCCCCGCCTCGTTATCTTAATATTTCTTTTTTGAAATATATCGGATACTTACTAGAGGAACCACATGAAGGTTGCCAACCTTCTTAAGTGAAAGTGTTTCAGTGGAATTAACTGGGATCGATCTTGGCACACCCAGTTTGTAATCTCGCATCGTTAACCACTGAGCCACTGTCACTTCCCGGTAGCTACTTGGTGCGGTTTATAATTTCGCATGAATCAGATGATTATTGCTGGCATTCTTTCCCCAGATATCTTTCACAAAAGACACTGGGTATTTACAGAATGAACCACATGAAGGTTGCCAACATTCCAAGTGATGGTGTCTCTGTGGAACGAATTGGATTTGAACTTAGCATATTCAGCTTGCCAGTCCGTGTTACTAACCTTTTAACGGCCGTCATCCGTTGTTACTTGTTGTTTTTGTTGTTTTTGCGCCTCGTGCTCTTCTTCTTCTTCTTCTTTGTCATCTTCCTCCTCATCTCCTTATACTCTCTTTCAGCTCTACTCATCCTTTATCCCTTTTTTCTATTCCATTGCATGTCTTTTTCATCCCCCCTTTCGTTTACCTTTTGATTCCAATGACAGTAACAATGTTATTTCTGCCACCTAGGAATTGCTTGGTCCTTCTAGTAGGATATTAATATTTAACGTCTTAAGTTTAAGTATTATACCGCTTACAATACAGTATGTCTTATTGAGATATTTAGTTTATTGGTATATTTGATCTTTATACTATGGTGACACGAGTATCAAATGTTCTTGAAATCTACCATCACCTAGAGTTAGTATGTTTCTCCCATTTTCTTAATCTGAACATGTCAGAAAAATCCGAAATAGATAACAGAAATGCGTGCATCTAACATATAAGCAAATAGTATGGGTCTATTCGTATTGATACGCAAGAGAACGATACAGTATTATTTCTGTTACTATCTAAATTTTTTTTAGTTTTATGAGGAATAATTTCTTAGTGTGAAACTAATTTTAATAAGAAAAACATTTTCGTTTTACAAAATAATAATAACTAGCGGGTCCTGTGGAAATTCCACATAGACGCTTGCCATATTTGATATATTGCTGCTGGAAATTCTATGGACGTTCAGCGAGAATGGAGACCCGCGAAATTATTGTAGCCCTTTTGTTAAAACTCTAAAAGTATTTATATAATAATCTGGCTAATATGGTATCAGAATATATCTGGTTATTATGGTTTATCTCCAGTATTCTTATAAGAGTCTGTGACATATTTCAATTGTATGGACGCCCGGTGCGAATAGATACCTCACGATATTATTTTCCATCTTTAGACAGAACAGATACTAACCTTGGATTCTAGCCAGAAGACCAATAAAGTATATTTTAATTTCACGTATAGTCCAAAAGCGATATCATTTTTTTTTTTATTTTAATGTTTTTTCTAATTTCTTTTTCGGTGATCGGGAGACTCTATTTATTCAAAAGGAGGATAGGAGGTGATAATATACTACAGATATAATATTAGCGTATCTATATACTAATTTAATGTTCGTAGTATGTTATCACTATCTATCCTAATTTTTCAATAAATAGAATCTCTCCATCGATTAATTTATAATCTGGAAACCATGACACACGTAAATACGTACGTTAAAGGTACTATGGTATTAATATATAGATAATCGGAAGTTAATATATAGAAAATCGGAAGTTAATAAACTTCACGTGTTATTTTGTTGAGTTAGTTATGTTAATTTTTTTAGATAAGTGTCGTTCATTTGGTGAATTCTAAAAAACAGGATTCAGTTTGTGAATAAAAGAATGAAGGCGCCATATTTAATCATGGCTCTCAAAACACAGTAAGTCCGTCTGTTCCACGTTTTCTCCGAAAATACTGTAAAAATCTTGTATGAATTTTGTAAGAGATTAATAAGATTTGTATTTAATGCAAAAATGGGCACAAATTTAACCATATTCGGCCATCAATTTGGTTAAATCACCCATTTGAAGTCAACGGGTTCTAATGTTGTCTGTTTTTAACCTGCTAAATCGTCTAGTAAAAATATATTTTCGAACACAATACCAAATTAAGTTAATGATAGTACGAGTGCAGGAAATGTGAAAAATGGATTTTATGACTTGAGACATTTAGAATTTTTTTTTACAAGGTGGTCACTACTTATCATGGCCCGGAAGCTACTCGGGGATAATCGTTATTGCGTGTACAGTAGGTTAATGTTGAGATATGATAAAGTGTCTACTTACAGGGGCAGTTCATCAGGAATTTGCTTATGTTGGACTTGAAGACATCCAAGTTGTAGTTTCTAAGAAAAAAGCTTTGTTCATGGAATCTACGTTTTGGTTTTGGCACCGATAAAGAGTGGGGAAAATTTTTGACAGTGATTTCAGCTAGACGGGTGTTTTTCGTGAAAGATCGGCGACGGGGGATCAGGGATTGGGGCTCAGACGAGCACCTGCCATGGAAGAATAATGGTAAAAAGCAAAATTTATGGTGAGGTTTTTCGATATGAACTGTATAGCCTTATTTTATGTAACATGAGATAAACACGTGATATAAAATAAGACTATACACTGTCTATTTCTGCAAACGCAAAATATAACTTCGTCCTGCGTGGTATATTTAGAAATAGAATTCCCCTTGTTTCCTGGTTGATTTTTAAGCTAACTTGGTAGTTACGACCGGCCGTCGATCTGTACATTGCCTTCACACTTTTGTCGATGTTCATGGTTTCTAAAACTTTCAGACAGGTCAACATCTTAACATGTTTTGCATTAGTCGCCGATACACGTTACCAGATTCATCCACAAATCAAATCATATTTACTTGTACTTTAACCATGCATCTCTCTATATTTGTTTACCCTGACCGTACATGTTCTTATCGAATGCTTTAAAAATAAATAACTAATATAGTCTTTTAACATAGTTTCTCCGTTAGTAACTATATGTTTTATTTTCACTACTATATGTATCACTGTTTGTTACATATTCTTACGATTAATTTCAACAAACCGTTTTTGTATGTATGTAAACTTTTAATATAGTTAAATCGATGGCACACAATATAAGTACTTATGCATGACACATAGGACGAACTGGCATGATATTTGAGAGTATAGGCGTAAATAACCTACTGGGTTGGGATAGAATTTCTAAAATGTATCAAATACAATACAAATTATAAAATGAATATGGAATGCGACACAATTCGCTGTCGCTGTGGAGGTTGCGATTTTATTTATTTACTTACATGGGATGGCTTGACAAACAAAAGATACATACATTATATAACGAAGCCACTGACACTACGTATGAAAATGATGAAGCCGTGACGCGGAGTGACGTCACAGCGGAGGAAGAAAAGAGAGAAGAAATAGAGGAAAAAACGCACATCGAAGAGAGATCAACATTTTCGTGTCAACATGATAGAGATTTTTTAACTACGTAGCGAATTTTTAAACAAGATGCAAGACTCATTTACCTTCCGCACTTTTAACAAGATTTTCGAACCACTACATTGTCGCTAGTTTGGAAAATACGTATAAGGTGACTTAGTGTGGATATGAGCTAGCAACTAAAAATTAACTCGTGACGAATTTATTTCCTTTGTTCCTTTGCGAGACTTTCATATACACAACTTCAGATCTGTGTTAAAATGTCGCTACCCTGTTAAAATTATATTTGTGAACATTTTAAATATTTTGACGGTTGGCCGAAAACATTGTATGCTCTGAATAGAAAATCATAAAATGCTTTTTAGTGGATTCGTAAGAGTTTATCCATATCTATCTATACTCCTATAAATTCGTTTTTTCTTTTGTGTCTATTGATATTCATATTAAAAACCCTCTATTTATTTAAAAGGAGAATACAATTTTTATATATGGGTTGTGGGATTGCATTCACTAGCAAAAGATCTAGCTAATTTACATATTCTTTCAAACTTTCATTTTAATTAATTTCCTATTAGTTTTTCGGTTTTCTTATATGATGATCATCTTTAGTTAACTATTACGTGTAATTATATTCATGTAGATATGCTACATGATTTATACTTGCATAATATGTACGCAAAACGTTTACAGTAAACACAAAATTGTTTCCATATATATTTATGTATACGTATATTTTTTTGTTTAATATATATATATATATATATATATATATATATATATATATATATATATATAAGTGTCTGTCTGTGTGTCTGTGTGCCTGTGTACATTTCCCTACGCAATAATTCTGTCAATTTTAAGTCTACAGACTCGAAATTTGATATACAGGGTACTGAGTTTTGAAAAAAATCTGTGTAATTCGTTTTCGGCTAGAAATTTTGCTATTGAGGGGTCAAAGTTCAACGATTCGACCATTGAGAACTCTACCAAACTCAACAGACAATTTTGGGTTTAAACACTTGAAACTTGATATAGGTTCCTTGGACATGGATATCACTTAATAACTGTATTTGAGCCCTAAACAATAAATGTTAAGGGGTCATTATAGGGGCCAAAGTTAAAAAAAGTTTGACCTCCGCGGTTTCCACCAAATTACTAAGATAATTTCTTGTCTAAACATTTGAAATTTTACATAAAGGGTATTCAGATATAGGGCAAGCTTTTTAATCGGTTTGAGTCGAAAATTTTTAGTTACCAATATATAAATGGTGGCGTATGTATGTATGTTTGCATGTGTGCCTAAAACTTTCGACAGGGACGACGGACTTTTACAAGATCAATATCATTTTGAAGTTCGACCTTTCAGACGCAAAATTGGCTAAAAATATTAATATCTTCACCTTCAACTGAGCACTTTTCTACAATGGGGAGGGTTGCTTTTTTTCGCCGATATTTTTTTAAGTCATCTTCTCCTTTCTATTGTCTAGCCTTAATTAAAGCCTACGTCACTTCCAGTTTGGCGATGGTCGTAACGACAAAGACGTCAAGGTTTTCCCCCGTTCTGTTCGTCCTTCGCGGTACGAGTTCGAGCCTGCCTTTCTACTACCACTATTTTTTTTGCTCCACACACACATCCAAACACCCGGGCAACGCCGGGCTGAAATTTTAGTATATCTATAAAAGTGAACGTATCTCTGTGTGTGTGTGTGTGTGTGTGTGTGTACATTTAACTACAAAATAACTCTGTCAATTTTCAGTCTACAGACCCAAAATTTCATATACAGGATACTGAGATTTGTGAAAATCTTTGTAATCCATTTTCGGCCAGAAATTTGGCTGTTAAGGGGGTCAAATATCAACGATTTGACCTTTGAGGACTCTACCAAACTCCTCCGACAATTTGGGGTCTAACCACTTGAAATTTTAGATATAGGTTCCTTGAACATGGATCTAACTTAATAACTTGATTTGAGCCCTAAACAATAAATGTTAAATGGGTCGTAATAGGAGTCAAAGTTAAAAAATGTTTGACCTCTGCGGTCTCTACCAAATTACTCAGACAATTTCTGGTTTAAACATTTGAAATTTTACATAAAGGGTATTCAGAGATAGGGCAAGCTTTTTAATCGGTTTGGGTCGAAAATTTAAGCTACCAATATATAAATGTATGTATGTATGTTTGCATGTCTGCTTAAAACCTTCGACAGAGGCGACGAATTTTCACAAGATCAGTATCGTTTTGACCCTTCAGTAAAATTAAAAATTGGTTAAAAACCTTAATTTACTCACCTTCAACTGGGCACTTTTCTACAAGGAGAGGTCTCTTTTTTCACCGATATTTTCGAAAGTCATCCGCTCTTTTCGATTGTCTAGCCTTAATTTAAACCTAAATAACTTCCGGTTTGGCGGTAGTCGTAACAGCAAAGACGTCACATTTTTCCGTTCTTTTCCTCCTTCGCCGTCCGGGTACGAGCCTGCTTTTCTACTACCACTTTTTTTTTTGCTCAACACACACCTCTAAACACCCGGGCAATATCGGGCACCCATGCTAATATATATATATATATATATATATATATATATATATATATATATATATATATATATATGAACATAGAAACGTGGAAGATCTACAGCTAAACGTTTTCCTCGGCTGTTGCGTGGGCTTTATCAAGAAAATGACACACAGCGTTATGTGCCAGTTTTAGTTATAAAAATCTTTTGATAAGGCCCACGCAACATCTGGATGAAACGTGTTTTAGGTATTCAATATTTCTATTTTAATTCATACTATCGCATTTAATTTATCATTTTATCATATATATCATATATATCATATATATATATATATATATCATATATATCATATATATATATATATATATATATATATATATATATATATATATATATAAAATGAAAATTACTATTGAATTTACCAAAATGATCCAAGATGGTAAAATTAAAGTAAATTATAAATATTAAAGAATTAATATTTATAAACTTATCTCAGCCAGATATAAAAGCTCGATAATACCAAATAGGAAATAGAGCTTATAATATGAGCAAACAGTTAATGAAATATGTTAAAAAACACTTTGAAATGAGTTAAAAACATATTTAATCTGAAAAGGAAACACTAGATAGATCCATTTATCCATTTATCTAGTGTTTCCTTTTCAGATTAAATGTTTTTAACTCATTTCAAAGTGTTTTTTAACATATTTCATTAACTGTTTGCTCATATTATATATATATATATATATATATATATATATATATATATATATATATATATATATATATAAATGAGATAAGTGAGAGATTAAAGATCAAGTGAATTTTCCTGTGAGATATTACATTTAGATAATGCTTTCAGGACGATCCTAGCCAAAAAGGTAAAGCTCAATAGATAAAAATAAAGCAACGTATAAGTTTAATGATTAAACTTAAATTCTGTAGATTAAAATATATACAAATACTGGAAAAAGATATTTCCGATTATTTACCAATCCAAGACCTGTTGAATTCGTGGATTCTCGCACTCAAAATTTGCATATATGACTCGACGTATAAAGCTTTAAAAATTTACACACCCATATACGTATGTCATTATGGACAGAAATATATGCAATGAATTTTTAAATTGACTCACTATTTGAAGCAGGGGGCTACTATCAGAAGCAGGGGGTGGTTCGCATATATATAACTATATTTTACGGTAGACAAGGAAACGAATACTACTCTTCCGCTTTTTTATGTTCTTGTGCCCAAGACATCCTCGTGTTTTCTTACTTCTGTTTATCGTAAACCAACCTTTACCGGTCTCTATACGCGTTGGGACTCTTTCTGTCCTACAAACCAAAAATACAATTTTATCAAGACTTTAGCACATAAGGCCTTGATGGTTTGTTCTGAAGTTAATCTGGATGACGAGCTTAAATTTATTACTAAGACCCTTTGTGACAATGTTTACCCCTTCGATATTGTTGAAACTACTATTAATAAGAAAGTTTCGAATTTTTATAAACCTAAAGAAATTATAGTTAATAGATGTCCTGTTTACCTACGTCTACCTTGGCTAGGTAATATCAGTGACCGATTTGCAATGATGTTCTCCCCCACCATCACCATAATAATTCTATTATTTATTTAATTAAATGTAGTTGCAGTGCACACTATGTTGGGCGTTTCCGTTTGAAACAACATGTACTATCAAAGATTCAGTTATGCAAATTTTCAACCTCAGATGTTCTAAATAACACGTATGATTCTGCGATTTGCGATCACCTTATAAATAACCATGCGTGTGCCACGAATTTCAGTGCTGACATATTTACGATCTTGAGGAAGTCGCACTCTCCCTATCATTTAAAAATTCTAGAGACCATTTTTATTAAGTCTTTGAGACCTTCTCTTTGCAAGCAAAAAGAAAATCTTGTAGGACTTAATTTAGTCTCTATGTAAATTCCCCCCCGTTTATTTTTCGCTCCCCCCCCCCGCCATATTCATGACTTGTTTTTAATCGTTTATCTCTGTTGAGCGAGGAACGAAACCTGGTTAGCTAACCTTTATTTCCATGTTTTATTTTTTAAATCCTCATGTTGATTGGTCTGTATTTAGTCATTATTAAATTCTGTACTCCCTTGAAAAATTTCAACTATATATATATATATATATATATATATATATATATATATATATATATATATATATATTAGACATTAAGAGGAGATTATAGATAGATATATAAATACCCGTTTACATATTTACTTTCAAGCTAGACCCAAGAATTAGATAGAATCGAGCAATTGCATTGACAGCGGACAACGCCAAACCCAAAGTGGGTTTCAATGTATTGCATCTCATCAGTGACGTGCTCCGACATAGGCGCGAACCCAGGTCGTCGCACTCACGAAGTATGCATTACTGACGACCTAACCATATGGGCCACGGTTCAATCTATTGGCTATGCCTCGATTTTTTAAATTCTTATATTTTTATCCAGTTCTACATTCTACGGCGAGATATATATATATATATATATATATATATATATATATATATATATATATATATATATATATATATATATATATATATATATATATAAAATAAAAATTACAATTAAATTCACCAGAATGATCCAAGATGGTAAAACTAAAGTATATTATAAATATTAAAGAATTAATATTTATAAAGTAATCTCAACCAGATGTAAAAGCTCGATAAAACCAAATAGGAAATACAGCTTATAATAAGACTATCCATTCACGTGAAATCACCTTTTTCTTCACCATATTCCCTCTGCTTAACTTTTTGTTATCAAGGAAGATCCTTGACTTACTTGCAGTTTCATTAAATACTTTTGTATGCACAAATCCGATCCCGCATTTTGCTAATTCCTACCCTCTGATGAGAAGGAAAGTATTTCTTCGAAACTTCGCGGATTAAGGACTATCCACTTGTTTAGTGTTTCCTTTTCAGATGAAATATGTTTTCAAAGTGTTTTTTAACATGTTTTATTAACTATTTGCTCTTATATATATATATATATATATATATATATATTCAGTATTTGTATATATATTTATAGTATATTTAGTTTATTCTTTATTACCTCGCTTTACGTTTTTCTTAGCTTTGTGTGTTCTCATCATGCTCCACATATCGTATGAATCTTTTGGCATTGTTTTCCCCGATAATTTTCTTGCCAGAATTATTTCTAGAAAAATATCATACTGAGAGTGATGTTTGTGGAACGAACTGTATTCGAACTTGAAACATCCTAGTCGTCAGTCCGTCTCGTTAACCACTGGACCATCGTCACCTCCTTTCATGTATAATAAGAAAACACAACACATTTGGAAAAAGAGCCTCCAACACGTGGTCGCTACAAAACATGTAAAAATCGAAGTTTAAGTACTATTTAACTAAAATGTAGATTTTTAGGTAGAAGTGTTTTCTACTATTTTTCTATGCACGTGGGCAGTTACATTAAGTTTCCATATATTTTTATGTACGCAGACCTCATCCGGCCCGGATGCAGAGTATTGACGTGTCAGAGTTTACCATTTATCACGTGTAGTAGGGCAAACTAAAAGCCGGTAAAGAAAGGGCGAAATTGTTTCTGTTATGACACGTGACGTCACTGCAACGCATGATCCCCCTCAAGACTCGCACTTCAACGATCCGTCAATATATAGCATAAAAAACTCATGTATCAGATATTATTCTTACAGGGTTAATATCAAGTGTTTTGGCGGTAAAATAGTCAACATCGGTAGGTAAAAATCTAGCGAGTATTTAGCGTGGCATCGGCACGTGGAATTCCCGTTATTTCATACAAATATCTTCTCTTTTTTGTTCTACGGGTGACTTGCCGTTCATCTCTCTGGACAATTTTGCATTGTTAAGCTTAGCTAAGAATCTGGTTCGAAGCCAACAACCAACACTTGACTTTCTTTATTACATCGATGCGTTAACGTCTTACAAATTTGCTTGTGCATGTAAACGTGTGATAAAAAAGAAAAGGAGATTAAATTCACCTCAAGTTTATTTTTCAGATTAGCAACTCTGATTCAAACAAAAACTGTTCAATTCTTAAGATACGTCCATTCAATCTACATGTTTGGAGCGAATTAAGGTTACAAAATAAAAAACAAAAACAAAGAAACAACAAAAAAATGAAACAAAAACTACATCAAGGGAAATAATTCATTTTTAAATTAAAGAATATAATAAGATTTGTTTACCTTGCAACCAAAATTTTATTTTATTTTCCATATCATTTTATTTTTACTATACAAACAAAATAATAATAAAAAAAACCCGACTTCAATGCATCCCGGGCAATGTCGAGTAGATACAACTACTACTTAATATTTTTATACATTTCATGTATTTTTTTACATGTAAAAAAACATCTACAGTCATTTCTCCTGTGAGAATCCGAACACATTATGACAAACCTTGTACAATAAAAAAAATGAATATTTAATTAATTTCTCATTCTTATAAAAGAGAAGCTAATATTCTTTTTGAAGTCATCTTGTATTTTAAAGAAAATACATGTTTCATTTGACGGTTTATTGGCGTATAATTGAGCAAAGAGGGAATCGGTACCAATCCTGTAAAAATATACATGACATACCAAACCCCATGGCAAGTGCGTGCCCCCTTTTGACTGATTGAATTCTATAGTTTAGGGATGGTCCATTCTGGTGGAATGATTATTGCTTCAAAGAAAGAGTCGCGAGAATTTCGTTGTCATTCTCGAATGTCGTTCAGTTTCTTTGAGCGTTGCAGAAATTCTATCGGTCTATGAAATATATGTAACATACTGTCGGGTTTAGGATAGGCCAGTTCTATCTATCTATCTATCTATATATCTATCTATCTATCTATCTATCTATCTATCAAACTTTGTCTCTCTCTCTATATATATATATGTGTGTGTGTGTGTGTGTGTGTGTATGTGTGTATGTATCTGTATTATGTATCCAGATTATTTCATCTATCTATCTATCTATCTATCTATCTATCTATCTATCTATCTATCTATCTATCTATCTATCTAGTTAGCAAGCAAGCTAGCTAGCTTACTAGATAGATAGATAGATAGATAGATAGATAGATAGATAGGTAATATTCCTATAATTCCACGTTTCCAGCTATATATTATTCCATTTGCATTTATTTAATTCCGTTCTCTTTCTATTATTTTTCTTTCTATTTATCCTTATCCGCGCCGCATTCAATAGTTTGAAATAAAGAAGAGAGTTTCCAGAGTTGTTTTTTATTTACTTGAGGTCACCGCAATCAAGGCCCGAAGGCCACTCGAGGGTAAGGATTAATGAATGTAAGGTGGTAGTGAAGTAATCCTTAATGATGTAATTTGGGTGGAATTTGATTATTTATGAGGGCGACCTAGCAGGAACTTGTTTGCATTACTTTTAGTAGTTCAGAGTTATGTCCGTTCGAATAACTAGTGTAGGGGTACATAGGGCTTTTAGAGGTACAAAATGGAAGGTACAGTGCCGCCAAAATGAAAGTTCACACTTGTCATTTAAAAAAAAAAGCAAATATAAGCTTAATTGAATGCAACCGTTTAAACAGTCGATACCTCATTTTATTCGACTTTTATTCCTGTATAATTTTACTTGTCAATATTTGAACTTTAATTGAAGTATCCTAGTGTTCACGTCAATTTAAAAAAAAAATTACCTTCAAACCGAGAAAGCAAAAAGAAACTCTCAAAGTAGCACTTAAAATATGTTAAAACACAAATACACTTATTTAAGTAGGTAGAAGAGTAAATTATCTTGCCTTTGGTAGCATTTACTTGTTGCATATTTGTTTTTGATAACACTTTATTTCTTTAAGTGCTACGGGCTATTCTCCATTCGTACAAAATTTTTCACTTTTTAACGTTCATTCCTCTGCCCTAATCGCCGAACAACTCGAAGAACAAGAGATGTAAATAAAAAGCAGGTAGTAAAAATGTAATGGTTGTATTATGATAAGATTACAGTTGCAGGTGCCCAGGAAATAACGTTTTATTATAATCCTATCCACTTATTCCGCTTTCGCCCTTAGCCCACGCAGCAAAGGTTACTCTTTAGAATGATTTTGTATAAAAAAATGTGTTGATGTAATTTAATTTTCTGTCTTTCAGTATCCCTGCCTGTTTTACTATGTCTATCGGTCCTATGAAATATGTCATTGGCTCGTGTGTCCTGGTAAGATACAGCATTGAAAGACTTTTGCAAAAGCAAATAGTTGAAAGCAAAAGGAAAAAAAGGAGTTGTGAAAAGAAGAAAAGACTGAAAAATGAAAAATGAAAGACGGCGAATGGTTGGGAAGGAAGAAAAAAAAAAGAGGAAAATTAAGGAGACGAAGGGTATTAATAAAAAGTGGGAGAGGAGGAGGACATCTATAAATGCGAAGAAATATGCAAGAAGAAGAAGAAAAAGAAGAAGAAGGAGGAGGAGGAGAAGAAGAGGAATGATGATGATGATGAGGAGGAGGAGACGAAGAAGAAGAAGAAGAAGAAGAAGAAGAAAAAGAAGAAGAAGGAGGAGGAGGAGAAGAAGAGGAATGATGATGATGATGATGAGGAGGAGAAGAAGAAGAAGAAGAAGAAGAAGAAGAAAAAGAAAGGGAAATATATACAAAATTAATGAGATGAAGACGTAGAAAAAGAAGAAGAAGGAGGAGGAGGAGAAGAAAAGGAATGATGATGATGAGGAGGAGGAGGAGGAGAAGAAGAAGAAGAAAAAGAAAGGGTAATATATACAAAATTAATGAGATGAAGACGTAGAAAAAGATAGTGTACGAAAAAAAGAGAAGTGTGAATCCACAAAGAAAAAGAACACTAATAATTATATGGCTTCCATTCTGTCTCGAGAGACAATAGATACTTCCTGTAAGAGTGCACACGCATGTAATTGTGAAGTAAGAGTTGCGCAATCCTAAACCACCTCCTGGGTCGGCACTGCCTGATTTCATTGGTAAGGAGAAGTCCAGGACGACTGGAAACAACGCCAAGATTAGCAGAGATCACATACAGCACCTGGAATGGTCACCCATTTTAATACTGACTTGTTTAACTTCGGTTATCTAGCAGGAATCGGTGTGCCAGGCTGATTGTGTTGTATAAGTTTATAAAGAAGAAAACGAAGAGGAAAAAAAAGAGAAAAACATAATACAAATATGATGACTAGAACGAAGAAGAACAAAAATGAAGAAAATGAATAAAAGGAAAGAGTGGAATTTACGAATAATAAATTGAAGAACGAAAAGATGGATACGAAAAGAAAAGAAAGAAGAATGAAAGTAATCTAATAATAATAAAATGATGACAAAGAAAAAAATAGAAGACGAAAACGAAGACTTAGATAAAATCACGTAGAAAAACCAAGAAGAAAAAATAGCAAAGAAGAAGATTACAACAAAAAGAATACAAACCTAAAAATGACAGAAAGAAAAGATGGAAATATTCTCATCGTCAGTGCGAAAAAAAAACTCGCTTTGTTTTTATTTATTTATTTATTTTTGTTAATGCTCCCTCAACTCTATTTTACCCCCACTCTCTACCAATGGTCACAGTTAATTTCTATTGCGGGTTGTCCCGTCTTACCCATGGCGGGCAACCCCTGGATTACCGTTGTTGATACGGCTTCAAAAATTATAAGAAAACAAAATGGTAAATCGTTTGCATTTTTCTTTAAGAATAAAGGAAAAATACGATAAAAACGGTTGAGTTAGTTCACTTTAGTACCATATTTCTATGAGTTTATTTCATTACTTACTCGCCCCCTCTTTCTCTCTTTCATTTGTTTTTTTTTTAAATTTACCCCTTCTTTTAACTCTCTATCATGCTTATAAAGAAAACACTAGGCTGACAGTCTCTTCTGACCAGTCGCTTGAGATGTTCTTATTTTTCTCTTCCTATTTTTATCCTTATGACCATATCACTAATAAGGGTGCTTGAGGTAAACATTTTACCGTGACTCATGATATTCGCATGATAGCCATGGACTCGAACCTTCGATTAACCCCCAAGGAGGCCGTCCTATCAGTAAGTACAAAGTAATGGGGCTGCTGTATTGCCATTTGGTGAATACATTCTCGACCATGCAGTATTTTCTGGTGAGACATCTGGATGCCATAATAGTGCGTAATGCTTTTCCTCTACATGATCTGCAAAATCAGTTCTCGTTTTATTTTAAACCTCTTCTTTGCTCTAGCAATTCTGCCGACTTCTTCCATATATATTTATACATTAATGAAACAAAAATAAAACAAGATTAATCCAAAACTCAAAATCCCAACGTAGACCCCATCTCACTATCAGGTCCTCTTTCTCCAACATCAGGGGTCTACGCTCCAATCTTTCAGAGGTTGAGATCCAATCTAATCTATTGTTACTGTGCGAAACTAGCATTGGACCGACTGTTTCCCTAGATAAGTTCGCGATTAAAGGATACTCAAATTGGACTAAAAATGTGACCCCCAAAATCGTCATGGACATGGAATATGTGCCTACATTAGAGATGCTTTCCATGTGGTACAGCCATCGCCAGAGCAGATCCTAAATTGCCGTATATGTTCTTGTTCACAGCACCGCGTTCATATTTGCCCTCTATCTCCCCTATAACAGTGGAGTAACTATCATTAAGAGTATCTCCGAGAAAATTGACCACATTCTGTCCGGTCATCCCTTGGCTAACAATCACGTCCGTGAAGACTTTAATATTCACAATGTTGAATGCCTAACCCACTTAAACAAGATGGATGATGTGGTTAGGTACTGGCATGATTTCTCTCTTGTTTATGACCTAATAAAAAGTGTTTACGAATTCATCCGTGTACCCGACACAAACAGTATATAAGTCTTCTAGATCTTTTTCTTACAACTAACCCAGAATTGTGTTCATCTTCTGTTCTGTCTCCATTCTGATTTTCCGATCACTCGGTTGTCTCGATTAAAATATAAACAAAATGTAACAAGTCCTCGGATGTACCTCTCTATCCTACTGTATATCGATACTCTATGGCTGATATGGATAGCGTCCAAATATTTATATCAGATATACATCTGCGTTTCATGTTTAAAAAGAACGTACCTCTATAGAATCAAATCTTACGGAATGGTTAATTGTCGCTATAGAACGCTTCATACACTCCAAGAAATTCTAGCAAATGCCTACCCGCCAACCATGGTTCATTCCAGAATGTGCCGCTGCCATTACGCGCAGAAACCACTATTTCCATTGCTTTTAACAAAATACATATAAAACTGAAGCTACGTTTAGGATTGCCAGCAACCATTATAAAACAGTAATAAAGAATGCGAGAGATTCGTATGATCAATACGTTACTTTATAAGTAGCTGAACAGTGGCTTGGTTTCTACCAGTTTTGGGGAGTAATAAACGGGGTCGTGAACAGAGGCAGGTCTTCATACGCAACTATAATCAAATGGCCTGAGGTAATTTCGTGAGCATTTGAAAAAGCAAAACTATTTAAAAAAAAAAACTTGCAGCAAATTCTACCCTTTGCGTACCAAGGCTACCTTCCCTCATCGTATTTCATTTTGTGACTGAAAACATGCTATGCGACATACGAATATATTGCGTGATGTTGCCAAGCTTATGAAAAATTTCGATTTCAGTAAAGCACTGTCTCTGACGGCATTCCAATCATAATGCTCAAAAAGCTTCGACCGGAACTAGTTACCATACTTACAAAGCCGTTTAAACGTTGCCTTAAGGAGAAATGCTTCCCAACACCTTGGAAAATTCATCAATCTACCACGTATTTAAAAGTCCGAGAACCTATCATGTGCATCTGTATAGACCAATCAGTCTCCTGTGTGTCATGTGTAAGTTGTTGTAATCTGTGATAAATAGAATTGTCAATCACCTCAGCAAAACTAACCTACTCAATGACATACACTATGTTTTCCGTTCTGCTAGATCTACAATTGATGTGCTAACTGTAATATACTATAGGATTAGTGAATCTCTCAATGAAGTCTTTGTTTCTAGAGCAATAGACATATCAAAGGCTTTTGATAGGATATGGCATAAAAGTCTACTTTACTAGATTGCCGGCTATTGTATAATTGGAAATGTCCTCTCAATTATTAAATCCTTTCTCTTTGATAAGCTTATAAAAGAAGTTATTGATGGGCAGAAATCAGAAGCTCATAGTATAAATGTTGGCGTCCCTGGGCCCAAGTCTCATCCTGATCTTCATCAATGATTTCCTAAATCACATTCTTAGATGATTCGTAGACATTTATACGGACGACACGACAATCTATGTCAACACTTGAAAGCCAGCAATGACAAAGATCTTTCTGATTCTCCCTCTTCTGACTTCAATGGCGCAAAGGAGAAAAGGGTGCTGGTTAATTTTAATGAAGCTAAAACCAAGCTTCTTTCATCATAATCGTTTCGACCCCCATTAGATTCTCATTTAAATGAATAGCTCTTGTCTTGATGAAACACCACGTCTTGAAAAGCTTCTGAGACTGACCTTCACTTCTCATCTGAAATTTAACACATCCATAAAATATTTTGCCAAGATTGCAGTAGGTATCTTACGACCGATGAAATTTTCTATCTGTATAAAACCCAAATATATCTTAAAATTGAGTACTGCTGTCACATCTGAGTAGGAGCTGCTTGACAACCCATATTATGCCTTGATAGAGTTCAACATCGGTTCCTTAACCTAATAGGTGATGCTCTTTTCTCCTCCCTGCAACCTCTTTCCCACAGAAGAGAGGTTGCGCCCCGATCTCTGTTCTATAGTTATTTTTATGGTAAGTGATCGTCTGAACCCAACTCTACGATCACTCCTTTCTAAACTTTCAAATAAAGCACCCGACTATCTACAACCATTATCTATAGTTCTCCCACTCTCTATCTGTACCTAAATCCAAATACAGCTACCATGAGCAAAGCTTCTTTCCTAGAACTGCCCGCCTGTGGGGCTATTCCGCTGGCGTGTCTTACGGGCGGCTACAGTATGGTAATCATCAAGTTCAATGTAAACAGGTTCTTGTTGAACCGTCTCTTTGAATAATCAAATTCCACTTAACTATGTCTATAAGTTAAGTAAAGGCTGGAGTTTATTTATACTCTATATGGTTGTACTTTAGAAAGGAGTGTGAATTTTATTACATACACGCTGGTTTCCATGGCAACAATGTTTTTGATAGATAAGAAGCAAGCAAGGACGATTAGATGGTCCACAGAATTTTATAATCATATAAGTTACAATGTAAGTGAACTTATTATAACGAATTTCACAATCCGTGTCAGTATCAATTTTGAAGGGTTTCCTATTTAAGGGAGTCAATAGTTTTGAGGAGGGTTCTTTCTGGGATTCTAATATTGGCGAGATATTTTTGGGATGAGTCTATTTTAGAGAAAATTTTCAGTGAAAATGGTCTTTATGTTTATGATTAAACGAAAACACGAGACATGTAATACAATAAACACAAGTAAAACAACGAGTTTAGAGGCATAAATTCACAAAAGAGATATTAAAAAAAATCATCGAATGTTCGTCAATATTTTAAAGCCGACGTAAAACAATGGAGAGCCTTTAGCTGAAATATTGAGGAAATCAGTCGATAGTTTAAAGGCCGTGCATTATACGGGTATGAAAATTGTAATCAAAACTTCTCTACTCAATTATACAAATTATATTTCATTAAACGTTATTAATAAGAGTCAATGTTCATTTGTTTTCATATTAGAAAGAAAGTTCAGTGAGAAAAGTTGTGAGTATTTCAGCGAGCATGTTTATAAATAATGGCAGACGACAATGAAAGAGTTAAATAGTGTGTCTATGCGTGCATGCGTGTTCGTCAGACGTAAGTTGAGATATAGCAGCAGGCACAAGGCCTAACAAATGGACATTGAAATGGCTCCGATCAATAGACTTTGGCTCAACTGGTTATTGAAGACAACCTGGTTTTTTTATAGCATTCAGGGTAGATTGAAAACATTTTTTTTTCATAAATTCGGAGAAATCCATCTCATTAGCTTAGAATGTTTTATATATTTTTTAAATTAATGCGAGTGTATGCGCAGGAAGACCTGCGCATGAACCAAGTATTTTCATTTCGGACACCGAAGGGTAAACTGTGGTCGCTACGCTCTTACACCATCTGAACTCCCGTTCGAAAAGAAGTGACAATAAAAGTAAATGTTTTATTACAAAAATAGACAGCTTACTTTTTTGTAAATTTTGTCGATCACTCATTTATAGTTCAGGAACACAAATCTGTTTGTGACCTCAGTACACCAACTGTTTGGAATGTAAAGTTGAAAAGAATAATAAAAAAAAAACAACGATAAAATAAAAAATAAAAAGTTGTGAACATTTAATAGGAGCATCTGCGAACACAGTGAGAAGCAGATTTGTGATGCAGATGTGTTGTCGATGGGGGTATTTACCTGCTCCCTCTTACATCCCGTGTCCATTCCATGGGCAGCACATCCATCCATCTTTCCTTCGCATCAGCGTTTCGTTTACGAATAGCTTTGTGTCAATATGTGCGCAGAGGCAGAAATATTTATACCCAGTGACGTCATAAATTCTGTTTTACGAGAAACGCCAACTGATAATGCACATTTCTCTTCTTGAGAAAATCCAGACGCGGCCATCTGCAGATAGCGTTGTTTCCCCCCCCCCTTCTATGTGTGCATTACCCCATTCACTTCGACTTTTGCACAGTCCACATTTTGTGTGTTTGAACATATTTCCTGCTTGATATGACATCCATAAACCACCTCACCCAATGTCATTACTATTACAATTGTTAAATGTCCCAACAGTGTTGCAAGCAAGAAAAATCTTGGACGATTCAGTACCACTAATATTTTACGTACGTAGTAAATTATGGAATTAAATCTATAATATATATCTTCGGAAAAGTCATTTTAACTCGAATCTTATACAAACAGATAATCTATCTATCTATCTATCTATCTATCTATCTATCTATCTATCTATCTATCTATCTATCTATCTAGCAAGCTATTACATAGAAGGAACTTTGTCTATGTGGGTGTGAGTTCGTTCTTCTTGGACTCGGAAACGGCAGAGCCGATATTTTAAAAAAAAATCACACGAAGGTACTTGATTGTTTGGGAGGGTGTTCTTACGTAGGGGTTGTAAGTGAATGTGTCTGATAAGTATTAAAAAATCCGATGAAAGAAAGAAGTCCGATTTTAACCAAATAGTAAATTATGGAATTAAATCTATAATATATATCTTTGGAAAATTCATTTTAACTCCAATCCTATACAAACAGATAATCTATCTATCTATCTATCTATCTATCTATCTATCTATCTATCTATCTATCTATCTATCTATTTATGATCTATACTATTAAATACTGAAATAAAATGGAGTTATTAATATTTGAATCTAAAAATAAAATGTTAAAAACGCTGTTAACTTAAATTCCTCATTTCAGTTTACAGTATGGAGACGGACGTGTTTTTGTTGAGATAAGTGATTTCAATTTTAATCATACTTTTTATTTTTAGATTCAAATATTAATAACTCCATTTTATTTCAGTAGTTCATTTATGTAACTTTTGGAAGAACCCCCCCCCCATCCGCTTTTCTTTTTAATCGTAAGTTTCTTAAAACGTGATTAGCTAAAGTTCAGAATAAAATCACGCTTTTCTTTTAACGGTTAATTTAAAAAAAAAATCTTTTTGAACGCTGTTAACTTAAATTCCTCATTTCAGTTTACAGTATGGAGACGGACGTGTTTTTTTTTGAGATAATTGATTTCAATTTTAATCGTACTTTTTATTTTTAGATTCAAATATTAATAACTCCATTTTATTTCAGTATTTAATTTATGTATTTCTGTTTTATTAAATGGTAGCTTTTTTTTCTCGTTCATAAATGATTATTTATCTACCAAGTTGATTGCAAAAATAGATTACGAATTTGTACTCATTCTTAGTTCGTGAGAGGGGAATCTATCACCATACTTTCCCTTAAACACGTCCGTTGGACTTTTATTAAGTAGAATACTTAATATATATATATTTTTTTTAAATGGAGAGTAGAAAACGCATTGTGGATGCGTTATCGGCAGCTCCTGTTACTCTCGCTTCTTCTTATTTGTCCCTCAGTCCTCATTTTTTAATTAGTGATTTTTCTGACAAAGGGAGAAGAAAAAGCTGTTTTCTAGGTTGGCAGTATTTTGCTCGAACAGTTGGCAGAGATGGCGGAAATTTTCTGTTTCTATGTCTATCCTTGTAGCCATGTCACTAGTAAGGGTGCTGGAGGTAAACGTTTTGTCTGGGCTGACGTTATCCGCCTGATATTCAGGGACCCGAACCTTGGATTAACCACCAAGGAGGCTGTCCTATCAGCAGGTGCAAAGTACTGGAGCTGCTGTATTGCCATTTGGTGAATGGATTCTGGACCATGCAATAGCTTCTGGTGGGGCCTCTCGATGCCATACTAGTGGGTAATTGTTACGGCTTTACCTTATCATTAGCTACAAATAATAAAAAAAATCCCTCGTTTCTTTTTCTCTCTTAGTTTTCCCTCTCTGTCCTGCTCTAAGTAAATCTGACGACCTAGTCCACAAATTCCAAAAATTCATCATGACAAGTTTCAAGAAAAAATACACGATTAAACCCGGTTCTCCAACTTCCAACGTAGACCCCTACTACCATGTCTCCTTCTCCAAAATCAGGGGTCTACGTTCTAACCTTCCAGAGGTTGAAACCCAATTACAGGAGACTAAACCAGACCGTTTATTTTTAAGTGAAACTGGCATTGGACAGGCTATTTCCCTTAGAGGAGTTCGCAATTAAAGGATACTCTAACTTAACTTCTAAATCTGACCCCCAAGATCGCCATGGGCATGGAATATGTGCTTATATTAGGGATAACTTTCCATGTGGTAGGGACATCTCCAGGGAAGATCCTAACTTACCCTATATGTGCTTCTGGGTTGCTTTAGCTCACACTACGCCATTTATATTTACTCTCTATCGCCCCCATAACAGCGGAGTTATTATCTTTCAAAGCATATCTGAGAAAATTGACCAAGTCCTATCTGCTTATCCTTCAGCTAACATTCACGTATGTGGTGACTTCAATGTTCACAACGTCGAATGGTTGACCCACTCAAACAAGACCGATGATGAGGGGAGGTTCTGTCATGATTTCTCCATTGCCTATGATCTCACTCAGATTGTTCTGGAACCCACCCGTGTGCCTGACAATGACGGCCAGTATGCGAGCCTAATAGACCTTTTTCTCATAACTTGCCCTGAACTATGTTCAGTTTCTGTTCTGTCGCCTCTTGGATCTTCCGACCACTCTGTTGTATCAATTAAGATAAAAATGAAATGTAATAAGTCCCCAGACGTACCTCTCCATCGTATAGTATATCGATACACTAAGGCTGACTGGGATAGCTTCCGTACATTTATATCTGATCTACCTCTGCATTCCATGTTTAAAAAGGATGTGTCCTCTATAGTATTAGACCTGACGGAATGGTTAATTGTAGGTATTGACCGTTTCATACCCTCGAAAAAGTTTCAGCAAAAACCTAACAGCCAGCCATGGTTCTCTCCAGAATGTGCTGCTACCATTGCGCACAGAAATCACTTTTTCGACTGTTTCCAACGTAATAGATGTATGAAAACTAAAGCCGCTTTCAGGACTGCCAGCAACCATTGTAAGAAAGTAATAAAGAATGCAAGAGAGTTGTATGCTCAATCTGTTAAGTCTAAAGTAGCTGAGCAGCGGCTTGGTTCCCACCAGTTTTGGCAAATAGCAAACAGAATCCTGAACAGAAGCGTGTGCTCCATCCCAACTATTATCAATGGACCTGAGGTAATCTCGTCAGCATCAGACAAAGCCAAACTCTTTGTCAAGAACTTTGCAGCTAATTCTACCCTTTGCGATCAAGGCTGCCAACCACCAATATTTCCTCCTGTATCAGAAAACACGCTATGTGATATACGTATATCTGTACGTGATGTTGCGAAGCTAATCAAAAACCTTGATTCCAGTAAAGCAACCGGCCCTGACGGTATTCCAATTATAGTACTCAAAAAACTTCAACCTGAACTAGCGCCCATACTTACAAAACTGTTTAAACGTTGTCTTAAGGAGAATAGTTTCCCATCTCCCTGGAAAAATTCATCAGTATGCCCTGTATTTAAGAATTCAGGTGATCGCTCATCCCCCTCTCAGTACAGGCCAATAAGTCTCCTGTGCGTCATGAGTAAGGTGCTGGAATCTGTGTTAAATACAGAAGTAATCAACCATCTCAACAAAAATAACCTTCTTAGTGACACTCAATATGGTTTCCGTTCTGCTAGATCTACAGCAGATGTGCTTACAGTTATATCTCATAGGATTAGCAAATCTCTCGACGGAGGCAACCTTTCTAGGGCAATTGCTCTTGACATATCTAAGGCCTTTGATAGGGTATGGCATAAAGGTTTACTTCATAAGATCTCTAGCTATGGTATAGCTGGAAATGTCTTCTCAATTATTAAATCATTTCTTTCTGATAGGTTCATAAGAGTAGTATTGAGGGGCAAAAATCAGAAGCTCACAGTATTAATGCCGGTGTCCCTCAGGGATCCATCCTGGGCCCAACTCTTTTCCTGATCTATATTAATGATCTTCCAAATCACATCCTTACATCATTTGTAAACATCTATGCTGACGACACTACCATTTATGGTAGCACATCTAAGACAGTAAACGACCAAGTTCTCTCCAATTCTCTCTCCTCTGATCTTGAGCACGTAGTACAATGGGGAAAGGAGTGGCTGGCTACTTTTAATGCATCTAAAACCAAGCTTCTCTCTTTACATCATCAACATTCTGATCCACATCTGGCATCAATTGAAATGAATGGCTCTCGTCTTCAGGAGGCCTCAAGTTTTGACAAGCTTCTTGGCTTTACCATTACTCCTGATCTTAAATGGAACACGTACATCAAATCTGTTGCCAAGGCCGCTGGAAAAATGGTGGGATCTTTCTATCGATCCGGTAAATATCTCACTGCTGATGCTATTCTCTATCTATATAAGAACCAGGTACGTCCAAGGATGGAATACTGTTGCCACATCTGGGCAGGAGCTGCTAGAAATGACTTGGCCTGCCTTGATAGAGTTCAAAATAGACTTCGTAGCCTCGTAGGAGATGTCCTTTTCTCTTCCCTCCAACCTCTATCTCACAGAAGAGATGTTGCGAGTTTGTTTCTGATGTATCGTTATTTTTATGGAAAGTGTTCGACTGAGCTTCAATCGATGGTCCCCCCTCGCCAAACTTTCACAAGAAACACTCGTCTAGCTGTAAACATTATCAATAATTCCCCCCACTCTTTATCTGTGCCTAAACCTAAACATAGATTCCATGAACAAAGCTTCTTTCTTAGAACTGCACGCCTGTAGAATTGTCTTCCGTTTTCCTGTTTTCCGGCTGACTACAATATGGTTGTCTTTAAGTCTAACGTAAATAAGTTCTTGATGAACCGTTCCATATAAGTTATCAAATTTACCAAATTTTCATTACTAATGATTAATATATTGTCCAATTTCTAATGTACACTCTTTAACCCTTATCCTTGAGTGGCCTCTTGTCCTTAATAATGTGGTGATGCCTATGTAAAAAAAATATCTATCTATCTAGCTAACTAGCTATTACATAAAAGTAACTTTGTCCATGTGCGTGTGAGTTTGTTCGCCATGGACCCAGAAACGGCAGAGCCGATTTTTAAAAAAATTCACACGAAGGTACTTGATGTGTCTGGGGTTGTTCTTGCGTAGGTTTTGAAAGTGAATGTGTCTGATAAGTATAAAAAATCCGATGAAGGAAAGAAGTCCTATTTTAACCAAAGTTAACACTTTTATACAACCTAACATCACAAGTGCATTTTAGCACAAGCAAAAAAAGCCTAGCCTATAAAATTGACAGTATACGCTTTTATAAGACATGATACATATTTCTTTTTAGAGCATAATTAAACCATGATACTTGACTTTTGCATGTTTAACTTTAATTCAAGTGATTATGTAAAAATAATTTCATAAAATCAGCAATTGATTCTTTGATAAGACAGGGGCGCGTTCAAAATGAATGTTTCTGTTCAGATCGCAACTGAATCATGATACTTGACATTTGCATTTTAAAATTTAAGTGAAGCCATTATTTACAGATAGTTTTATAAAATCAACAGTAAGTTCTCTACGGTGCAATGCAAACTCCAATGTATTGTGTACTAAGTAATTGTGGGGAAGCATATGTAATTTCTTCCCGGTATACTATGGAAATCCCTAACTAGACCAGTCAATCAGTCAATATGATTAAAAAATGGGCGATTTCATCGATTTTGATGACAATAAAAATATAATAAGGTGAATTATTTGTTGATCTTAATTCAATCCTGGACAATGTCGAGTCTCCCTGCTAATTTGTCATAAAAATAATACATCCGAGTGAAAAAATATGAAATAAAGTAAAACAAGTTGTCTTTTGTCAAATAACTTTTATTCGATAAAGTAAATCAAATGCTGAACGTAGCAACTAAATCACACAATGCCCCCGTCCCGTCTCAAAAGACAAAGGATACCCCCTGTGGGGATAGCTGGGCATGTAATTGTATGGCAATTGAATCGGCACTACTTAAGTCCAGTGGCAAGGAGAAGTCCAGGACGACTGGAAACAATGTTGAGATAAGCGGAGAGCACATACAACACCTGGTAGTCCCAAATGGTCACCTTTCTGGTACTGGCCAGGCTCATTGTTGCTTAACTTCAGTGATCTGACGGGAACCGGTGTGTCTAACGTGATTATGTCGTACAACTAAATGACTATGAAATAATAAAAAAGAACTATTCTTTCTCCTCTGAGCTCTGACCTAATAAACTGAAACATGCACATAGAAATTACACACTTCTCTTGTTACTGACAGACTTGATGAGAACATGTATGCATGATAAATGATAAAGCATTCATCAATGCATAAATGAATATTGCATGTTTGACAGATGTACTTAGTCCTCCTTTCCCTTCTTCATAGAATGACAGAGAATACATCTTCGCAAAAACTGATATCATCGTACCAATGGCAACAATTCCTCTCCTCAGTACAACCCTGATTAGTCCCATCTTAAGCCATTTTATCGGAAGAAAATAGTATTTTAAAATTGTTCACGGAACAACTATTTCCCATTAGGAGCGAAAGAATTAAAAACCAAAGACATTCACTCGTTGGGAGATCGGCTAGCAAGTCCGAAAATAATCATCTGAATTCCGATATTAAGTATTTTACTTCGGAATTGGAAATCCTTAATTTTGTTATTTATTTATTAGTTGTACGTACCTGATGTTTCCGAGGATCAACTACGTTCAAATATTTTTATGAATATTGCTAAGTCTGTTGCAAAGAAGGTGGGCTCCTTCTACCATGCTAGAAAATCACTCACACCAGAGAATATCCTATATCTTTACAAGGTCACAATAAACTTACGCATGGGGTATTGATGAAACATTTTCCACTAGTTTCCCACTCTTAGACAGGGTAAAAAAAAATAGTCAAATACAAAAGGTCCCGCACTGTTTAACATTTATCCCATGGCCGCACTGTTACATCCTTGTTTTATAAGGATAGTAATGCAATGTGCTCTAATGAACTCATAGCACTTGTGCTCTCTCAATTTAAATACTCCTGAATAACTCTACAAACAGCAAAATCTACCCTCTTCACTTTTGAGTCTATAAATGCCGGTAAAAAATCTACTCTAATAGTTCATTCGCTCGGACTCATGGACGTTGGAATTCCTTTCCTGTTTCCTGCTTTCCTGATTGTACTGACATGCAGAATCTTAAATATAATGTAAACAAACATCTCGTAGCTCAATTCCCGACAGTCCTCTGTTAGACATGATCGACAATAGTGTCCCTTTACGTTCCAACTGGGAATTTGTCTTGTTTCATGTGAAAAAGAGTAAAATATCCCCATGTTCTACGACTACGCTATTTTTATTATGTTTAGCACAAAAGACGGCGTAGTATTCCACACCCATTTGATAGCAAAATTCCTTCTCAGCACTGTATTTCTATTTTATTATGTATACATGTTCTGTGTAGTTAGTAATCACAAGGTTTAGCATTTGAAATCAGAGCCTTAGCGAAGGAAGAAAATTATATATATATATATATATATATATATATATATATATATATATATATATAATTCTTTTCTAAGCCGTGCGACTCCTTACTCAACTTTCTTCACTTCGTGTTTTCATAAATGACTAAACAAAACCTTTATATTTTTATTTAATGTATTAAAATTTTTTGTTATAAAATATTGTTTTTCCCAATTTTCACTTCCAAAACTGTTTGTTTTAGTTAGAACTTGTAACTGATGACTCTTCTATTCTTTCGATGTTTCATTTATCTTCGTTTTATCATTCAAGTCTGCATATACGTCTCTTTCTCCACTGACAATTACTTTAAATGATGGCGTGGTTCTTGGCTATAAAAAAGACACTTCAAGGTGGCTTCTACCAAAACTGTTACCACGCCAAATTTTCTTTTCAGTTTCCATTGAATAGGAATAGCAGTTGTTCTTTTATAATAGGGTACATTTTTATCATGTTTAAAACAAAATACTGCTATCCATCTGAATAACAGCAAAATCACTCCCCATTGCCGTAGAGGTCCCTTTATACCGCAAGATTATCTTCTCTAATATCTTCTTTCCTTGAGCCCTTTGTTTTTAATTTCCTCTCTGTTCGTTGTTTGTCTGATTATGCCACTGTACAGAAATTTAAAGGTAATATGAACAAATATCTTGCTATTCACTTCACACATAGTTGACGTTATAAATCCTGTCCCTATTATAATAGCTCCAACGCATCAGTGAAAATATATTTGAGGTGAATAAAAGTAATTAACTTGAAAAAACGTAAGAAAATAGAAATGAAAATGAAGAACAGATAAGAACGATAACTCTAATAGAACAAGAGTTATTTCCCTTAACTAATTCTTCCTTTAAGGTGAGTTTTAAAGAGTTTCTACATATTGTATTACGTATTCTTCAAAATCAATTTTAGTTAAGAATTTTATTCCTTAAAGTAACAACACTTCAAAGTTGGTTAGCAGGAATCGATGTATCAGTGAAAATAAACGGTGACGATGGTTTAGAGGTTGATGGCCGGAGTATTCCGTTCGAATCCAATTCGTTTCACAAAAAAATACTTTTACTTAGAATGTTAGCAAGCTTATTGTCGTCTTTTCCATAAGTACCCGATATCTAGAAAGAATGCTGACTAGAAAAATATCGAAGAAACCAATGCCAACAATAGAATCTTTGGATTCATACGATATGATGATGATCAGTGCAAATGCTATTTCAATTAAATTTATTTGGCAAAAGATAGCAATAAATAAACCATGTAAAGAGAGAGGTGGAAGCTATTTATGTTAACATAGTCTGGATGCTTGTCTGATGCAATTTTAAATCTTGCGATGATAGTCATCGTCATGACCTCTTCTAGCAGGTTGTTCCAATGAGTAGAAACAAGGTCAGATAATTCTGATTTTCTTCTGTTGAGCTGAAAGCGACAGTGGCACATCTTTTGTTGGTCGACGTTGTACGAAGAATATATAATGAAATGTACTTACCTCGTAGGCTTGTATGAAATTGCTTTTTTTTCAAATGTTTTCACGTGTGAAGTATTTTATTTCGGCTACCAGTTTATTGCGGGTCATCAGGAGAGAATGCAGATCGTTTCAGGACCTCCCTCTTGTTAGTTATTTCATTTTAAATTTATTTATCGGTTGTTTGTACATTTGTAACGTATTGCATTTCGGCCTTCAATAATGTCGGCTTATTAGTAGAGAATACGCACCGTTTCGAGGGTTTTCTCTAGACCGCTTTTTCGCATATCGCCATCCACACACTAATATATAAAACTAGCAGACTGCCAGGCGTTTTCTAGTTTTAAAATACTCTTAAATATTATATTTTAATTCAAGCAGATTCGTATTTCTTATTATAAAGACAATTCTCTAGTGATTATTATATTGTACCTGATATATCGTAGTGATTTCAAAAGTAAAAACATATAAAATTTGGGTGCCATCAGCTACAAGCGACACCAAAATATAAAGCTCTTCAGCCTTATCCACATAACCTACTAATTACTAATTCAAAATAAATTCTCCACAGTAAAATTTCTTTACATTTGTTATTGAAACCGATTTAACATCTATCACATTTAGAAACATCGGCAGCAATACGCAAATTCAGAATGAAGCCCTGGAAAATATTTTCTTAATTTTCTAAATGATGGAATGATTTTGCTGGATAAAATGTTTTTTTTGTTTTCAGTTTAATATTTTGTCACATTTATTTAAGAAAAGTTTCAAGAAAGAACAGTTTAAAACAAACATAAACGATCATAGTTTGCAAAAGAATTTGTTTGCGAAATTTATGAAAATGAATGCTAATTTTAGCATTGCAACCAATTTGGTAGCGGATATGTACGATGCAGGCGAAAAATATATTAAGATATTCATTTAAAAATTCTGTAGATTGCTACCGATTATGCAGCAGTTGAAACCGTTATTAGGTTAATTTAATCTAAATTGACCATAATTCCAAATTGCAGTATTATCTGAACTTTTAGACAATTTCTGTAAATGACTCCAAATTCAAATTTACAAAACACGAAATAAAAATAATCAAGCTAAAGTAACAAAACAAAACAAAATGAACATAAACTAAAGTAACAGATTCTTTCCAATGTGCACATTAAACAGCTATATTTGCCAACAAGTTTGACATTATTTCATTTTGTACACATTTTTATATTTGGTATATTTTGTATATATATATATATATATATATATATATATATATATATATATATATATATATATATATATACTATAGTCTGAACATATCCTATTAATCGCTAGTAAACCGAATAATGTAAAAAGATTAAAAAAATCAGTTGAACACCTGTACAGTAAGGATTTGCGTAATACATGTCCATCAGTTTGCTTTAAATCTTAGTAATTAATTGCATAGTGACTCGACGTTGTCCGGTAGCATGAACAACAAATTAAAAAGTTTAAAAATTGAACGTAACATCTTTTTTTACAACTTCTCTCTTTTTCTTTGTATGTTTGTCTCTCTGTCTGCTGTCTGTTTGTCTGTCTGGCTGCCCCCCTCTCTCTCTTTCTCTCTCTCTCACTCTCTCTCTCTCTCTGTACATATATATATATATATATATATTATTTGTATTTTATTATTTGTATATATATTAGGTTGATAAGAAATTTCTTGTGGGATTTTTATTTTGATTCCAAATTGTGTATTTTCAAATAAGTTTTTGTTATATTACCTTTACTTTATATATCATTTTAATGAGCGTTTTTTCGTTCTATCCAATCGTTTAAATTACAATCGTTTTAAAACAATTATGTCTTCTTTTCAGAACGTTGAATACAATGTGGAAAAAAGCAAATTCACACAATTTTCTTATTTCAATTCAAGTTAGGCCGAAAACTGCTGAAACAGCTTATGATATCGACAAAGCATTTGGCCCAGAAACTATTACTGAACGCATTGCACAAAGGTGGTTTAAGAAATTTCGCAGCAGCGATAAGAGTCTTGAAGCGTAGAGGTTGGCCATCGGATGTTGAAAACAACCAATCAAAAACCTTAGTCAAAACCAATCTACGCACAACTGTTCGAGAACTTACTTCTGAATTAGATGAAGCGTATACGATGATTGCAAACCACTTGAGAGAGATTGAAAAACAAAACAACTTGATAAATGGGTGCTCCACGAATTGAACGACATCCAAAAGAAACGCTGCTATGAAGTGTCTTCTTCCTATTTTTTTACGCAACAAGAAGGACCCATTTCTCGTCCAGGTTGTGACTTACTTGTTTAGTAGTCTGCGACCGGTTTCATTCATTATTATTTTTTTTAATTTAGGCAAAACTATTACGGCGGAGAAGTACTATCAACAAATGGATGAAATGCATCGGAAACTTCGACAACAACACCCAGCATTAGTCAACAGAAAAAAAGCAAAATTTTCCCCCCACGACCATTTCGCGATTGGACGTTGCTAAACCGACCCTGCAAAGTTGAACGAATTGATATACAAAACTCTGCCTCATCCGCCATACTCTCCAGATCCCTCATCTACCGACTAACATTTTTTCAAGCATCTCAACAACTTTTTGCGTGAAAAACGCCTTCAGCAACTTTATCGCCACCAGAACGCAAGATATTTATGTTAATGGCATAAATGCACTTATTTTGCGTTGGCAAAATGTGTTGATTCCAATGGCGTTTATTTCGATCAATAAATGTTTGTTTTTAGGCCGAGATATGTTTATCTGAATTAAAAAGTTAAAAACCACAAGAACTTTCTTGTCAACCTGATATATATATATATATATATATATATATATATATATATATATATATATATATATATATATATATATATATATATATAAAATGAAACGCCCGGTTTGTTCAAAAACTAAACTAGAAATTTACAAGCCCGTTTTGCATAATAGTTTATAAAAGTGATTGTATCTAATCTAACTGTGTTTTAAATACTAAAAAGTAAAAATACTACCATATTAAAATTTTTTTTTATTCGACATCGTTTCTTTTCGGTCGACCATTGTGAAATGATGAAGAATAACGATTCTGACTACACGTGCGTATAAAACAAACTCTTTTTTAAGAATCGTTAAAAGGGTAATACAGAAATTCAACCTAACAGTGGGTTTAAATATTAAAAAGTAAAAAATATTACCATATTAAAAAAACTTTTCCCGACACCGTCACTGTCCGTTCCGAATTCAGCCGAGCCGATTACCGGAAATACTTCCGGTTTTAATTTAATCTGCTTTCATATTTAGTGGCGGCCCTTACCGATAAGTATACCATTAATTAATACCTGTAATATTTTGAAAAAATGATGGTATCTAATTCAACTGTGTTTTTAAATATTAAAAAGTACAAAATATAACCATATTTAAAATCGTTTGTTTTCGATCGACAATTTTGAAATGACGAAAAATAATGATTCTGTCTACACGTGCGTATAAAACACACTTTTTTTTTTTTAAAACAATCGTTAAAAGAGTAAAACACAAATATTGTTAAATTTAAGAAATAAAGCATAACTAAAAATAAAATTATTTGGTATTTTTGCATTTAATGATCCAGACGTAACTCAGCGTTCGACTCGGATTTTTCCGGAACATGACGTCCACAGCTCGGATTAACCAATCACAATACGCTGGAGCAAGTCGTAAAATTAACGAAGTTGCTATTATTTATTGCAAAAATTGCTTAAAAGTTATTTGACAAACAATATGACATTTTCTACAAACATTTAATAAGAAATACAATTGAACGGTAGGTTTTTTTTTTTTTTGTGTTTTTATCTTTTTATGTTTCTACATTTAAAATTTTACTTCACTTTTTCACATAGCGTTGTTATTATTTAATCGGCAACGCTCGGCTTTATCCGGCTGTTGACGTCATGCGTCGGTGTGTGGATTTATTGAAACATTCCTTTGGAAAATAAATATTCAAAATAAAGTGTTGCTTATGCACTTATGTTACCGTGCTATTTTTTAAAATATTATTTTAACGTTAAATTCAAGTTTTACTATATCTTTTTGTTTATTAAATTGTTAGGTGAAAATACAGATAACCCGGTCAGTTTCTGATGTGTGGAAAATTTAGCTCCCGAGAAAAAGGGAACTCTGGATAGTAACACAAATAAAAATTGCCTCAGTCTCGGAGGATTTCTTCTCTACTGATCGAGGAAAACAAACGGTGGAGTGTAGTTCACCCTCTGTTTCTCTCCCCCTCCATCTCCCTCTCTTAATATCTCTCTCCATCCATCTCTCCCTCTCTCTCAATATATCTTTCTCTTCCCGCTATCTCTCTCCTCTTCTTTCCTCTGTCTCGCCCCCTCTCTGTTTCTAACTGTCTATCTCTTTCTCTATTTCGCTCTCACTTTCTCTTTTCTATTTATATATCTTCCTCTCTATCTGTCTATCTCTAATCCCTAAACCTATTGTAGTCTCCTAAATTATTTACAGTGAATAAGGCATTGTCAAAATATAGATAAATCCTATTTTAGTCACCTAATTTACTTACTTTGAGAATAGAAGTTATTTGGAAATTACTGCTATCTTGAACAGCACCAGAAGTAACTGGTAAAACCTTTCCAATTAAATTGATTTTAGTAGCCATTCGGTGACAAAATGACATAGCCTTAGCCCTTGCTGCATGCGGAATACCTGCAACTTTGCTACCAAGTAGAAGAACTACTTATTCTACTTTGAAACTACTATTAAACATTCAATTTTTCAAAAGATTTCATGTTCAACATTTCCCAAACATGGGGGAAAAATATTGCAGAAATGCAAACTTATTGTTTGGGATGAATGTACAATGGCACGCAAAAGATCACTTGAGGCTCTTGGTCGATCCTTGCAAGATTTGCATGGCAATGTCAGACTATTTGGGAATGCAGTAATACTACTTACAGGAGATTTCAGACAAATGTTACATGTAATTCCTTAATCAACACCAGCAGATCAAATAAATGCTTGCCTCAAACACTCTACTTTTCGGTGCCATGTGAAGACATTACACGTAACTCAAAATATGCATGCCCAGTTATAGACTGCCCGATCCACACAGAAATTTTACATCACTTGTGAGAAATTGGGTATGGAAAAGTGTCGGCTGATCCGAGTTAAGGGCGAAATTATTTGACTCTTAATTTCTGTAATTTTATTACATCAAGAGAAGAGTTGGTTAAAAAGGTTTTTCCAGATATTCAAATTAATTATACGAATTCCACTTGACTGAGTGAACGAGCTATTCTTGCAGCTCAATACAAATACGTCCATTAACTTACCGCTATTATTCAACGTAAAATCCCAAGTGAGGTAGTCACATACACATCCATCGGCATTGTTATGGAATCAGATAAAGTGGTTAATTATCCAACAGATAGATTTGCCAGGGATGCTACCGCATGCACTGCAATTGAAAATAGGCGTACAAAGTATCATGTTGTGAAATATAAACCAATCCAAGCTTTGCAATGGTACATGGGTTGCAGTAAAAAATAAACAATATCATAAAAACAACAATCTTAAAAGGACCTTTCACATGTGAATATATCTTCATTCCATGAATTCCTATAATTCCACCGGATACACCATTACACATTAGGAAATTGGACTTTCCAATTTTATTGTCCTTTGCAATAACAATCAACAAATCTAAGGTAACAATCTTTACAATTGTGTGGCTTACAGCTACACACTGACTGTTTTTTTCACATGGGCAATTTATGTTACGTGTTCAAGAGTCACCAAACCAGAAACTCTCTATATCAGCTCAGAAAATGGAACAAAAAAAACTGTGTACCCATACGAATTGGGAAATTTAACCTATAATAAACATGCATTTTCTCATTTAGAAACTTTTTCCATTGCGCCAATTTGAGTCACAACAACGCGTGGCAGGGTACAGCTATTATATATATATATATATATATATATATATATATATATATATATATATATATATATATATATATATATATATACGCACACATAAAATAATAAAAACGAATATTTTATTGAAAGTATGTTTTCAATATAGATTAAACATCTTTTTATGCTTACGTTTCTTTTATGTAAGCAAACAATAATTTTTATTCTATCATAAAAGCGTAAACAAAGAAAAAAACGAAAATCAACTTTGCTATAAGCGATTTCCTTTATTGTATAAAATCGTTCTTAGCTTCTATATATAATAAACGATGACATATTTCACCTCTACCTATCGAACGTATAGAAAACCAAAGAGGCTCTTTCTATGTAAATGTTTCACACATATGGTTCAAAGTTAATATTGCAGCGCCGTTTCGAGCTAAAATACGCACATTTCGCCTCCATACTAACAGATAGAATCGGGCCCTCTGGCCTCACTCTCTAAGCTACGTAACTCCACGCAGATGGTAGCAAATAATTCTTCTTCTTTAGATTTACTCCTTCCAGAAACCCCTAAATCACCTAAAAAATTTTTTTTCGTACTTAGCCTCATGACTCCGGGAACAGTCACATATATGGGAGCTCAGATTAGGAATATTATAAGTTTTCTTTTCTAGATATTTTCCTTACGAGACAGATCTTGGTAACAGAATTTTTTACAACTACTCGTCCTCCATACCGTCAAAGTGTTATTGCATTTGGTTTATTACTGTTTGTATTTTCGCTCTTATTCTTGTTGCTTCTATAATTACTAACAGTTTAATTTTCTGTCCTGTGCTAACTTGGATACCTACTTCTGCGTTCTTTATGACTATTCGGTAAATTAACCTAATAGATATCATGGCATTATTCTATTTCTTTTTATTATTATTGCTGTTAATCTTTACATTTACTGTTATTGCTATATACTTTTCATACACCCATACATTACCGTATAAAGTTTCGACCTTGACTAACTACTTTTAATGCTATTACTCTTATTACTATTATCATTATTATCATTATTGTAATTTGTGTTAAATCTAATATTACTACATCTACTACGTATTGTTTTTATCAGTATTCGGCAAATAAGAAGCATGCTACGCACAGCGAACCAAAGTCCATATTTTTGTTAATAATCGCTGACAACCATGTTTACGTGTTTCCATTGGTTTTGTGCCTTTACATATTTTAAGATAAAAAGGAAATGTTCACACACAAGTACTATACAGTTGATACTAATAACACATTTTCATGATATTAAAAACATTTACCGTTGTCTTATTTTTGTTTTTGTTTTGTTTGGCACAAATATAATACAGCATTGCTTAGCTTTGTACACAACTTTCACATATTTTTTAATGCGAATTTGATTAGGTGTTTAAAAAAAAGCTAAAGTTTTATTTCATTCAAAATGTGTTTCTGCGGAATACCGATAAGTAATTTTAACATTCGGTACTTTCGCCTAACAATTTAACAAAATCTTATCGTAACGTTATTATTATTATTACTCCTCCTCCTCCTCCTCCTCCTCTTCCTCCTCCTCCTCCTCCTACTACTACTGCTACTACTATATAACATTACATTCAATTAGAACATCAATTCGAAAAGTGGTATGGGACGTATTCATCAATAAAACAGTAACATTCTAAAAAACAACAGTGCCAGACTGTGACCGCCACTCTCATGAAGTGACACTAACCACCTTAAAAGAGCACTGACCACCATGGACGGTGTCCGACATTTAAAGACAAACGATTTGCCCGCCCCTTTCAAGAAGTGTGTATACACAGCCGATTTCATTTCAAAGCAGTTCAATAGGACACAACACTGGTCATGATTGATAGCTGCAGAAAAAGCCAGTGCCGGTCAGTAAACGAAAATAATCGCCTCAATTTTATTTGTGAGCATTCCAATGAAGGTCACGCCGGGAACCGACAGTGACAGTTTTAATGACATGCAAGCTCCACCAGTAAACACCAGTAAACGCCTCAAACAGCACTAACTTGCGGTGATCATCATTCCCGCCACAGGCATCTAGTGACAGCCAGTGGATGCCAGCGTATGCCAGTGCCCGACAGTTGAAGATAGACAATTTCAGTTAGGAACATTCATATGGAGGCCCACAGTGATCATGTCCGACAGTGAGTTCCAGTTGTAAAGGCAGCCAGTGCCCAAATCAGCACTAATAGCCAATAACCAACAAGGATGAGAATTATCGCCAGTGGCTTCTGCTAGCTACCACTACCAGACAATGCTCGACAAAGGAAGCCAGATTATTTCATTTGGGTCATTGTCGCCAGTACTGCTAATATCCAGAGCCGGAAGTGGCCCCCCAATAACAAAGGTAGTTTCATTTGTTTCCGGGTCCTTTACCGATTCTATTCTGGCTTTGTGTCATACTTGTACAGGAAACGTCCGCAACCAGGTCCTGCTAGTGGAAAATATTTCTTTGGCTCTTAATGTCTCATCTTCCATTCATTCTCTTCTACTCACACTTCATCTCTCAATTTCCCCATGAATCGGCCTTTGATAACCATAGAGCTGTCATCCTTAATTTGCGCAACATACATGGTAGTTTTAATATACTCAAATCAGAAAAGCCTTTAAGAAAAAGTATTACATTATAAAGAGAGGATACGATAATAAAACAGTAAATGTATGTGTATGTCTGTATGTAAATATGTAACATATAAACTCTTCAACTACTGGTCACATAACACTGAAATTGACAGGAAATAAAAATAGTAATCATTCGGGCTGTGACAACAGCATATTCCTTTCGTTGTTTTGACTCTTGAGTATATATCCGTTAGTATCTTATATGTTTTTATGTAGACGGATGTGGTTCTCGGTTGATTAAGTATGTCTAACTATTGTCGGATATACACCTGAGAGACAAAAGAATGAAAAGAACATTCTGTTGTCACAATCCTAGTAATCATCCACCAAAGATGGTTTAACGAATAACGCGTACAGATATATATTGGCCAGTTGAAATGCAAAATGTTCATTTCAAATTGTCGACATATTTTTACTTCTTTCTGCGCATGCCCAAATTCAATTCATTTCTTCAAGTCGATTAATATTTCTTATTTATCATCGGTAGGAGACGCAGCTAAATGTTTTTGTTTCGATTTTAGCTGATGCTACCCAAGTCATTTTATCTTTAAACCTTTGAAGGCACTAGTGTATATTAGGTACAATATTCAATAGAGAATTGGCTCTGTAGTAAAAAATACGATATATGCATGAAGTAATATATATTTAAGCGTATTTTACGCGTCGCCAAGGCTGGGCACCCCCGCTAGTTTTAGGAATCAAAATAATTTACAAAATTTGAGAATAAAATTTTAAGTAACAATTTTAAAATTAATCCTAAAATATTATCTATAGAAAGAAAAAACATAGTTTTTAACATTGGCAGAAAATTGTTTTGAGTCACCTCTCGAATAATGGATATATATTTTTAATTTGTTTGTACTATTTATTAAACTAAATATAATAATCATAACTATATATGCATACGCGCGTGCGTTAACAGGTACGGAGATATGGTTTATAAGGAGAATTTTAAGAGTTTCGTGGACAGAAAGTAAGGCAGATGAGGAAGTCGTACGTAAGATCACTTCTAAACAGCGTCCACGTCAAACAGTTGATATTCCTTGGACATATAGTGCAGACAAATGGGTCGGAAAATATTTGATGTTAGGAAAAACCGTCCACAAGAAAAGCAGGGGAAAAGAGAGAACAAATTTCACTGACCGTCTCAACAAGATCACGAAATGTACGACCATAAACCTCATTAGAAATAACGAGTGCAGGAGACCTTTGATTATCGATGGCTGCGGAAACAGACTTGATAAATGAAACGATTATTATTATTACGCACATTGTAATTTACAACAGCATTCGCTCATATAAACTTTACAATGACGATGTTTTTTAAAACCTGCCTTAGGTGATATACGAGGAGTAATGCCCCTGACCCACTTCCAGTTGTCTGATATAGTTGAAATTTTGCATGTGCACTGATTTATATCTCTACAGGTTATGTGGCAAATTGCAGCTCTTAACTAATTGTGGTTTCTGTTTTACAGGTGTTTGGACTGAGTCAGGTGTGAAATGGAGCCTGCTGGATGTCGAGCAGTGATCCGATTTTTGTATTTGAAAGGACGCACACCACAGGAGATTTTTGATGAAATGAAAGAAACTTATGGTGATAATGCCCCATCATATGACCTTGTAAAACGCTAGCATCGTGACTTCAAATATGGCCGGAAGTCTGTGTCCGTCAATTTGAGGCTGTCATTTTGAAAGATCGGCGCATTACTATTCGCCAAATAGCCCAAGATGTTAAGATTAGTACAGGGCCTGTGGATGCATAAGGTGTTTGCCAGATGGATTCCCAGGTTGCTCACACCATTCCAGAAACGAGAACGCACTTGGATTCACCACCTCCGCTGGAAAGGTCATGCTCACAGTCTTCTGGGACCAAGACGGAGTAGTGATGACAGATTTCTTGGCAAAGGATATCACAATTACAGGAGCCTATTATGCTTCACTTTGAGGAAATTAAGGGAAGCTATCAAAATCAATAGGCGGGGAAAAATCAGCAAAGGTACCCTCCTCCTGCAGAACAACGTTCCGGTCCACAACTCGCATGTCGCCAGATCAGAAGCACGGTCGTGTGGTTATCCTCCCTACTCTCCTGACCTTGCACCCTCTGACTTTCACCTCTTCCCAGCCATGAAGTTGTTTTTGAAAGGAAAGCGTTTCCAGATGATGCAGCCTTGATTTCTGAAGTCACGTCGTGGTTGGAGGACCAACCTGGGGTGTTCTACAAAAACGGTCTCCAGAGCTACATCAAACGATGGGAGAAATGCATAACTCTGAGTGGTTCCTATGTAGAGAAAGACTAATAACTGTGCCAAGTTTCGTTGCTCTACTACTATGGGAAGTGGGTCAAGGGCATTACTTATTGCACGCCGCTCGTAGAAGAAGAATATTTTGTAGGTTTAGTCGTTTTCTTATCAGTTTGCTGAGCTAAAACACAAAGACGGACAAATTACCGAGATGTTTTTGGCCCTTTCTCTTTCTTGTTTCTGGCTTGGAGCACCGGAGACAATGAAGAAAATGGATTGTTACTTTTAACATCTTTAAAACGCTTTATCCATTTTACCAAAATCACTTTGATTCAAGTTTCTACCCATACATGGCGATAAGTTCTTAAGATAGCTAAGAACTTAGAATCGGCTTTTACTCTTGGCCTGAAACAGAAGACTTACAAAAATCAGTTGCTAAGAAAAATGGAAAAATAGTTATCGCCCCCGGAAATACCTCACCCCAGACATAATCCTCTACGTGTATAACAGACAGATCCATACTAAGATAGATTACTGCTGTCATATCTGAGGATGTTTTACCCTGATCATATTTTATGCGTTAAGAAATTCTAAAATCGATTTAACCATCTAGTAGAGAATAATCTCTTTTTTAATCTGCAGCATCTTTCACGAAGAAGAGATGCTGCTATCTTCAACATTCTATATCATTATGTTCATGGTAGATTCTCGATTTCGTCCTAATTCATTCTCACGCTGTACAACATTCATAGCAAGATATCGTCTAGCTACAACCGCAGCAGAGAACTGTCATATTTTTTTTAAATATTAAAAGGAATTTTCCGCACTGATCATGCATTATTTCATAACTATTAACATAAAGAACGCAAATTAACTTTAAAAGAATCTTTATTTTACAAAATTATTTCATAACGAAATTAACGTCACCCAAATTATTTTCTATTTCTTCGTGTGTTCATTTTCTTCTTGTACGTCTAAGTAACGCTGAATACGCACAATTAGTATATTTCTGGTGATGTAGAGGAATTGGCGACTCGAAGTTTACAGCAACGATGGCAGATAAAAAAAATCGCATTACACTTGACAATTTTCTTTATAAAATAATAAATAAAATGTTTTTGTCGCATTGACGTTTCTGAATTTTTTTTAGATGAGGATTGATTATTCGTATTATTTGGATTCATCGGAATATTGTTCTCATCTTGAGTATTATTTTCACAACGTTTCAGTCGGTGTAACCTCCAACCCTCTTCATCTGTATCTTGTCGAACTCGGGAATGTTTCTGTCAAACTCGGGAATTTCGACGGAATTTAAAACAGTGCCATTTATTTACTTCACGAGGGTAGTCTGCTCTTGTTCCGTTAACCATGACTGGATAGAAATCCCAAGTAATTCGTAATTGTAGTTTTCGGTCGCCCATACTGAGGATTAAACCTTCAACGTTCAGGAGAATATCACTTTTTTACAATTGATTTTACCCGTCCTGTGGCGGTTATTATTCTAGTATAGGCGTCATGGCTCTTGTGAGCTCTGCGAGATTGTTTGACAGTGGACACACACACACACACACACACACACACACACACACACACACACACACACACACACACACACACACACACACATACACACACACATATATATATGTATGTATATTTCACCATATATATGTGTGTGTGTGTGTGTGTGTTAGGGGGACAATTACAATATTTTTAATTTCATTGCGCAGCCATGACATCACGACAATGGAATTATTCAAATTTCACCAAGGAATGCTCGTTTGTCTACGGTTGTTTTAGAACTTCAGGTATGCATTGTTCCACGATTACGAATGCGACATTAACAGAACTAAGGTGGGGAGAATGTAAAACGTAAAAAATGTAGAATTCATGTCTTTCTCTGTTTGTTCTATATTTAGGATTGCTTGGAGACTCCGTCTATCTTTTTATACGCCTTGTTTTAAAGATTACGATATATTTCATATATATGTACATGTTTATAAAATAAAAAAGGTAGATACGTATATAGATAACTATGCAGAAATAGACAAAGACTGCGGATCTAAAATCAGGATTAAATGTTGTCGCACTAATAAATATATTCTCAACTACCGTTAATGAATATATATCTCCTGAATAACACGTACAGATTATTTGCAAATTTTAGTAAATATAAATGTGCTTTCTGATTAAAATATTTGAATTATTGCACATGCTTCGAGTTTAGATGACTTTGTGTTTCTAATCTGTCCAGCCTCCATGTTTAGCTTTTCTGTAGAACTAGGAAGAAATATATAAGTAATAAGGCAGACGAAACCATTTCGACTGTGGAATATTGATAGTTATTTTACGAAGCAGGAAACTTTGACAAAGAACTTCTTGCAGTTTACTATCTACTATTTATTAATGACCTGAATGGTTTTAGAAGAAATGAGAACCAATTTGATACGCTAATGAATAAGACCAGATTATTAAGTAATGGTATATGATGGAATTTAGCATAACCAAATGTGATATTCTTGTGATAGAAAAACGGAAGCATGTCCATATCTTGAACTTCCAACAACAGATCTGATAAAGAATGTTAACAGCAAGAGAGTCTACAAATATTAGGGGATATTGGAAGCGGATAAGATGAAGATGGAAATGAAAAAAAAAAGCCAGGTCATAACTTAGCGCAACAGAAGATTAAGGGTTATCCTTAAATCGCACCTCTGCAGTCCGAATACAGTATATGGCTGATGCTTCCCAAATATTTTTCAGTTCTCCTGCTTCTTTACTGACTAAACGTTTGAGAGTTACGTTTTAGTTGAACTCACACGTTCATGTATCCAAGCACAAACATAGTCTACCCCCCTCCCACACACGGAGAAACACAAACACATTCTATCATGCATATGATGATTGCAACGTCTTGTCAGACGAGTGCCACTCCATCGAACACTTAAATTCCATGAGCCCAAATGCCTGAGGGAGTATCTATACAAAGATGTTACAGAGTCTTAGCTTTGTACGTCAGCTCTCTCTCTCTCTCCCTCTGTTCAAAATGTTGAGATCCAGCAACAAGCAAGAGCAAGATAGCCAGCAACAAATTAAACCGCAGACCAGCTTAATGCGGGTACTGGTCTCCCGCTTTATGTTTTTTTTGATCAGAGATTTGCTTCTCTTAGAAAGGTTGCCTTCACCACGGCTTACGGGAACCCTCTCCACCCCAACACATATATACATACACACAAATATACACGGTGCTAGTTAGCCGTTGACCCCGAAAAAGGGTTCATTCGCCCTTTGAAAGGTCTTGTTTTTAATCCTTCAGGGAGACTAGCCGCCCTCCTCACCAAACAAGTCTGGTGGGGGGACCAGTTTAGTCGTCGGTGACCCGACCATGAGGCAGGTAGTACTGGGTTACATGGTACCAGTAGCATATGACATGACCTGACACATCATGCATATACACGCACAAATACAATCCATCACACATACACATACAAACACACTCTATCTCACACATACACATACAGCGAGAAACGCAAACACTCTACCATATACGCTGGTATACTTGACTGGAATGTAGATGAATTAACGTATTTGGATGCAAAAACACGTAAAATGATTACTATTTATGGCAGTCTGCTACGAAAATAGATGTAGATCAATTGTATCTACTTGGAAAAGAAAGTGTTCGGAGTTCATTTGGCGTTAAAGATGTGGTAAATACAGAGAAAGAAATTCTCACTAAGTATATTTCTGAAACTAATGAAACTCTTCTTCATTAAGTGAAAAGGGAAAAGATACTAAGACTTGGGGTGAAAAATGTCAGAAGTTATAAGAGAGAAGGGGGAGATTATTTAGAAATAAATTACAAAGTGTATTCTTTAAGAATAACAAAATTATAGATAACGATAGCTGAAATTGATTGGTCAGGGGTGATTTTAAAATATATACTGAGACCACTTTAATGACAGGCCAGGGACAACCCACTTGCATTAAGTCGATTAAACACTACATCGACAAAACTGCAGAATAACCGATGTTGAGATTATATAATGAAAGAGAAGAAACATTAGCGCATATTACATCAGAATACCCTATGTAAGCTCAACATCAATATAAAAAAAAACCGGAGACTCGACAAAGTGGCTCATGTCCTACACTAGAATATATGCAAACTATGAATTAGACCACAATGAGCATAAACCAGAAGTGGAACGGGTAAACGACAATGCCAAACTTCTTTGGAACATGTGCATACAAACTGATAAGGTCCTTGAACTTTCCAAACTTAACATAACTTTTTCTAAAATAAAAAAAACAAAGAAACATTAACGTAGCCTTCCCTTTTCGATACCAGAGTGCAAGAAAAATGACATGAAAAAATATTAAGATCTAAATTAGACTATCTAAATGTAAAGAAATCAAGAGTATCCTCAGTGCAATTGGAGCACTTGGGACCAACACGAAGAGCCACCATAAATGGCTTAATCAGATTGACGAACCAATTTCATTTGCAATTTTGTAAAATGCTTGCCTGATAGGAAGGGCAACACTGTTAAGACGGGATAGGAATGCCGAGTCTCATCTGTATCCTCGGTAATCACTACCTTCCATAGTTATTGTTGTCTAATCACGTTTTTGATCAACTAATCCTCTGGTCTGTTTTGGGTAGGATTGAAACTGCTATCTTCAGACAACGTTCACCTGAAACCGTAGAGACTCAACGCCTTTATCCACTGCGCCAGGGGTCCTGAAAAAATAATATATAATACTGTTTGCAATTGTTATCGAAAAAGATGGAGAGTATTGAAAATCTAGGGAATGCCTGGTTTCATTGAGACTTTAGGAAACACCACTAATGATTACCTGCGTGAAAATTCCTAGTGAGTACATAATAATACAATTGAAATTAAGAGAAAAGCAAAAAATTAGTTTTAGAGATCTTGGAAATCAAAACACTCCTTTATCCTCTTATAATAAAAAGGAATATCTACTGAACTATTATACAAACGTCACTTTGTGTGTGTATGTGTGTTTGTAAGTGTGTGTGAGTTCCTTCCTCATAGATTCCGAAACGGCTGGGCTTATCTATTGCAAATTTCACACAAAGGTAATTTATATGTCTGACAGTGTTCTTAGATATATTTTGTACAGACATTCATCCGATAAGTATCTAAAATCGAAAAAATCTGACATTAAAAATAGTCTTTCTTCTCTTATAGAAACAAATGAATTGTTACAGTGGAATATTTTACGCCACACCGTGGTAACATTGGCCGGTGTAACGTAAAATATTCCACTGAAAAAATTATTCTTTTTATCTATAAGAGAAGAAAAACTATTTGTAAGATCTTGACGATCTTACAAATAGTTTTTCTTCTCTTATAGATAAAATCAGCTGACGTGATAATGTAAACAAGCACAGACGGAATTTGATGAACGACATTTTCATTATTTTAAAAGAAAATTGCGAATTGGTCCTTCGGGCAAATTATTTCTCATAGTATAATATTCAATAGAGGATTAATTCTATAATAATGCATACGCAAGTTGCATTAATTAAAACATCATGCTTAAACGTATTGTACGACCAGGCAACACCGGGCGTCCAGTTAGTAATTTCATAAAAGTATCTTTGAAAGAAATGTGGGTTGGAATTCTGAAAAGATTTTATCTCCTTCAGCCATGCATTTTAATTGGGTAGAAATAAGGATCCAAGTGACGGTGGTAAAACGAATTTAGCTTGGTGTTAGAGGTGTTAAAAGCAAGACGACATTTCCCTCATGGCATAAAGTGCTACAAGTCGGAAATAAAAAAGAGGAAAGACCAAAAACATCTTCATAACTTGTTGGTCTGTGATTTTTACTATAAAAAAAAACCCTACTAAACCTGAAGTTTCTGAATATTTGAGATGAGGATTGGTTATTGGTATTATTTCGATTCATCGGTGTACTGTTCTCGTCTTAATTTTCATAAGGTTTCGGTCGATGTAACCTCCGACCCTCTTCAGGTGTATCTTGAAGAACTCGAGGATATTTCTGTCGAACTGGGGAATTTAAATAGAATTTTGAACGGAACGCTTTATTTCACAGAGCCAGCATGCTCTTGTTCCGTCAGCCATGGCTGGATAAAGGTCTTAAGTAAATCGCAATTGTATTTTTTTTACTACCAAACCTACAAAATATTCTGCCGTATCATCTAAGACAGGTTTTAAAAAAAATTGTTGTAAAGTTTATATGAACGAAGGTCGCTGCAAATTACAACGTGAGTAATAATAACGATGTCCTTTTTCATTTATAAAGTCTGTTTCCGCAGACATCGATGGTCAGACTCTTCTGCACTCGGTCCTTCTAATGAGGTCTAGGGCTGAACATCTTGTTGAGACTTGTGAATTTTGTTCTCTGTTTGTCTCTGCTTCCCTTGTCGACGATTTTTCCTTATATGAAATATAAGTCTGACAAGTCAGAAAAGAGGAGAACAACAGTGCATACTTGATAACTAGAGCGAAACTCAGTTAGCATAGGGTTTCCCAAACTTCAAAACGCCATGGAACCCCTGAGCAGGGCAAAGGTTTTTCACGGAGCACTAACAAGACAATTTCCAAAATAAATATGAAAAAAAATTAATTTTAAATTTTAACTTATACGTGTTCATTAGTTGTTCATTAGTTGTTCATTAGTTGTTCATGTTCGTGAATTTACTATATTTATGTGTTTACAAACATTTTTTGTTTCTGATTAATCAAAAATTATTGCATTTTTTGTTCATTTATTTTTTATTTATTTAATTTTACATGAACAATCCTCAAACTCTTTACACTTGTAGTCTAAAGCCATTTAATTTTTTTCAAACAAAGCATTTGGTTCTCTTTGAAAAATAGCCCTCGGAGCCCATCAGCTTTATTCACGGAGCCTCTGGCTCCGTGGAACTCATTTTGAGAAACCCTGAATTAGTAGAACTGACGCAAATCGATGTATGAAAGTATCACATAATGCAGCAGGTCTGATAAGAAGGGAGTCTTACAAAGACACAGACTGAACGCAAAGAGTCAGACTTTAGGGAATGTTCGGGGTTTATGTATGTGAGAAAGATATTCGTGTTCCTTTTTTTAGTCCGTTACGCTTTGAAAGAAGGCCAAATACAATTTTTGAAGTTTAAACTGGTCATAAAAAGGCAAAATCCACAAAATATAGCTTAAAAAAGCCTAATCTGACCTCCCTTTCATTTAACCTATTTTTAAAATATCATTGTAATAATATATGATCATTACTCTAATGGTGTGAGGAAAAAACGTAGTAATCTGGACGTACAGCGGTTCCTCAATGAAAGAACATGTCAGCAAAGTATGACGCATAAAGGGCCATTTGAAAGACACGGAAAAAAGAAAGACCATTGTTTGCCAAGAGGTGTTGGACTGAACGAGTAAATTAAAGATTGTTTCTTACAATCTGATTTTAATATTTGTATTAAACTATTTCATTGGGATTAGTTCTATATTTAAAATACAATGGATACTATTTTTATAGAAACGTTAATACAAAGAATCCCTATGCTTCATTTTACTTAAGTCAAAGTTATCAGAAACCTAACACTTGATCTCTATATGAGACACATAGATATTCGAATATTCCAGTAAAGTTCCCACTTACCTCTTCAACACTGAGTAAATAACTTAGGGACATAATTTTCCCTTTCCCAATTGGCCATTTAAATATTTTATAGTATATCTTTCATGTAGTGTTTTGGTCTTACTGAATTCCAGGACAATAATTCCTTTTGTCTGGTGGAGGAGCCAGATTTGTGTGATTACTTGGGGTAACAGCAATTGATAAAGATGCATCATTCTTCATAAAAACAGTGTGGGGTTAGCCATACCGAGGAGATCTTATTTGGTTCTGCGAATACAGTGTAGCTTTTAATATTTGGTAAGTGTTTACTTCTAGGGAAATAATTGATAATGGTATGTAATCCAAGATCTGATAAGAAAAATTCCCAGCACTTCCACAGCATCCGTACTACATTTTAAATTCCGACGTGTTCTCTTTTCGGTGCCAAACACTCGATCTTCTTTTCTCGAATTCGTCATTCTTATCGTATCAATTCATTCATATGCAAATTTATGCATTTCATATCCATGATGCTTAAAGATCATTTCGCATACAAACCCGTGCCCAGATGGACACTTACATATCTAGGGCTTCTTACAACACCAGGAACAGCTGTCTCTCAATACACAATACCTGACACAACTGACTCTCAATACACGACATCAGACACAGCTCATTATCAATAATCATTATCATAGTATAATTATCAATACATATCAGAATTCTTTGTAATTCTGATATGTATTGCTAATGATACTAATCAAACATGAAACTAAATCGGCGTTTCCTATTAGCCACTTTTACCATGAAGGTTCCATAGCTGAATAAAGAAATAGTACAACATCAGCTTCTCAAGTGGAGATAATTACAACGGATAGGAGTAGACGTGACAGCAGAGGAGATTTCGAATTGAAAATACACCAAGGAAAGTACCATGAAGCAAAGAAATTAGAAGATATTATAAAAGATATATACACTTGGTTGAAAATCAGGAATAATCGTGTTGAGACACGGATTCTTGTTAGAACATTGAAGGTAACCGACGTGAATCTTAGCCACTATCAGATGAGTGGCCATTTGGGAATACTGTACATCATACTTCATCTTTAAATGACCTTGATATACATGCGGCTGGGGACTGCTTCTAAATTTGATATTCCATGTAAACTTAATCCTACAGATGAAAGCCAGTATAGACCGCCTTGGTGTAATACCGCACAAGGTATTACAGGTTCGGTGGTTGAAAGCAAAATGGATACGAACACAAATCTGTAAATCAAAAGTTTAATTAGGGTTCCTGAAAAGATAAGAAATTAGCATAAATTAACGGATGCCGACAGAGAAACCTCGATATCTTTTGTCAATAACTGAATGAAGCCAAGTGTTAAGCTTCTCTATTATTTCAGCTGTTTGGGAGCCAGAAAAATTGGGGAAGTGTAACGTAGTTACGGGCTCCGTCATTTATATACGTACGCATATTGACGATTCACGTGCCGAGTTAAAGTCACATCAGCATTTAAGCCATGAACGTGATGTCGCAGGATGAAATGTATATATTAGGAACCAGGATCGAAGGAAAAAGAGGAGGAAAAAGAAAAAAAAAACGCATGGCGAGTTGGAAGATACGGTTGACAAGCAGGCGATGTCTCGTACAACCCCCTAGAGAACAAGTCGACCAACCATGGGTCTTAGAGAAGAATCATTACAACTTAACAGCGGATTGTAGCTTAAAAAATAACAGAAAAACTAGACTTCTATCTGACGAGGAAGGGGAAGAAAGAACAAACCTATTAGCTGTGTTGTAAATACGTGTCGGCGCTTGCGTGTGAAACCGGGCGAAATAAACAACTATTTTTTCTTTTACCTGAAAAAGTTCGCATCACATGTTTCTTTTCTTTGTCAGTCTCTACATACAAAGTTTTGGTCCATTTTAAAAGAACAAAGTTACAGAAGTAAGAATAAACGATTAAATGAAACAGAATCAAGGCGAAGTTCACAATTTTCCTTTTTTTCTAAGGAATTTTTCCATATGCCAGACTCAGTAAATTACGATAAAAGATGAAACAAATGTACAAAGCGCGAGATATAAAGAAGAGAAACGGAAGAAAGATTAATCAGGAAAATTTAATTAATCAAGAAAAAGAATATTTATAAAAGTTTCCTCATAAAAAGCATTCACAGTATATTTTTAATTTAGCGTGTTAGTACGTACAAATGGTTGAACATCTCGCATTGAATAATTTTGATATTTTTGTGGACAATTCTGATAGCCGCATGGATTATTTTTCATTTATAATTAATTAATATCAATGTAACTGATTATTAAAATATTTTCAATCACATTTTGTGTTTATAGGTTTTATCAAGCATATTGAATACTTTGCCAACTGTATTACTGTAATCTTACAATTATTGCTCCCGTTTAAAGAGCTACCGACACTACCCAAATAAAACTAAGGATGCCTTCAAAGCTGTACTAACCCACCCTGCTTGCGTTTCTTGTCCTATACTCTCTAAAGTTTACGAAATGGTAAAGAAAGAAAATGCCAAGTTATTTAGAGATTTAGAAATGGTTCCATTATCTTCACTAGTTCATTTTACAAAAGAATACATTTTTAGAGTTTACGTAATTTCTCTAAACTTTTCTTCTATAGAGCACATACAAACACACACGCAGACATTGAGTTTTATGAAATTATAAATTCTGATTTAAAATCTTTTTTTTTATCTTATGAACAAAATACAGATTAAATAAATCGAAAATTATACTAAATAAACTTTCTAGTTACCTAAAACCCTTTAAAAAGTGAGCTCTGGGCATTTGAACCCATGCGAAACTTTATATTTGGGTTTTAGCTGGGGAAAATCAATGCAAAAGTATGAAAATTAAAAAACAAAAAAGATTTTGCCAGGTGAAGTCGAATAACGGCATTACGAATATGCATGCGTAACGTAATATCTATTTGTTCATGTTTTAATTTTTAGTCTTGTAGCAAACATGTCTTCATACCTTAGGCATTAATGTGAAAGGAAAAAGTAAATCGTAAGCTAAACGTTTTGGTTTCGATTCTCGATGGTGGCGCACGAGACATTTTTCTTTTAAGTTTTTAAATCATTACTAGGTTGGTTGGTTGGTTGGTTGGTTGTTTTTGTCTTACGGCATATCAACCCTTTTCGGGTTATGTAATGCCGAATCCAAAGATTTTGAAAAACAATATTTTAATAGAATATATTTATTGTTTTCAAGTCAGTTTCTATTTAACCCATAGTTGGGACCCTAACAGGTACAACCACTCCGGGTCAGAGTGGATCTGGGAGCAATGGTAATTAAAGGGTGGCTCCAGACTCGCCAAAGCCCGCAAGCTGGGGCCTCACCACTGGATATAGTTTAAGGTCATATCCAGGACCTAAATCATTACTATATATTAGGTCTAATATAAAAAATAAATACGAAATCTGTATTAATCAAAATATCATATTTAAGCGTATTTTTTGACCGGGCAATGCTGGGAGGCCTGCTAGTAATAATACACATGTAAGAATGTATCTGGCATTTCGTTTATTTTTCGAAACGGTTGGATCTATTGCGTGTAGCTTGAGATTCAATCATTCGAAAAGTGTCGCTAAAACTATATAGGTTATTATGCTTACACAGAAGGTAATGCTTTTGGGGGTAGGATTTCCCACATTAAAAACACTTGCGAACGGAAGTAAATACGGATAATTTATTTATTTTAAGACGACGCTTTCGTCCATCTTTCTTTTGTATTTTCTATTTTAATCTGATCATGTGCTTCTTTTGGGAGTTGGATTTTTTATATTAGAAAACGAACTCTACTTCTAGTGTTGCCATTGTGGTGAGTAAGATAGATAGGGACAACATCGCTTTCATAAGAAGTAAAAACATTTAGTCTTTGTAACCAGAAGCCCGTATATTCGTGAAAGAGTGCCGTAATGGTCAAATGGTCAAATTTTTCCACAGCTCCGTGTTTTAGAGGGCGGATTTTCCCCACATTAAAAAATACCTTAAATTCTCTTGCAGAAGCTAGTAAATAGCGATAATATCAGGCATTACCTTCTTCTTTTTCAGAGTCGTGGCGGATTTATTGCCTGCCACCAAAAGAACTCTCATTTGTGAGGAAATGCCTACAGGTATATAGAAGTCTTCCCATATAGTGCCGCTTTTTGAGGTTTACCACATTAAAATCTGACTTAGTTCAAATAAATAAGGATAATTCCTTTTATTTTAACTCCTTTTTTCTCTTTGTCTCTCTCACACCATTTGTGTTGCGCGTCCACTATCATTGGTTTTTTTTCCGTATAGTTAATCATAAACTCACTCTTCATTCGACGTCTAACCTCTTTCTTTTTATTATTATAAGCACAATGAAAATATCAGAGAAACCAAGAAACCCGCAAGAAGGGAAAAAGAAAAAGCGCCACTGAGTGCAATTTGACTTATACTCAACGTTCTTCTATTTCCAACAAATACATAGTTGATTGTAAAGTATCATTATTATTGTTAGTCATGACGTATTATTGTGGAGTACTTTCATGAAAATAGGAAATATTATATTTGTTAAATCTTCTATTTAAAAGTGTGTCCTTAAAAGCCAGCATCTTAATATATCTCAGAATTCTTGAAAAGAACTCAATTTTTTATTGCATTTGCACCCTAAACAAAGCCCATTGCCACTATGGAGAGGACTACTACTAGGGACAATGTAAGGGGTACAATGTAAGAAGGTGTGCAGCAAGATGTCTGTTTGCATTACACTTGAACTTCTGCATGTCAGTAAAGTCAGGGAAGCAGGAACCCGAAAGGGAATTCCAAAGTCTAGCAGTCCCAGTGAATAAACTATTAGTTTAAAAGGCTTTCTTAGATCTAGGGATTTCTACTGTGTAGGGGTGGTGTTTTTCTGCTGCTTCATGAAAGGGCTGTCCCTTTCTCATGTAAGTAAGAAGACATACTAGATAAGTAAAAATGATATTAGGATAAGACTAGAATCGAACCCTGTAGGAAAGTGTTATAAATAATAATGGAAAATGGAATGTTAGAAATTAAGTCCGTTGTTGATTCTATTAGAAATAGTTAAATATTGTTTATGTCGGAAAAAGAGTCGATTGTTCATTCTTTTAAAAATCTGGATATTAAATATGTCAGTTAAATGAACGCATAATGCGAGTTAAAAATATATTGTTTAAAAATAGGTTAAAATTAGAATTGAGGATTCTTTTGTTGGCCAAAAGTGTGTTTGGACAAACATATGTAAAGCCACGTGAAAATTAGTCACGTTTGAAAACCACACTTCTGACGTCATAAACAAAGGCGATTTCTCAATATAAGAATCTAAGGGTTCCAAGTTGGAAGTCAGTTGATGATGAGTTGAGGAGAAGTGAGTTGAAGTCAAGAGTTGACGAGAGAGTCAGTTAGAGAGGAGAGCCCCTTAGAAGCGAAGGGAGAAGATTAGACCATGTAGATCCAAGTTTAAATTCCTAACATCTCCGATCGGTCGATTGAAGAATAACAAAAAACAACTATGTTTGTAACTGTTGTCTAGTGTCATCATTACTCACCACCAAAAAGGTAAATATGTTTTATCATCATCTTATAACGAACATTGAGTAACCCTTCCAAGTATTATGTGTCCTTCCCTCCATCATAAGTGAAGTATCTCCCCCCTCTATATGTGTTAACAAGAATTATCCCAGTCTGATATAAATGTCTGCCTCATCATCGTCATCTGTTCTGAGTCCTCCTTAATGTGTTCCCCAGTATGAGTGTATTTCTGTATAGGAGGCAAAGGTGCCTGTAGTTCCTCAGGGCATCCACCATTAGAATACTTGTAAAACAAGCAGAGGGATGCAATATTTCGTCGATGGGACAGATGAAAGATATTTCAATTTTCATATTGAGGTCGTTCGCAATTACAACACCCCGACAAGTGTTTGATCCAGTTAGTACTGACCATGCTCAAACTTGTTTTAAAACACCAGCAACTTTATGTGGGAGAGGTCTCTGATTACTCCAGCACTGTTTCTCGTTGTCTGCGACTTCCGTCTTGCCAGTAGACTCAAGCAGTGCCAGCTAAGATGTTCAACAAAAACTCATTCACATGGATTATCCATTTTCTCATGAGACTGAACGGATGCCGTTCACGGCTCTTAAAATATTTAAGTGAAATTGTAATTTTCGAAAAGTTTCTTGATTATTCTGCAATTCTTAAGATTTATGTTTTATGTAAAACGAGATTTTTTTTAATTTTTAAAGACGGGTTTGCCTTATTTTTAGAACGCTTTTTAAAAGCATCAAAATATATGATAGATCTAGAGTGAAACATTTCCGGTAAAATACTGATTGCAAACAGGTTATTGGTTTAATTTGGGAAGGTATGAACCCACGATTTCCCCTCAGTTGTAAATAAAAAGTGGTTAACGACACGGACTAAAACCTGGGTTTGCCAATTTCGAATCCAGTTCGTTCCACATAAACACTTTATCACCCCCCCTTTGACTTTGTGACAAACATCTTAGATAAGATTGATGCAAATAAAATAATTAAAAAAGTGACTTGTGTTCAACTAGTTGGATACAAAAAATCGTTGAAAGGGATAAAGAAAGAGAGAGAGAGACACACACATTCACAGTATGGTATATATGAATAGATATGTATACTTTTATATATATAGAACGTGCTTAGATAGATAGGACAACACTAACGTACTTGGGCTGATAAAGAGAGAAAGAGAGAGAAGTAAAGAGAGAGAGAGAGAGAGAGAGAGAGAGAGAGAGAGAGAGAGAGAGAGAGAGAGAGGCGCTTGTAGAGGAAGACGATTCGGCGCCATGTAAAAAAAGAGGAGTGAAAAGGGCGATCATTTCTATTCTTGTCTTTATAAATTCCAGATGGATTGTACATTAAAAACGAGACGAAGGAGCGCGGAGGAATCCAGTGAGAAGAACAAGTCATACTTCAATGATAAACGTCCGCAACTGTAAAAAGTCCCCTTTCCCTCATTCTCGATTTATTTTTTTTATCTTTTATTTTTTCTTTTCTTCCTCTTTCAATCTTGATTATTCTTATGTTCCTTTTTTTTATTTCTTTTTACCGTTTTTTTTGTTTATTCTCCTTTTCCTCCTTTTATTTACGTATTCCATTCATCTTTTCATTTTACTTTTCAGCTCTAACCTTCAGTTTTTTCTTTTCTATCTGTTTTTCGTTCAATTCCCTTCTTTCTTTCTTTTCATCCTTTTCCTTCATTCTTTCCTTCTTTCTCTTACTTATATATACTTCGTTCATTTTTTTTCTTTTTAACTTTCTATCTTTTGCTTTTTTTACATCTGGATCACCACTTATCAAGGCCCGTAAGCCACTCGGGGATAAGGGTTATTTTGTGTATAATAATCAATGGGATAATATCGTATTAATAGTTGGTATTGGAGATTTGATAAAGTGTCTTACTCACGAATTTGTTTATGTTGGACTTGAAGACATCCAAGTTGTAGTCAGGTGGGAAACAGACAAACGGAAGAGAATTCCACAGGCGTGCACTTCTCAGAAAAAAGCTATGTTCATGGAATCTACGTTTTGATTAAGGCACAGATAAAGAGTGGGGGAAATTACTGACAGTGGTTTTAGCTAGACGGGTGTTTATCATGAAGGATTGGCGAGGGAGGCAGAGATTAGAGCTCGGACAAGCACTTGCCATGGAAATAACGATAAAACAAAGACGGGCTCGCAACGTCTCTTCTGTGGGAGGGTGGTTGCAGGAAAGAGAAGAGAGTATTCCCCACTAAACCACGAAGTCTGTTTTGTACTTTGTCGAGGCAGGATAGACTGTTTTTTGAAGCTCCAGCCCAGATGTGGCAGCAGTACTCCATCTTTGGACGTATTTGCCTTTTATGGAGATAGAGAATTGCATCAGTAGTGAGATATCTTCTGGAGCGGTAGAAGGATCCCACCATTTTCCCAGCGACCCGGGCAACAGACTTTATATACGTGTTCCATTTCAGATCAGGAGTAAAGGTCAAACCCAGGAGCTTGTCAAAACATGAAGCCGCCCCAAAACGAGAGCCATCCATTTCAATTGATGCCAGATGAGGAACAGAGCGTCGATTAGTTAGGAGCTTGCTTTTAGATGCATTAAAAGTAACCAGCAATCTCTTTCTTTCTTTATTTCTCCGTTCTCATTTATTTTCCTCTGCATTTTGTCATTCTTTTATTTATTTTGTCATTTCTTTTTATTTATTTTGTTATTTCTTTTATTTATTTTGTTATTTCTTTTATTTCTTTTGTTATTTCTTTTATTTATTTTCTCTACTGTACTTCTATTTTCTCTTTCCTTTTTTTATTTTTTCTTTCTCTTCACGATTTTTTCTTTCAATCTTTTCACCGTTTTCCTTATCGTTTCGTTGATTTTTGATACCTTTATGGCCACTATTTCCTGTTCTTTTCTTTCTTTTTAAGACTTTATTCAATGATCACCATTTTCTTATATATTCCTTTTCATATATTTCTTTCGTATCATTTTGTCTTCGATTTTCGTTTTTGTCTCTCAAATTTTATATAAAAGAAACTGACGAAAAAATGCTTTGTCATCGTTCATACCTCTACCTATCTACTGTTATACAAAAAGAACTCAGTGTGTGTGAGTTCATTCATTATGGACTCGAAAACGGCTGGGCCGATTTTTATGACACTTCACACTAAGGTACTTTATGTAACTGGCAGTGCTCTTAGATAAGTTTTGTATGGAAATGTCTTCGATAAGTATCGATAATCGGAATAATCTGATGAAAGAAGGAACTGGCGATTTTCACCAAGGTTAACACCTTACACATCCTAACGCCACAACTTCATTTGAGAAATTTTATTACCACACAAGCAGAAAGGTCCAGCATATAAAGTAAACAGTAGGTTCTTTGGGGATCGACCGAAAGCAATGTTTCTGTTCTAGGAATAAATGCACTATGATACTAGACCTTTTCATTTTAAACTTAAATAGAAGTAATAATCACTGCACAAGCAGTAAGGTCAGATATATAAAATCAACAGTATGTTCTTTGATATGATAAAGGTGCGTTTGAAATGAATGTTTCTATCTAGAGCACAATTATGAAAATAATTTTATAAGATCAGCATTAAGTTCGCTTCAGTGCAATGAAAACTACATTGTATTAGACACTGTGAAGCTTCCTATCAGTGCACTCCGATGAGTCACCGACTAGATCAGACAATCAAGGATAGAAAAATGAGCGATTTCGATGACAATAAAAGTATTGAACGTGTGGAACATTCGTTGATCCTCATTAAATCCCGGGTAATGTCCGACTTCCCTGCTAGTAAATAAATGAATAAATAAATGAGTTTATCATTTAATCGAATTTTCCTTGAGATTTTTTGATATCAAATAATTTTAATTCACCTAGGAATTGTCTAAGATGTGATAACAAGTCTCTTATTTAAAATTCGTGCCAACCAGCGTAATGTGCACATCAATTCTTTAATATGATAAGGGTGTGTTCGAAATGAATGTTTCTGTTTAGAGCCCAATTAAAGCATGATGCTTGACTTTCGCATTTTAAACTTTAATTCAAGCCATTACATATAAAAATAATTTTTATAAAATCAGCAGCAGATTCTCTACAGTGCAATTTAGGCTAGAATGTATTGTGAACTAAGTAACTATGTAGAGGCATGTATAGTTTCCTCCTTTGAGATAGGTTCTAAACTAGAGCAGGCAATCAATCGATTTGATTGGAAAATGGGCAATTTCACCGATTTCGATAGAAACATTCGTTGATTATCATTCAATCCCGGCAACGTCAAGTCACCCTGCTAGTAAAATAATAAACTTAATTTACTTTTTAATATAGATAATTATTATAATTATTGCTGATAGCCGAAACAAAAATTAAGCAAACACACACACACACACACACACACACACACACACACACACACACACACACACACACAAAACAAAAAAACAACAACAACACGTATCGTTAACATTTATTCATGGCGAAGGATTTCTTTGCGGATTTATTTCAAACAACTTTCTATTTGCTTTCTACTTTAAGTCTGTCTGATGTTTTATTTATTTCAATAAGGTAGAACTGAACTACCACGAGTTTAAAATGCGAATCGATTCTGATGAAATAAAGAAAAATAATATCATTCTTTACTGTGGTTTTATTTTTTTCTTTAATTCTTTTCTTTGATTATTGGCTGATAGGGAGTTCTGAACATTAAAACAATGTAACCGGTTTTTAAAAATATCAACGATGTCAGCGGTTAAAAATGCAACTGAAAAAGAACAATCGTTTCAGAAACATCAGGTCGGTGCAAAAGTTTTGCTACTTTGTAGAAGAGGCATTTGAAAAATACTGTGATTTATTTTATGCGTATTGTTATTAAACATATCACCATGATTAATTTATAAGTTTTTGTTTCACATTATTAAAACATAATTCATATTTTTCTGCATTTCTCACGCATTTTGACCCCAAAACGAACTTCTTTAGTTAACAGAAACGAGATCATCTTCAACCATGATAATGCTTGTCCTTACACAGTATTACTGACCAAAACTCTCATAGGAGAATTTGGTTGGGAAATATTGACTTATTCTGCATATTCTCCTCTGATTATCAAAAGAGGTGATTAACCACTAGTTAGATTCATATTTCATATTAAAACATAAAGAATTTTACAAGCGAGGCATTTATAAGTTCGTTGACAAATGGGATCTCTATCTCTACATTTATATAAAAGTCACTTTCTGTGTGAGTTTCTTCCTCATAGGTTCCCAAACGGCTGAGCCTATCTTTTACCAATTTCACAAAAAGCTAGTTTATATACCTGGTAGTGTTCTTAGATATGTTTTGTAGAAAAATATATCCTACAAGTATCGAAAATCGAAAAAACTCGATGTTAAAATAGCTTTTATTTCTTATAGATTAATGGTTCTCAACCGGGGGTCACGTGAACCCCCATGGTACATGTAACATTAACATCGTTTCAGTTTTCCTTCAAGATAAATTGTTGATATATGTTCTTTGGTTTTCTTTACATTACTTAAAAATAAGATAAGCTATAAGGATTCACTAAAATACATTAAAAAGAAAAAAAAAGTCATGATTAAAAAAGGTTAAGAACCATTGTTATAGATAAAAATAATAATTTTTACTGGAGAATATTTTACGTTACACCGTAAAAGGAGCTAATAAAATTTCAGCAAATCATTTCTTTTTAAAATAAAATATTTATTATAATCTGGAGTTCAATGGTAGAGTTACAGATCGAATAATCCACTATCCACGCCCAGGTGTACCTCACCATTTTATTTTAAAATTTCTTATTAATGTGTTCAATTTACGATAAAAGAAGAGGTACCATTTAAAATCGCCGCAAGTCATTTCTTCGTTTGCATATTTTAAAACTAAACATTAATCAGAGGTGACTTTTCCAGTGCATTCACCGTCAAACCCAAATATCAGCTGACGTGATATTGTAAACAAACACAGACGTAAGTTGATGAACGACATTATCATTATTTATTTATTTATTTATTTTTTTTTTTTTTTGCGAATTAGTCCACCGAGCAAATTATTTCTCATGAGATATAATAATCAATACAAAATTTATGCAGATTGTGTATGTATTATCATACATACACAATCTGCATAAATTAAAATATCATGTTTAAGCGTATCGTACGACCAAGCAACGGCAGCTAGTCAAGTTCTAGAGAGCAAAGGTCGTAATTGTTATGAGTAAATGTTTTAAAACATACAAATTTTCTTTTTCAAAATGGAATAAAGAAAAACAACTTTTGCATCGACGTAAGAAAGAAAATGTCTCAAACTAGGAAATTCCAAGAAAAAAGAAAAGAAAAGAAAATAACGTCTAATACATTATAGAAAGCTGATCATGGAAATAGATTTACGGTTTCCTTTAGTCGGACATACTTTTCAGGTCGAATATATTGTTATAATAAGGAGCATTATTTATTTATTTGTATATATATATATATATATATATATATATATATATATATATATATATATATATATATGTGTGTGTGTGTGTGTGTATAAATATATATACAAAAATGTTTGTGTATATATGTACACACACACACACACACACATATATATATGTGCGTTTGTATGTGTGTATGTGTGTGTGCGTGTGTATGTACATATATACACAAACATATATATATGTAATGATTTAAGCAAAAAGCCCGGGGGGGGGGGGATAATTAAAAACATATTTAGCTCTACTGATGTATTGGTCACTTTTTTCGCTGTTTTATTATTATTTTTTTTACCTATATATATATATATATATATATATATATATATATATATATATATATATATATATATCCCGTTTCAACAACAGTAGTTGATAAAGTACTTGGTAAAATTCAATCGTAAGGTACACTCTTCTGAGGTTAGATGTTCAATTCTTACTACGGGCAATACTTCAAAATACAATCGCGAATGACTTCTACCCGAATATAGCTAACGGAACGAGAGCATGCTACCCTCGTGGATTAATAAAGTGCTCTGTTCAAAATTCTGTGCAAATATCCGAGTTCGACAAAAGATTCCCAAGTTCGACAGGATAGACCTAAAAATGGTCGGAAGTGACATCGGCTGAAACCTTCTGAAAATAAAATTCAAGATGAGTACATTATTTCGAATAATTGAAATAACATAAATACACATTTTTCTTCATTGTAGATTTACTAACAGATGTACCCGGCGCTGCTCGGTATAAAACAACGTTAAATTAAAAAAAAAATGAATTAAAAAAAAAAAACAGAATGAAACAAAGATATGTGCATGCGAGTATTGTTTTCTAAACAGTTCACTTCTTGTAAGTAAAAAAAAAACCAGTCTTAGATTGAAACCAAAACCTAAAGTTTTAAAAAGTGTTTTCAACCATCTAATTCTTAACATAAGAAAGCTGTCATGTGAACGATTCGCGCATGCCCAGTCGTGAAATAGTTAAGAAACACATAAAAAATCTGGCATCAATTGAAATGAAGTGCTCTCGTCTTGGGGAGGCTCCATATTTTGACAAGCTTCTGGGTTTCACCTTTACCCCTGGTCTAAAATGGAAACGTATATCAAATCTGTTGCCAAAGTTGCTGGGAAAATGATGGGACCCTTCTAGCGATCCAGTAGATATTTAGTTGCGTATGAAATAATAAGAAAAAATATAAGAACCAGATACGTCCGAGGATGAAGTATTGCTGTCACATCTTGGAAGGAGCTGCTAGGAAAAACTTATCCTGCATTGACAGAGTTCAGAATAGACTTCGTAGCCTAGTGGGGGATGCCATTTTCTCTTCCTCTTTCTCACAGAAGAGATGTTGCGAGCCTGTCTCTCTTTTATCGTTATTGTCATGGCAAGTGCTCGTCTGAGCTCCAATCTATGGCCCCCTTTCGCCAAGTATTCACGAGAAACACTCGTCTCCAACTCTTTATCCGTGCCTTAACCTAAACGTGGATTCCATGAACAAAGATTATTTCTTAGAACTGCACACCTGTGGAACTCTCTTCCGTTTATCTGCTTTCTAGCTGACTACAATATGGTCGCCTTCAATCTAAGGTGAACAATTACGAAATTGGCACTTCTAGCGATTACTATGGTATTGTCCTTTTGACCACTGTATACCCTTTAACCCTTACCCTCGAGTGGCCTCTGGGCCTTGATAAGTAGTGATACCTATGTAAAAAAAATCAGATGACGCATTAAGTATCAATCTTTCAATTTTGACCCATTTGCATTCCTTTTTTCCGAAAAAAAAACGATTAAAAAGTTTTTCATATGTCTGAATACCCTATACACCAAATTTCAAGTCTGTAGATAAAGAATTCGTGGAGTATATAGGTTGAAAGTTGTCCTCACACACATTCTTGCTTATATATATATATATATATATATATATATATATATATATATATATATATATATGTTGTTTCTATCGCTGTCTTTCTTGTTTTATCACCTTTTTTACTTTTCGTTCTGCCTTTGTTCTTTTTCGTTTAGTTTTCTTCCTTCTTTCTTTGGCACCGCTATCCCCCACTTACCCTTTTCATTCTCCCTTTTCTCTTTCAACTCTGGTTAAGCAGTCGCCCCGTTTTCCTTGATGCCGCGTCCCATTTTTTAACGCAAATCCAAAATAGAACAACCGACATTTTCTCGGACTCTCGCGACTCCATTTTCTCATCCGTGGAACTATTTGCGTGCACCCGGAGGTGGCGCCACTAAAAACGATTTGCCCGCCAACGAACGATGATGCTTTCACGTAACTCTAACTAGCAACAGGAGGCGCCATGGCACCCGTAAATATTTGATTAGCCAATTTATGTGCAGATCGACACGTCAGCCTCTAACAATTTCATCCGAAAGAGTATCAGCAGAAGACGCAAAAATCATGCGTATGGGTGTGTAAAGAATGCTTACAGGTTTATAAATGCACGCACATTTAAAACTATTAGTGGGTGTTTGAATCAACATGAAGTGCGATAGGGCAAAAGAAATATATAGATACTTAGAGTGACTTGGTCAATTACAATTTACAACTAATTAAAATATTTCTGAATTTTTTAGACGAGAAATGATAATCCACATTGTTTGAATTATTCGGACAATTGTTCTTACCTTGAGTGTCATTCGTAAAACATTTCGGTCAATGATACCTCTGACCTTCAGGTTTATTGTGTAAAACGTTATCTGCTACAGATCCTTTGTGCTCCTGGTATAACGAATAAAGTACATGGTAAAGGTACACTCTTCTGGGGGTTCAGTATACTCAAAATACGAGGGGCGTGCAATAAGTAATGCCCCTGACCCACTTCCAGTTGTCTGATTTAGCTGAAGTTGTGCATGTGCAATGATTTATATCTGTACGCGTTGTGTGGCAAATTACAGCTCTGAACTAATTGTAGTTTCTGTTTTACTGGTGTTTGAACTGAGTCAGGTGTAAAATGGAGCCTATTAAATGTCGAGCAGTGATCCGACTTTTGTATTTGAAAGGACGCGCACCACAGGAGACTTTTGATGAAATGAAAGAAACTTATGGTGATAATTCCCCATCATATGACTTTGTAAAACACTGGCATCGTGAATTCAAACATGGCCGGAAGTCTGTGGAAACAGCTCCCAGACCTGGTCGCCCCCCTTCTGCCATTGATGAGAAGCACGGGTGTATGGTTATGAAATCCTCTCCCATCCTCCCTACTCTCCTGACGTTGCACCCTCTGACTTTCACCTCTTCTCAGCCATGGAGGTGTTTTTGAAAGGAAAGCGTTTCCCAAATGATGCAGCTTTGATTTCTGAAGTCACGTCGTGGTTGGAGGACCAACCTGGGGTGTTCTACAAAAACTGTCTCCAGAGCTGCATCAAACGATGGGAGAAATTCATAACTGGGTGGTTCCTATGTAGAGAAAGACTAATAATTGTGCCAAGTTTCGTTGCTCTACTGCTATGGAAGTGGGTCAGGGCCATTACTTATTGCACGCCCCTCGTATAATTGAGAGTTACATAGGATTACGACCCGGTCGTAACTGAACGAATGAGAGCATACTACCCCCGAAATTCTGTGCAGATTCTTGAGTTTAACAAGATACACCTGAAAAATGTGGGAGATAGCATCGACCGAAACGTTTTCAAAATAACTCTCAAGATGAGAACAGTAGTTCGAATAATCCAATTAATATGAACTAATTAGAAGTATTAAAAATGAAAAATTTTCAAACATAACGCAATCCTAAAACAAAAGCATATTTTAGAATGTATTATGTATTATTTAAGAAAATTCATAGAACGTGTTTAAATAATATGTTTAATATTAAAGTTCAGGTATGCTCTGACCGTCGCGGTTGTATAGCATCATGTACCTATGCATCTTCTCCGTTGAAACCCAGGTTTCATCATTGTTATTGATTTCGGATGTTGACCGAAATACACGTAAATGCCAGCTTGGTTTTAAGGTGTTTCATTCATTACAAAATAAATACACAAAACAAAAGCGTGTACACGAGAAAGATATATATATATATATATATATATATATATATATATATATATATATATATATATATATACTAGCAAAAGTACCCGTCGTTGACTGGGTTAAAAACAGCCTACAGAAAATGGACTCTGATTTAGGAAAGTATGATAGGTTATGAAAAGGAAGGGTTGTAAAGAGATAGCTTCGAATTCGAGGGTATCAAAACCAAAGTATAAAAAATATGATGAAAGTAAAAATAAAATAAATAAACCCCATAATTTATTATACTCTACCTGTTCATACTGAAACACTTATCACAATATTATGTGGATCTATGTTAAAAAACCTTGTTAAACTTTGTGAAATAATTTCCATTCTATGGATATTAGGTGCAAACGAACAACCCATAATTTTATTATACCATATTTCTTAAAACTGAAACATAATTATTAAAGTATACTTACACAGATAGATATGAAAAGTCTTTATTAAAGTTTGTGCCTATTTCCATTCTATGGAGACCAGGCGCGAACGCAGATCACACAATTTTATTATACCATCCCTATTTAGGTTAAAACATACTTATCAAAGTATTCTTATGTACTGTAATTGTCTGTATTTTTGAGATGAGGTGTTTTCATTGATTGAGATTGTCGGACTGACTTCCTCATCTTGGTTGTTATTGTCACAACGTTTCGGCCGTTTTGCCCTCCGGCCTTCGTTAGGTGTTTTGTATCGAACTGGGGAACCGTTTGTTAGGAGTCTCGAACCCAACCCTTTATTATTATTACGGGGTTCCTAGTGACATGTGGCCGAGTGGTCCTAGACGTTGTATCAAAGTTTACAGTTACCCAAAGGTGCTGAGTTCAATCCTGAACGAAGGCAGTGAAAAAGTAACATTAAAAACAGAGAATCAGCAACTATGTCTCAAAACCTAGTTGGAGTCCGAACACGGTACCCCCGTAATAGTAATAAAGGGTTGGGTTCGAGACTCCTAACAAACGGTTCCCCAGTTCGATACAAAACACCTGACGAAGGCCGGAGGACAAAACTGCCTAAACGTTGTGACAATAACAACCAAGATGAGGAAGTCAGTCCGACAATCTCTATTCTTATGTACATCTATATCAAAAACACTTGTAAACGATTTTTTTTTCATTTTTAAATTTTTTATTTCCATACTTATGGACCAGGCGCAAACGCAGACCTCACAATTTTAAAGAACTACCGTTCTGCAGGATCAAACATACCCATTCCTGTGTCTCGATACATATTCTATCATTATATGTAATCAGTTTTTTAAAATAGTCAACCATATATGAGCCTATTCGTGACCAGATACACACACACACACACACACACACACACACACACACACACACACGTACACACACAGACATTCAACTTTATATTATAGATATCTATAATATGTATGTTCTCTCCGCTTATCTCGGCATTGTTTCCAGTCATCCTGGTCTGCTTCTTGTTACTGGACCCAAACAGTGTCGATTCAGGAGAGGTCTGGTTAGATATTGCGCGACTCTTGCCTCACAATTACACACGCAATTGCCCCTACAGGGGTATTCTTTGTCTTTCGAAATTGAACGGGGGCATCGATCGATCCAACATGTATATCGGTTTATCAATTACTCCAAGAGTTCCCAAACTTTTTTTTTTACATGGCGGTACCCTATTGGGCTCTTTAAATTCTCACGGCACACCTATCACAGCAAAATCAATATTTTTTACCGATCATCATTGTGTTGTCTGGCAGACTACTTGACACTTATTAACTTTTATCCTCGACTGGCCTTTAGGCCTAGATAAGCTGTAACCTCCCTTAGTAAAAACAAATGTAACATAGCGTATGTGCGCGTATAGTAGCAGCAGCAGCAGCAGCAGCAGTAGCAACAAAAACCAACGTATGCAATTGACCGAGCCGTGTGCGAGGTGACATCACAGCGAGGAAGAAGGAAAGAGAAAAATTATTAAAAAAAAAAAAAGAAAAATGTGACCCGAGAAAGACAGAAATAGACGTGTTACAGACGTGGCCTGAGAGCGGCAGGAAAAGACCTGTCCCAATCATGACCGGACAAAGACATAGTACCACATTTTCGATACGGCAGACACTTGTAAAGCACATTGTAGTACGAGGAGATTTGTGAACAAGAGACAAAGTGTTACTCTGGAAGTACCTGTAAATTAATGTCAGTTGTTTCAACTGGAACAAAAGCGAGTCAAATTACTGCTTTGTCTTTGTTTCTTTGCATACAACGTGTCGACCCTGGCTGTTGACACGTAACGACGCAAACAATATTATTAAATCGAATTAGTACACTGTCAAAACTAGAAAAGAATGATTTGGGAGTCAACTCATCAGATGTGGCAGTAGTATCCATCTTAAAAGATTCTATCCTTTATATATGCTGCACTGTGTTACTAATTCTAATAGTTTGTACATCGGTCTACCAATTAATGTATTGACGTAGGTCTTACTTTATATGTTTATTTGTTTTCTTGCATATTATATTATAGGATTATGGTGTTTATCACAGCGAGGAAACGTATTTGTGGCAAAGACGTGTGTATGTATGAAGTTGTAGGCGCAAGGCGGAAAATTTGTATTAAGCGTACAACAAAAGGGGAGATGGGACAAACATAGGGATATCACGCAGGTGAACACAGATTACTGTTTCGGAGAAACGTTTCAAAGTTTGAAAAAGCTCTTTTGAGGTTATCCAATAATTGGTAGAAGGGGGAAAAAAAACAAAACAATTAACTTACTTTCTCCCGTTGAAAGTTATTCCGTGGGTGTTATTACGAAATTGCTTTTCGGTATCGTCAGCGATTAGGGCGTCACAGGGGTGCTGTTTATGGGTGCAGATAAATAAATAAATAGATAAGTAAACACATTAATCGCTAGAATTCAAGGGTCCAGATAAGTAAATAAATCTGAGTCCTCATGTAATCGTTTACCATTATAAGAGTCGAAGACGTCAGAAGATGGAGTAGAATTGCCACATCTGCGGAGGTGCGGCTCAGATCACCATTTGTTTGTTTTTATAAAGACAACTCCGCTATCTAGTGGTGGTGATCGCTTCTCATCTCAATAACCCTTCTCGTACAGAAGAGACGCTGTCAGTCTTCCTTTACTCTGTCTAATCACCGCAAATTTGTATCCATGTGCTTGCTTTACAAGCGCTTTAATGTAATGTGTTCAAACTTACTTGCAACACCGGCGCCCCCATGCCAAACACACTTGACGTAAACATTCTCAACTCTTCTGACAAGCAGCAAAATCTCACCTCTTTCTGTAGAAGTACCCGATCCGGAGAAACTTCTACTCTGAAACTGTCTTCTCTCGAACTAGGACTTTTGTATTTCTTCCTTGTAACGTGCTTCCCCGAATGCAGAAATTTATATGTAATTTAAATAAACATCTCGCTGCTCAACTCACTACTGACAGTGTTCCTTAAATGTTTCCAAACTTTATTCGAATCGAAACTTTTATTGATAGTACACACTTGGAACTTTAATCCCCTTCGAAATAATCTCCTCCGGCTGCAATGCACTTGTTGTACTGTTCCAACACCTTCTGGAAGGCTCCATTGAAATCTTCTTGTGTGAGTGTGTGACCCTCGTCGAGGTCTAAATTTATCAGCCCGACCATCTCCCTACCGTCTTTCTTTCTGATATTCTCAGAGCACCTTTTATGGACATACGACGGTCCTTATCTAGCAAATTCTTTATTTGGCCAATCAACTCTGGTATTTTAACTTCCTTATTCCCTCCACACATCTCTTCATTCCTCACAAATACCCTGCCTTCCTTTAATCTCTTATGCTACTCAAAAAATGAAGTTTCATTCATGCAAGATGGTCCAAAAAAGTCTGAAGCCTTCCATGCGTCTGTCGCATTTTTCCAAGTTTGAAAGCGAATTTTATTGCGTATCGTTCTTCTAAAGTGTCCTAACATCCAGTTTGCATTATGGAAATTCACTAGCTGTAACAGTGATGCTTTAGTAGAGTGTATTCAAATTCCTGCTATTACTGTCCCTTCGAACTTGGAATCATAGAAATTGGTCAGTCATCTCATAAGATGTAGAGCAATAACATACTGACTTTTTAAGAGTCTAGAACAATTTTTAATGCATGTACAAAAAATGTTTGGAAACTTATTGAACTCACCTCATAGAGTGTCCCTGTAGAGATGGTTTCTATTTCACACTAGCTCCTTATATCTTAGTAGCAATCTGCATTGTAAATATGAGTAAAAATGAAATCTAGGTGCTTCACTTAGTTCTAATCTCTCGTTCACCCATAGTGCAATGGGGCAAAAGATGGCTAGTTAAATTTAACATATCTATTTTTTCGCCATCAACGCTCTGATCCCTATTTGATATAAATGATTCTCGTCTCAAAAAAACCATGTTTTAAAAAAACTTCTATAGCTGATCTTCACTCCTGGCCTGAAATGGATAACTTACATCAAATTTGTTGCCAAGGCCACTCGAAAGATGGTTGCATCATTCTACCGCTCCAGAAAGTATCTCACTCAAGACACAATCCTCTGCCCGTATAAAAGTCAAATACGTCCGAAAATGGAGTACTGTTGCCACACCTGAAGAGGAGCTGCTCAGTCTACCCGATTCTGTTTTGGCAGAGTTCAAAATCGGCTTCGAAACATAGTAGGTTATACCCTTTTCTTCTCCCTGCAACTTTTTCCCCACAGAAGAGACGTTGCGTGTCTATCTCTGCTATATTTTTATTTTTACATGGCAAGTGCTCGGATAAGCTACAGTCTATGCCCTCCCTGCAAACTTTCCTCTAAACCACCGCCTAGCTACAAGAACTATCGATAATTTCTCTTACTCTCTATCTGTGCCTAAATCTAAACGCAGATTCCATGAACAAAGTTTATATCCTAGAACTATCCGCATATGGAACTCTGTTGCGCTGGCCTGCTATCTAGCTGACTACAATATGACTGTCTTACAGTTCAATATAAACAAGTTCTTGTTGAGTCGTTTCCTTAAATAATCCAATTCTACCCAATTTCGATCGCTACGCTGTTGTCTTAGTGACCACCGTGCACTCATGAACCCTTATACTCGAGTCACCTTCAGGTTTAATCAGTAGTGACACTTTTGTATATAAATCATTGACTATCATTATTCTTAATTTGAAATCCTTAGTATTTATTTTCTAACTAAAATAATATCCCTGAAGCTTTAAGGCTTAAGCTTAAGAGTAATATGACATTTATGGAATACTAGCAGGGCACCCGGCACTGCCCGGTCGTAAAATACGCTTAAATATGATATGATTAATGCAGATCTCGCATTTATTATCTATTATATAAATCTCACCTGCCTGTTTAAATATATGTATGTATGTATGTATGTATGTATGTATGTATGTATGTCTAAAACTTTCGACAAAAGCGACGGATTTTCACGAGATCGGTATCGTTTTGAAAGTCGTCCTCTCTTTTCGATTGCGATGGACGCAACAGCAAAGACGTCACGTTTTTCACGCTATTTTCGTCCTTCTTCGTGCACTCAGACTAGTTATATTATATCATATTGGACCCAATATATAGTAATGATTTAAAAAGTTAAAAAAAAAAACATGACGTGCGTCACCACCGAGAATCGAAACCAAAACGTATAGCTTACGATTTATTTTTGCCTCTGCCGTTAATGACTGAGTTATGAAGACATGTTTGCTGCGAGGCTAAATATTAAAACATGAATCAATAGTTACAACGTTTTGCATGCATATTTATAATGCTGGTGTTCTACCTCCACCTCGCAAATATCATTTTAAAAAAAAAATATTTTTTATACTTTGGTATCAATTTTTCCGGGATAAAACACAATTATAAAGTTTCGTATGGGTTAAAAATACCTTATATATGTAGATATGTTGACCAAAAACTGTAGGAGGAGTTTAATAGCCAAATTTTTTTAAACAAAAATATATCCCTCTAACTCCTTTAACTCTTGGAGTGGCATAGACCATCCATAACTTTGTAGATGCCTTTCTAGTGAAGAGTTCTTTTTTCGGGTTGAGGGTGCTGCCAGCACGCCCAACCTTCCCAATATATACGCATATATTAATATATATAGAAAGAATTTTGTGTTTACGATAAACTTTTTACGGAAGTATTACGCAATTATAAATCATGTAGAATATCTGCATGAATATAATTACACGTAATAGTTAACTAAAAATGATCATCCCGTAAGAAAACCGAAAAAACTGATAGGTAATTGATTAAAATGAATGTTTAAAAGAATATGCAAAGTAGCTAGATCTTTTATATATGAATGTAATTCCATGACTCATATATAAGAAAGTTGTATTTTCTTTAAAATAAATAGAAAAGAGGCTTGCCTTTCTTTTTCTCTTGTTCTTGGCCTTTGGGCCGGGATCAAAGTGTAATATCTGTTCTGCAGATGCCGCACTTAAGATAATTTGTACCAGTCAATGGAGAGGAAACCCTCTATACTGGGACAATTATTATTTTTGGTAACCAGAGTGCCCCCTTTTTGCCTAATTTTAGGGAAGCTGGTTTTTACTCCACATTAAAAACGGCCTTGTGCCTAACTTGCTTTGGTGGGGAAGCAAATAAATACAATAAATAGAAAAGAGGCTTGCCTTTTTTCCGTTGTTCTTGGCCTTCGGGCTGGGATCAAAGTGTAGTATATATTCTGCAGATGCTGCACTTAAGGTAATTTGTCCCGGTCAATGGAGGGGAAACCCTCTATATTGGGACGATTATTATTTTTGGACCCAACCAGAGTGCCCCTTTTGCTGTTTTGGGGGGCAGCTGGGTTAACCCCACATTAAAACAACCTCGTGTCACATTTTGCTTTGGTGAGAAAGCAAATAAATATTAATAGAAAAAAGGGTCTTTAATATGAATACCAATACACACACATACACGCAAAAAAATTATAGGAGTATAAAAGATTGCTTAATTAGTGCCTAATGAATATTGGATCGAATTCAATACTAATCTTATATATTTTATTTTTCAAATGGATAGTGCGTTTCTATTCTGGTCTTTAAAATCCTTTAAAATTCTTTAAAGAAACTAAAGTGCGGAAAATATTTATCATCGCTCTCTAATACTTAGTCTCAAAACTTGACCATGATCTAGGTATCTAAATTTTCACGAAAGGCTTCTACGCCCATATTTTTTTTACATTTATATAACACTAAATTAAACTGAAAATAGCCGCCTATTTGTAACCTTTGTGTCTAGCAGCTGCGTTCCAATATTCATTATAAGCGGCTAATTAGTTTAGAAGTAAATTCCTAATATACAAATATATAATCATAAATACATATTTATAATTATATATAGAGAGATATCGAAAGTACCATACCATGTAAAGTCGAACATTTTAATTAAAAATAATTCAGAAAAATATCGCATGAATCTATACTTTCGTATATTAAATTTATGTGAGTAAATCAAGTAGTTATATATATATATATATATATATATATATATATATATATATATATGTATATGTATATATATATATATATATATATATATATATTCCTAATCAAAAATTTACGGCCACTTGAAAATCTTTCAAAAGAAAATAGATTTTAAACTCCTGTCACTTAAAGTTATCAATACTACAACCTAAAAGGTTTTGGAAAATACTACATTCCAAACATTTAATTCAGGAATTTATATTTTTATAAAATGAGGAATTTTACACTTGATAAAAATAAGACCGGGGGTATAAATTCTAAGAAATTGTACGAAAAGTGCATGAAAACATTCAGCAACCAAATTTAATAATGAGTTCTACCTCATTTACTTTGGATAATTTCAAAAATTAATTGTGGACTGTCTAGAAATAAGCGTTTCCATTAATGAGTGGGGGGGGTGCTCCAGCTTCTGAAGATGGCTCCACGAAGTTGATTCTTGTTGAATATTGTTTGTGCTAAAATGTTATACGGCATAATCACGTTGACACACCCGCGAACAACCCACCTATTGTACGTTTCGCAATACTTTATTTTTGCGTTCTGTTTTTTGTTTGTAACAGGGCTATAACAGTGACGACGTAAGATTTCGAACTCACAGAGATCACTTTAATTTAAAATTATACCAACATTCAAAAGAACTCATGACCGAAAGCTGAATTAAATGAAGCAAGTGTTCAGAAAACACCGATGAAAGTAAAAAAGGGAACTCGCGAAAACCAAATGAGTACGTGGACAGAAAAGTTTGAATTGCAAACGCGTGGAAAGTAAAAATATTTTCATATTTTTTTATTCTCTTCACGACTTCTTGACGCACCTGTAAATACAAAAGAAAGAGAATACGAATTATAGGTTTTGTTAAATTTCTGTAAATTCAGTATTTTAATCATCATATAAAAATGAACCCCTTACAAAGTACATTGGAACATTTATTAAACCTGCAAAGTGAACTACATAAACGCCCAGATGAAGGGCAACAAGAATTATTGGAACATCAGAAACGGTCAGGTGAAAAACAACAGCAACAACAGCAGCAACAGGAACAACTAATGATACTAGAAACCCAGCAATATGAAAATCAAAAGTACATGAAAAAGCTGCTTATTCGAGTCATAAAAATAATACGTCCACCGATAATACTATCGTATTTTCACAAGACTCAATATGGAATGTGATTGACAGTTTCTCCTACGGACCTGAAGAAGATAAATCATTTGAAGCTTATTTTCGTCGGGATAAAAAGGAGTAAGCAAACAGTTGTCGGGCCAGAAAAAAAGTTCGTTTACTATTACGGAAATAGAGACAGCCGAGCATAACAAGTTTGTGGATTCTATTTTACATCGTAAAACGTCGGAATTAATTTTTGCCGAGACGGTGGAATTTCTCACAGAACTATTTATCCCGAAAGTATTTTTATTCTATAAGCGTTGGTCATGCCCGACTTTGCAGAAGAATAACGAAGATGATTTCACAATGTACTTAGCCATCGTAAATAAACATTTCAACAAATTCAAACTTGCAAACCTCAGTGCAGACAATATTAAATGTTTAGTATTTCCGCAAGAATTGACTTCTGGTTGAGATGCGGAAATTAGGAGGTGTGTCCTAATAAAATTAGAAAATGAAGAAAACGTAACCATACAAAAGTTAACGGAACACTGCCAGAAAATAGGTATTATTAAAAAAAGATTCGATGGATATAGACGCTGAGGTCACGCAGATAAAAAAGTAGAATTTATCGTAGTTGTCAATTCATATATTTTTTTAATTTTTATAGAAAGTATCACAGAAAATCCAAACCAAAAAATCAATGCATGATAAACCTATTTCCTCAACCAGAGATGCCATAATCCAACTAGCAAGTATAAAAAAGTGTCAACTTCTCTTTCTCTCATAAAATGATTATTTTTCTGTTCACGCCTTCTCTTCTAAAAAAGCTCTATTTGATTATCTAAACAATTCTTGACCAATCAACTGGCATTCGATTTTGGCGGTATGAATACAACCCCCCCTCATTTTCCCTTTTTTTTCGAACTACCTGAATCTTACATTTAGGAATTTATTTTCTTGGATGTTAAAGAACTTTTTATTATAGTCGATCTTTTTAAAGCCGTAGACACAATTAGTTTTGAAAAGACTTTTCTGTATTATTGTATAGTTGAATACATATATTATCTCTGCCTTGCGTGTCTTCTGTACCCATTTTTTTTGTCAACACTTATCCAACTTCGGTAGGCGAAAACTGAACCAGTCCCTTACCAAATCATTTTACAAGAATCCAGGTCGATATGTTATAATCGCGTATTATATGAATAATTATATATATAATTACAGGAATAATTATATATATATACTTATAGGAATAATTATATATATATTTATAGGAATAATTATATATATATAATTATATGAATGATTATATATATAATTATAGGAATAATTATATATATAATTATAGGAATAATTATATATATAATTATAGGAATAATTATATATATAATTATAGGAATAATTATATATATAATTATAGGAATAATTATATATATAATTTTAGGAATAATTATATATATATAATTATAGGAATAATTATATATATATATATATATATATTTATAAGAATAATTATATATATATATAATTATAGGAATAATTATACATATATATATATAATTATAGGAATAATTATAAATATATAATTATAGGAATAATTTATATATATATAATTATAGGAATAATTATATATATATATAATTATAGGAATAATTATATATACTCCTCGCAGTTTATTCAATTTTGCTCATATTTTAAGTTCTGTTAATTCACCGGTTTATTAAATGTTAAGATATTTCTAACTATTAAATTTGGTTCATCTCTGTTTAACGATCTTACTTCTTTCTGATTCATGAAGGGGTGCGAGTAGATTAATCGTACCAGTCTTAATGATTTTCATATTCTGTTATACGCATAAGAATTTCTCGTATATGACATGGTCTGGTGCGAGTACATTTTGTATGGTGACGATGAATGTTAACAAATTACTTGTCCTATGGGAGAAGGCTAGAGGCGCCATTTAGTCGTCAATAATTTATAGGGAAAACACTTAAGTAAACATATTGCAGTTACTCACATTGAATCTAATTCCGTTTTTGATGAAACAAATAAACATTCTTTTCTTTTTAATTATAAACGGGTTTATTAAGCATAAATATTTGCTGGCTGCTTGCCAGTATAAAAAATAAATCGTTTACGCTCTTATAGAAAACGCTGAACTTTGGAAAAGGACAAAATCAGTACAGATTAATGAAGCACCTGTCTTGCTAGGGTAGCATTGATTGGTTTAACTTCCAACACTCGTTTCATCTCGAGATACCTGAGGTAGCAAACAGCACTTAGCAAGGGGAGATAACTTTACACAAAGAGAAATAACTATCTAAATCATATGAAAATTTACATTGAGTGATAAATTTCAACCGTGACTGAGCTTCCCGGATTTTCGCTGGCTGGGGGTTTCCTATTTATTGTCTTTTCCAGAGTTAGACACAAGATCAGTTTTTAATGTGGTGAAATTCCAGCTACCTTAAAAGGGACATTTTGCATTGCATCAAAAATAAAAATTGCTCCAGTCTACATAGATTTCTTTTTTAATGACCGAAGACAACATATCAAGTTTAGTATTAGCAAAGAAACTACACTTTGCTCCTAGTTTAAAGGAGGCAATCGGAAATTCCGTTTATTATTATCAAAAGAATTACTCATTTTGGCTTGGAAGAAAGTCTGGTATCTTTTCTAATATTGCATTTAGTCTATTCTGACCGCGATCCTGGAAATATCCAAGATTGAGCTATTTTATACTCTTGACCCAATCTATAGTGTTTTTTGGGAGTTGAATTTTCCTCACATGAAAGAAAATGACGCTCAAAATCCAATAATGTCTATGCTAGCGACGGATAAAATGAAGATGGGTTGTAAGATTTGTTTTGACGAAGTCTTTCTTTAAAAATCAACTAAAAATCAGATAATTATCTCATCAATATGAAAGTTTCGGTACGGCACAATCACGTTGACACACCGGTTAACGCCAGATCACCGAAATTAACCAACGTTGAGCCTTACCAGTACCAGATGGGTGACCATTTGGGAAGGCTAGGCGCTGTATGTACTTTCTGGGAAGGTTGGGCGTGGACCAACAGGCTCACCCTGTAAAAAGAACTCCTCGCTACAAAAACATCTACAAAGTTGTAGATGGCAAATGCCCCTCCAGGGGCTCAAGTGCTATGGAATTAAAGTTTCACCGATTATTAATTAAATAACGAACTTTATAAAAGTGTAATTCTTTTCATATTTGCTCGTATATATATATATATATATATATATATATATTTATAAAGATGAATGTGTGTGTGTGCGTGTGCGCGTGTCTGGTCACGAATAGGCTCCTATATGGTTGACTATTTTAAAAAACTGATTGCATATAATGATAGAAGATGTATTGAGACACAGGAATGGGTATGTTTGATCTGGAAGAACGGCGGTTCATTAAAATTGTGGGGTCTCCGTTTGCGCCTGGTCCACAAAGTATGGAAATAAAAAATTAAAAAATTAAAAAAAAATGTTTACAAGTGTTTTTGATATAGATGTACATAAGAATACTTTGATAAGTATGTGTTATCTTAAATAGGGATGGTATAATAAATTTGTGGGGTATACGTTCGCGCCTGGTCTCCATAGAATGGAAATAGGCACAAACTTTAATAAAGACTTTTCATATCTATCTGCGTAAGTATACTTTGATAATTATGTTTCAGTTTTAAGAAATATGGTATAATAAAATTATGGGGTGTTCGTTCGCACCTGACCCCCATAGAATAGAAATATGCCACAAAGTTTAACAAGGTTTTTTAATACAGATCCACAGAATATTGTGATAAGTGTTTCAGTGTGAACAGATATGGTATAATAAATTATGGGGTTTATCTATTATATTTTTACTTTCATCATATTTTGCTTTGGTCTTGATACCCCCAAATTCAACCCAAATTTACAACCTTTCCTTTTCATAACCTATCATACTGTCCTAAATCAGAGTCCATTTTCTGTAGGCTGTTTTTGAACCCAGTCAACGACGGGTACTTTTACTAATATATATATATATATATATATATATATATATATATATATATATACTTTGTTTGCATACATACCCCTCGCTTCTCATTTTTGTAACCCTTTAAATAAAATGCCGAACTTGAACATGTATTTCTTGTATGGATGGACGAGGAAGAATGTAGAAAAACACAAACTAAAAATCAACAGCAGGCCTATAAATTCTGATAATGAATATCCCAATTTTGAATGTGTTTAATTTTTCACCTTCTGTATTTTTAATTGTGAAATTTGTTACATATTTTATAAATAATTATTATCTTTCAGGTTACCATAGACATATTTTCTTCATTTTTACGAAAACACAACATAAAAATTTGAGAAAGTAGATTTTATAATTTTATTTTAGAATGTCCAATGTTGCCAGTATACCATTAAAAAGAGAATATTTGAAACCTCGACACCAAACAAAAATATACAAACAAAAAAAGAAACATATACAACTGTGGCAGTTTTAAAATCACGATAATTGTTTCTGCAATTTGTCGTTTACGTGAGATCTCCCTAAGGTATGGTGGTTGATAGATTATCTCCCTTTTCTAAAATTACTTATAATTCTTTCTGCTATAAATGGCGTTTTGAATTATAATTTAATACAATTAATCAAAATAAATGTTATTTATCTGTTTGATTACATTAAAATTTAAATATTAATAGAAATGCTTAATAAACATTTAGACATGTCTACGCTTCCATATTTTTAAAAAGCTACAATTTAAAATGGTGCCGGTCGTGCACATTATTAACGCGTCATAAAAAAAATATTTGAAATTCCGGTACTAATATTCAAACATTTTTACATATTATATGGCAAATCATCCTAAATCTTATTTAGACATAAAAAATAATTCAAAAAAATTAAAAAATTAATATTAAAAATTTTCTTTAATGTTTACATTTTTCAGCGAAAAATTGGTACGTGACTGTTTTTTTTTTTAACATTTTAAATTTGAGCTTACATAATTACAAAAAAAATGTTATATTATGTTGCTTTTAATATGATAAAATTTGGGAAAAATCAAAATTTATTCAGAAATATTAGATTCTTATAGATTTTTTATTAGTAAAAATATTCAACTTTTGTTTTTGGCCGTGTCTAGTCGAGGCAATTTTTTAAAATGACGCCATGCCTGTTTACTCCGATATGTTGTTGGTCCTGTGCACTTCTAGGAGATATTTTCTATTGCTAATCATCTGAAGTGTCCCTATTGGTGAATGTCGACGGGGCTACCCAGACATCATTTACAGGCCAAAGTACTCCTTCTCTCTGGTGCTGGCTTTTCAATCTTACTTTCCGACGCTTGAATCACATCTTCCTGCCGCAAGAGGCGTATTAATACCATCTTTTGCTTAGAAACAAAGTGAAGTGTGTGTTCTGGACTCGATCAGAAAAAAAAAATTCTTCTAGATTGAAGCAATTTTTAGTTTTGTTCCAGTACAGATAGCTGAATTGTTCCGACATTGAAAACCAACCATGTGTCTAACTTTGTTCTTGTGCAAATGAATAATAAACAGAATGAAGAGAATGCAAACATCCCACGACTCAAGAGAGTCACGCGAGTTTTGAAAACGATTAAAATTACTATTTTTATTGCCGGAACAAAAAAATGATCCGGTCAATTTTATTATCCAGCATTTTAAAGCTAACCTATACGATGAAAGGTAGACATTTAAAGACTATCCTTGATAAACGTATAAACATGATATACTACTGAAACTTGACATCTCTTAAAATATCTGGCATCGGGCAAAAAGATTATTCTCATTTTTATCAGGTAATGTTACATTTAAGATAAAAAAATTTGAAATGTTCTTTTTTTCTAGATGTTTCTTTGCGTTTTGTTTTATTCCTTTATATCTTTTTAGCATCGACTTAATAGTATCCTCTAGTAACGCACTTACATTTATGTTGGTTATGCAGAAGTACGTACACATATCATTTTACCTACATGCGTATAGCTATGCAATCAAATAGTTGTGAATAGGATTTACACACACGCACGCACACACACACGCACACACACACACACACACACACACACACATATATCAATCAATCAATGGATTTTATCACTCAATAAGGCACCTCTTCCTGGACTTTAGCCATCTAACTCTGTCCCGAGCTATCCACTACCATGTGGGACCCATGTATTGTATGAAGTCCTTCCGTCTCGTTCCTGGTCTTCCCTTTGGCCCCTTATCTTCACGAGGTGTCCATTCCGTTGTCATGTTGTCTGGCTATGTGCCCTGCCCATCTGTGTTTCGATGTTTTGATGGCAGTGTATATATATATATATATATATATATATATATATATATATATATATATATATATATATGAAATTGAAAAAGGTGTCGGCAAATAAGAGCATCCTTAATTGAAAAATTACAGAATAAACAGATAAACTGCTTTAGAACACGCCTTTAGACGCGAAAGAAGAATTTTCTTTTTTTTTTTTTTTCTAATTAATTTCGGATTTAAAAATCCCTCGTTACAGAAAAGAGTTCCTGAGTTTTGTTGGTCTTTTTTCCCCTCCCGAAGTGAAGGCAAAAAGTTTATCCCTATTGTGTGTTATCGAGGTCGACCTAGCTGGTATTTATACGTAGCACTCATTTTTTTTTTATAAATATAAAGCTGAAAATGTAGATATATTAAGTTAGCTGAATTTTTGGTCGTTATAAAACGACAAAGGAAGTCAAATATCAAATTTAGATACATAACCGAGTTTATGCAATTCATTTTCCGATTCCCGATTTGGAAGTCTTGAGAATTGCGATTTGTCTGGCTATCAAACGGCAATCTTCTTCAACCACGCTGGCATCAATTGAAATGAATGGCTCTCGTCTTGGGGAGGCATCATGTTTTGAAAAACTTCTGGGTTTGACCTTTACTCCTGGAATGGAACACGTACATCAAATCTGTTGCCAAGGCCGCTGGAAAAATGGTGGGATCCTTCTGTCGATCCAGTAGATATATCACTGCTGATGCAATTCTCTATCTATATAAAAGCCAGGTACGTCCAAGGAGTGAGTACTGTTGCCACATCTGGGCGGGAGCTGCTAGAAAGGACTTGTCCTGCCTTGATAGAGTTCAAAATAGACTTCGTAGCCTTGTAGGAGATGTCCCTTTCTCTTCCCTGCAACGTCTATCTCACAAAAGAGATGTTGTGAGTTTGTCTCTGCTTTATCGTTATTTTCATGGAAAGTGTTCGACTGAGCTTCAATCTATGCCCCCCCTCGCTAAACTTTCACAAGAAACACTCGTCTAGCTGAAAACACTATCAATAATTCTCCCCACTCTTTATCTGTACCTAAACCTAAACGTAGGTTTCATGAACAAAGCCTCTTTCTTAGAACTGCACGCCTGTCGAACTGTCTTCCGTTTTCCTGCTTTCCAGTTGAAAACAAGTTCTTGATGAGCCGTTCCACTTAAGTTAACAAATTTACCGAATTTCCATTACTAACGATTACTATATTGTCCAATTGACTACTGTACACTCTTAACCCTTATCCTTGAGTGGCCTCTTGGCCTTAATAATGTGGTTATGTGATAATGCCTATGTAAAAAAAAAGAGCTGGGAGCATCATTTACTGAACTATTACCTTTTCCGAATCAAACAAACCATTTCTGCAGCAGCACTCTCCCCACACGCGTGGCATATATTTAAACAGGTTTCTGTAACTTCTTTTTCATTTTCTGTAGCAAAAGAATCATAAGCATCTTTAGCGCCTCATCTGATCTTCCATTTCAAAGCCTGAAATACCAGCAAAAATGTACGAACGACTAATGTCTGCGATTTGTCTGGTTGTTAAACGGTAATCTTGTGCAACAACACTTTTCACTTGGTCACTATCAAGTCTCTTTGGCCGACTAAAGCGAGAGACATTTCCAACTAAAAGATGTTATTTTCGGAATCGAGCAAACGATGCTTGGCACACCCCTTTTGTAACAGCATTTTATTCATACATGTCATATCTTCAGGCAGGTTTCTGTACCTTTTTCCTTTCTGCAGTAAAAAAAACAAAATATCTCGGTAATGATTGGCTTGATCTTTTATCCTGAAATACCAGCAAAAATCAAGATTTTAAACTGACGTCAACTTACTCAATATATCTAATACAGGATTTGAAGAATAGGAATATAGAACGATCTTTAGTATGCCGGGAAGACAATATTAAAAAAAATATCAAGGATTATTTCTGCCAACTCAATAAATTTATTTAATAATAAATATCTAATTACTAGCGAGGGTGCCCAACCTTGCCCAGTGAAAAAAATGTAAAATACGCTTAAATATATTTTAATTCATGCAGATTCCGTATTTATTATTATAGAGCAAATTCCCTATTTAATATTATATTGTACCTAATATATAGTACAGATTTAAAAAAATTAAAACCAAAATTGACGTGGATCCCATCAGCTAAAATCGAAAGCAAAATATTTAGCGCTACCTTTTGAGCTATCGCCAGATAGATAAGATAGATTTAAAATTAAACTACTTCACGCTAAGTTTTGAATTATAGATTATCTGCATACGTATACGTTTCACCCTTGAGAAATCTTCAGTGTGGAGATAACTATTCCAATTGTTTTCCTACGATTAGAGAAATAAACCCTATTAGGTGGCCAAACATAGTCAGCAATCTTGACATTCCTCAGCAAATCACGTAGAAAGGAATTCGCATTTTGAGCTTAGATTAGACAGCTTATATTATTTATCATTAAAGGACACGACAAAGAATAATTATTTAATAACACATATTTAATTATCACTAGACTACCCGTGACCCGTTGGGTCAATATGTTATATTAGCTATGGAATTCATGTATGAGCGTGACACTTGTGACGTAAAGAAAATAGCTTTTTTTTTGACATAACAGAAACATTTCTATGAAACTATATTAAAATGAAAAAAGAATACAGATAGATTTCTATGAGTCGTTCTGTTTATTATAATTGATTATTTTTTAAAATAAAATTTACAGTTACTGAATTATAAGTGGTTGGTCATACTTATAGGTAAATGTGCACTGAACAGATACCATACTACTTATAGTTAAATTCAAATTTTGATATATCTGCTTTTTGTTTTTACATCGTTAATTTCTGTATTACGTTTAAGTTATTTTAAACCCCACCCTTCCCATGTTAAATAATAATTTCGAAATAATAACGTTAATATTTCAGCGTCTCAATTGTTCTTTTGTTTTTTGTTTATTTTAAACCCCACTCTTTCTATGTTAAATAATTTCGAAATAACGTTAATATTGTTCTTTTGTTTCTTTTTTTCGCGTTTAAATTATCCAAATAAAAAATTGTTAATACTGCCTGCTTCTTTTTTTACATCGTTCATTTCTGTATTACATTTAAGTTATTTTAAACCCCAGTCTTCTCATGTTAAATAATAATTTCGAAATAATAACACTAATATTTCAGTGCGCAGTTTATGCGCGCATGCGCAGCCGGATGTCGTAAACCGGAAAATGGGTTACATACATCGTTACAAGGCCATTTGAGTTTTATAATAATATAGATTCACGTGCGTTTACGTTTAATTCTTCCTAAATATTCAGTGTATACATTACTGTTCAAACTAGTAGCACGAGCTGAGCCCTGAAACACGAGTAAAAATTCCGAGCGCTCAAACCTATGAGTCCAATTTCAACCGTTTCACGAGGAGTAGAGAAATTTATTTATTCCAAATCAGGCGGGCATAGTCGGTCATCTTAATAACGCTTAACAAATTATGTAGAAAAGAGCTTTGAACTTTGATTTTCAATTTACGTTAATGATCCCAACCGAAAGGAAGCTATGAATAATTATTTAATAATAAATATTTAATTCACACACACACACACACACACACACACACACACACACACACACACACACACATATATATATAAAAGTTACTCTGTGTGTGCGTATGTGTGTGTTCGTCTGTGTGTGTGTGTGTGTGTGTGAGAGAGAGAGAGAGAGAGAGCGAGAGAGCGAGAGAGAGAGAGAGTTCCCTGTCGACTTTGAAACCGTTTAGCCTGTTCGTTTATAGATTACACACAAATTACAGTTGTGTGTCTTGGAGTATTTTAGATAGGTTTTCTATCGGAATGCCTGTGATAAGTATCGAAAATCGATAATCGAAAAATTAGATTAAAGAAGGAACAGTCAGATTTTGACCAAAATTAACACCCTTATACAACCTAACATCACAAGTGTATTTGATAAGTTTTATCGCAGCACAAGCAAAATGGCCTGGTGTATAAAAGCAATAAGACAGAAGCGCGTTCCAATGGAATAATAATACTTACTTTTTTGATTTTAAAACTTTTATTCAATCAATTTTATAAAAATAATTTTATAAAAAATAATTGCACTTCTACATTTATAAAAAAATAATTTTATAAAATCAACAATACATTCTCTACAGTGTAATGACGACTACAATGTATTGTGGACCACGTCACTGCGGGGAGGCTTGTGTCGCTTCCTCCTGGTGCATCGCGGTATGTCCCTGACTAAAGTAGACAATCAAACGATTTGATTGAAAAATTAGCGATTTAATCGATTTCGATTACAATAAAACTATTGGAAGTGTGGAACTTTCGTTGATCTTCGTGCAAGTATCGGGCAATATCAAGTCTCCTTGCTTGCTAGTTGTTAATAAAATTTACAATCCGTTCTGCACTTCTACATTTAGCATAAATAATCTTCTGGCTTATCTACCAAGTTTAAGCCATGATTGCCCAACTTTGTTTTATCACCGTTCAATGGGTACCTCCAATGCGAGACACAGACTTAACCCCCTATATGTAACACGGTATAACTGTAATTTAATTTAATATTATAATCATAACTTTTGTACCATTTACAAGAAGCTTTAAATAAACTACTAATATTAAAAAAAAATTTTTTTACAGTATACGAAAATAAACATGCGAGACCAAAATCGTGTTCACATTACCGACGTCTTAAAACAACGTTCTTATGTAGTTATTATTTTGAAAGCGTAAACACACCTGTGTTTAAAAAATCTGGCAAAAATCCACAAAACAGATTTTCCTAAAATTTTGATACGTATTCAATTTTAAATTAACTTCTATTTTAAAAGATATTTTCGTTAAATATCTAAGGTGAAATAGTTTTTAGGTGTTCTACCCTCTACCATATTTTTTTACGAAAACTAAACAAAATAAATTTAGGTCCATAAAAATTGTAACATTTTATAAATATGAAGAGTTTTAATAATTAAAAAATAGTTATATATAGTTATATATATAATTAGAAAAATAGTTATATATATATGTGCATGTATATATATATATATATATATCTTCTCTTCTCTTCTTTTATCTTTCTTCTATCTATTCTATTCTATATCTATCTTCTCTATTCTTCTATCTATCTATCTATCTATCTATCAATTCCTTTTTTCTATTCTATCTATCTTTCTTTTTCTATCTATTCTTTCTTCTTCTTCTTCTTCTTCTATATAAATAATTCTATTCTATATAAATAAAATGAACTCATTTTTCCCGTGTGAGTTTGACCTTAATAGGATTAAATATCACGCATTACATTCAAATGTAATGTCCTCACACTTCAGCACAGAATCTGAGGTGTGTTATAGGCGTACTAGCCTTACAGTTCCTTGATATTCGTACATTTCTATATTTTTTCCCGTGACAGTTCACTGCCACAATCGGTTAGAATCAATGGAAGTGGTAAAATCTTTTCTCTCTATTCGATTCATACTCCGCCCGCGACTACTTACCACCGCTGTGGATACGTTCACAGGGGAATATGCAAGGAAGACCGATTTGAGTTCTTAGTTGCTTAAAAAATATGGATTGGCATTTTCCCGTCGGGTGAAACGCGACTTTACATTCCAGTTATTCTGTGGGTTACTTGTGCTATTTTATAAATTTCTTCTTTTTTCTTCCCTTTATATTTTTTTCTCTTAATGTAAGGGGGTGGGGGATGCGATTCCAACGATTACTTAAACGAAACGAACTAACATTGCATTCCAGTTTATACAAAAAACTTTAACAGTCAATCGCTAGCGTTCTTCAAATCTTGTATCGATTAGTCGCTTTAATATTTTACTTACTGTCTTTATACTTCTATTATGTTTGCACTGATTTCATACGTGATACTAGGGAGGGGGGACAGCTGACTTCCTATTTTCGGATTCGTTACTTATTCATTATTTATTTCTATACATTGCATTTCTGAGAGTTTCATTAGCACAATTACTACTACGCTATCGATATTGGAATCAGACGACATTCAAATTGGTTAACAGCGACAACAAATAAAACAATACAAAAAAAAAAAAGAAAGAAACGAAAAGAAACCAAAACAAACCAACATTACAAAAAACAAAAACCACGGTCAGTTTTTTGGTTTTATTCATGCATTTTTTTTCTTTTTCAATGAAACAAAGAAAAATAAATCAATAAAATCTAATAAGCATATTTTCATTATATATGTTTTATTTTTTGGACTTTTTTTCCATTTAAAAAAACAAAAAATAGATTGAATTTACTTTTTAGTTAGTTTTATTTTTATTCCCTTCGCGTCATATATTAGTTAAACCAAGCCGGGGGGGGAGGCATCTATAAATATAAAAGCTAATATATATATATATATATATATATATATATATATATATATGTTTGTGTGTGTGCGTGTGTGTTCCTTCACCCTGAATTCGGCCTCCTCCCCCTGCTACTACGACAATGACGTCATGTTTGACCTAGAAAACGTTCACGTTAGTTTCAAGGGTTAATTGTATCCATTTTTGACTGTCTGTCTCTTTGGCGTAGAGGTAACGTGTCAGGCATTTTTTTTCGCCTTAGCCTCCATGCTTCGGGTTCGAGCCTGTCTTCCTACCTAAACCTTTTTTCCTCTTTTACACCTTTTTTTTTTTTTACATTTGTACGCGATTTTGCTTTGTTTTGGTTCTTCCAATTTTTTATAACATCGTGTTTTTTTTATAATACAGGGTGACAAAACAAAACAAACAAATAAATAAAATAATAAATGACAAATACATTCTAAAATAAAATTATTGAAAGCAAAAAGTGTTTTTATGTGATGTTTTAAATATAATGACCAAATTATGACCAAATTATGACCAAAACACTAAGAAACAAATTATGACCAAATTATGACAAAACACTAAGAAACAGGGCCTAATTAGAGTTGGGGCTCGTTTTTTTTGGGTCACCCTGTATTAAAACAGGGTCCACTCCACCTCCTGCATACACACCTCCAAACACCGGGTACCCCCACTATTGTACAATGAACAGTTGAGAACAAATGTTGAATATTTAACGTTGTAGATTGTAGTATTTATTTGCTTTAAAGCCTCTTTCAAGAGTCTGAGTTTACTAAATTCTTCCAATATGCAAAATGATTCATTATCATGCTAAAAGTTGTTTTTTGTTTTTCAGGTAATATTTCATTCCTGCTTGTGCTATAATTGTATATTTAATTGAAAATGCATCCAAGGAAGCTGCTTTCAGAGATTAAAAGGGCACATATTGTTGCTTTATCTGGCGAAGGATGTTTTCAGGTAAAAATTGCTTGGAAGATGGAATTTCAAGGAAGGGAGTTCAAACAACGATTAAAAGGTACAAGGAGAGAAAGTCTTTCAAAAACAGAAAAAGACAAAGCCGTAAAAAGTCTACAACCGCAGATCTTTGAAAAGAGAATCCCTTAGAGATATGAAGAAAAGTTCTTCAGAGAGTGCTGCTGAACTTAGGGTGGATGCAAACTAAAACATATCAGCTCGAACAGTGAGAAAAAGGTTATTAGAAGCGGGATTAAAAGGATGTAAATCAAGAAAGAAGCTGTACTTGTCTCAGACCAGCAAGAAAAAAAATGAGTGGAATTTGCAAAATAGCATGAAAATTAGACACCTGATGATTGCCACAAAATTGTTTGATCTGACAAAAGTGACTTTGAAGTAAGTTAACAGCTTCCACTTTCTAAACTTTGAAAGAAACAATTTCAATTTTTATGTGAATACACATGCATAACATCTATTCCAAAATTGTATTTTTTCATCAGATTTTTGGCACCCCTGGAGCGGTTTATGTTCGCCGTAGGGAAGGAGAGGCATATCATCCTGATTGTGTGGTTCCAACTGTCAAATTTGGAGGAGAAAGCGTAACGGTTTGGGGTTGCATGGCATCTTCAGGCACTGGACTATTGTACACATGTGAAGGCTGAATGAACTCCACAATTTATATTAACATGCTAGACCAGGTTTATCAAACCTTTTTGACTGAGATATTTAATAATAACATTCAAAGTGATGTAAGCTTCCAACAAGACAATGCCCCATGCTATACGTCAAAGGTTTCAATGGGTTGGTTTGAGAAAAAACGGATTGCAGTGATGAAGTGGTCTTCTCAATCCCCAGACCTAAATATTATTGAAACGTTCTGGTCCCATCCTGGGAAAAGAGTGAGAATGCGCAAATGTTCATCATAAAAAAAGGCAAAAGAATTGAAGAGTGGCAGAAAATAGACCACCTGAAAAGATTTAGTCAATAATGTGCAAAAATGAATAAAAAGCTGTTATAAAGGCAAAAGTAGGACATGCCAAATATTGATTGTGGTTAAAATAGATTTATTAATGTTTATTCCACTATTATTAATCTTGAAATATATAAGTTTGAATCATAACTTCGTTTTTTCATTGGTGCTCCTAAAGTTTGGTCAAAGCTGTATATATAAATCCATTAGTTATTTCACTTACCTTAAAATTGTAAATAGAAAATGAACATGAAATCAATATTAATAATTTTAAAAAAAATTAGCGTTTTTCTCAATAATATATACTTTTATTAGTTAAATCACAACAAAAACAGTATTCTAAAAATAATAATTTTTTTTTAAGATTTAAACAGAATTCAAATAGCGATATGAAACTTTCAATGTTTAAAAATTATTTCCATATAATTAAAAAAAAATGACTGTTGACAATTATAAAATAGCAAATTCAACCACAACTTGAAATTATTTTAATTATTAAAACACTTTTATTTCTAGGAAGGGTGGGTCAACTTGACTTGAACATCTATTAAAAATAAAAAAAACGGAGGAGACCTCTGATTAATAAAATTATAGGCGTCCGACAATATGTTTCGGACACTTTGAAAAAAGTACTTCAAGGTGGTTACTAGTGCCCAAAACTTTTGAGATTGTAAGTATGTAGTTGAGGTGTGAAAATCCACTACTACTTTAGTTTGGCTTTGATAATTTTAGTTTTTTTTTTGTGATTTTTACGAAAACTTGTGTGACACTATTTTTCGGACATGACAAAAAATCCGATTTTATTAAGAGCTATGTTCATGTATATGTTGCTTTATACAGATTTTCTGCTTGTACACTTAGCTGTCATTATTAGAATCAATTATCTGTTCTATTCAACTGGCAAAACAATTCAGTTTAATGAGGTAAACTGCATTCAAAAGAAGCCGTTTGGCACGGAAGAAGCAGGAAGATGGCTTCAGCATCAAAAGCATCGCCATGGATTTGAAGCTGTCAAAATCAACGGTCGAATACATGATGAAGACAAACTCCGAGCGGAAAAAGAAGAGAGGACGGAAAAAATCAATTGGCAAGAGGACTGAATGGAGAATGGAGAGGACTGTGACACGGCTTTTGACATCTGGAGAAAAATTTACAGCAAGAAGAGTGAAGGAGAAATGTGAATTGGATGTAAACGTTTGAACAGTACAAAGAACACTGCATAGTATAGGTTTGAAGTATGCAAAGGCTAAGAAAAAATTACACTAACAAAGAAACACAAAGGAGCAAGACTGGATGGAGTGTGCTAAAACATTAGCAAAGCATTTTGACTTTAAGAAGGTTATATTTACTGATGAGAAGCGTTTCAATATTGAAGGGCCCGATGTGAGCTTTTTCTACTAAACAAACGACAGATGAGAGGAGGAGGAGGAGGAGGAGGAGGAGGAGTTATGGTTTGGAGATGATCTTTGCTAATGAAATATATGGTTGGAGTGCCTAAAAAGACGGCAAATCAGCGAAAGCTGCAAATAGTTGCTGGACGAGAAAGCCCTACCAAGAATAAGAAGAGAGATGGGGAATGATTTCGTTCTACAGCAAGACAATTGCAGCATCCATGTGTCAAAACTCATGAAAGAATGGATGGCTAAAGTTAATATGACTACTTTGGAATGGCCTGCAAAAAGGTCAGATCTTAATTTAATAGAAAATGTTTGAGAAATGCTTGCACAACTTGTCTATGATAGACCTGAAATAATGAAAGAGGCTCAACTATTGGAACGAATACTAAATGTCAAAGAACAAATAATAGAAACACGTAGAGATGTTATTGTGCATATGTTTTATTACTAGGAAAAGAGATTGATAAAATTTATTTAGAAGAAAGGTGATATTACAGACTATTAACAGTTTTTCAACGATGTCCGAAAAATAATGTCGCGTGTGTTATGTAAAAAAAATCATGAAAATTGAATATTTTTCCTTACCTAACCGATTTTCTTCCATTTTTATTACAGATATTGTCTTTATATGTTTATGCTATTATATTGAAGGAATTTCGCCACTGTATGGTACTCGGAAAGTCGAATACTAATGTGCCCGAAAAAATATTGGGCCCTTGTTTAATGGCGATTTCACTGAACAATTTGGAAATCCCTACCGTATAATGAAAGGTGTATCTGGAAGCGATGTACAAAATGGTCAATAACTTTGACACACTCTTCTCCTAGCATTTAATTTGGACTGTCATAGTCCTCTTCAGTTCTGGAACAGTCGGGAGATTGATAGACATTATCATTGACGTAACTCCACAGATAATATTCTGGCGGTTAAGATACGGATCTGGATCTGGGAGCTGTTAGCTGGGTAGCTCTAATACTACAAGGTTTCCAATCCTTCTACCACGCGCTGGAATGGTTTGACTTATAAGGAGTTTAAGTGAGTCATGATATGTTCTACATTTCACTACACTTTAGCGTAGATTGGGAAGGTGAAAAAAACAAAAAACAAAAAACAAACAAAAAACGAAAAAAGCAGAAAAAAAAAGAAAGCGCAAGGAGAAAGGAAAACCCAAACCGATAAAAGTAAGAAAGAAAGAAAGAAAAAGTGAAAAGAAAGGAAAAATAAAGAAAGAGGAGGACGAACATAAGTGAAAGAGCAGAGTGAACGGCCGATTCGATTTTTTGCGTTCGGCTCCTGTTGGATCGTATCATTTCCATTAGTAGATGTTCGCAACCTTTACGTGGTTACTATTTTGAGGACAAAATTCGCGAAACGAATATCCGCAAAATCTAGGAAACTACTCAGAAACTACTAGAAAACTACTGACAGTATCCTGTATATCTACAAAGCTATGATTTGTCCATACATGGAATATTGTTGCCAAATCTGCGCTGCTGCATCCATTGCTTCCTCTCAAATCGAATCAATACTACACAACTAAGCTCAAAATCCCGTTCCATGTTGCATCCTTGTGCCTGTTCTACAAGTACTGTAATGGAATGTGATCTGACGAACTCGTAGCACTTGTACATCTCACCCGGATATCTTAGCATAAAGCGAGACTAACCTACACTCCTCCATTCCCTCTAACTACTTTAACATTCCTGGCTATCTCCTACTCTGCCGTAAGGACTGACAGACATATGCACGGACTTGGAGTCTACATTCGTAGCACCCTCCCCCTGACTAGAGAAACAAACCTAGAAACGGAGGATCAAGCCTTTATGTACTTTAAACTAAACATACAACACAACATTAGCTACTTTTATTTTCTCTACCGCTCTCCCTCGACACAGGACTGCACCATAATAAACAAAGTCTCTGACAGCATAGACACAGCACTCCTCCTCGACACTAGCGCAAAAGTACATGTATTTGGTGACTTTAATGTTCACCACAAAAACTTGCTTGGATTCTCTACTCACATAGATGGAGCGGGCAGCACAACACATAGTTTTGCTATATCTCACTCCCTATCACAAATGGTTACGTTTCCAACCCGTTTCCCTGACCAGCAAGAACAACAAACATCACTTCTAGATCTGTTTCTGACTAGAGTTCCCGAGGATTGTACAACAAATGCTGACAGCCCACTCGGGAACGCTGACCATGCAGTGATAATGGTAGAAATCGCCCTAAATTCTAGTCCCCAAACTGAAGAGCCAGTGCTCAAAACAACGAAATATTATTAAAAGGTTGACTGGGAAGCCATCAGAGATCTTATCAGAGATGCCCCATGGGGAAATATTTTTCTCTTCCTGCTGAACAGTGCGCAAATGAGACCACTGTGTGGTTCAAAACAGCAATGGAAGCACATGTTCCCATGCGGAAATTTTATAGCAAGCCCCACTTTCCCCAATGGTTTACTTCGACTTGCGCAACTGCCATTGCTCAAAGTCAGCACGCATACCGCAGATTTAACCGACATAAGTCCAGTTCAAACAAACAGAAGTATATAGAAGCTAGAAGTAACGTTAAGAAAGAAATAGCGACAGCTAAGAGAGAATTTACTGAAACCACTAAAAAAACGCTTCGAAGCACAAAAATTAGGAAATCCTGACTTCTGGAAAATCTACAACAGTGTAGTAAATAATGGGCAATCAACAATTTCCCAGCTAACTAACAATCACGAGGTTATTTGCTCAGCAACCGACAAGGCTAATATGCTTGTCAGCCGGTTTGACTCGAACTCCACACGCGACCCTTCCACCCCCCTGCATTTCCTTTCCTTTGCGAACAGACGCCACGCTAGACGATCTAAAAATCACCCCTGCTCAAGTACACGCCATCATAAAAAACCTTGACACTTCAAAATCGTGTGGATCTGATCTCATCCCAGCTGTGCTATTAAAAAAGTGCTCAGCCGAAGTAACTCCAGTTCTCTCCAAACTCTACAACAAATGCCTTAATGAATCATGCTTTCCGGGCTGTTGGAAAACTGTTTCTATGGTACCAATATTCAAGAATACTGGCGAAAGAACTGACCCATCAAATTATCGCCCCATTAGCCACTTTTCGCCAAAATATTTGAGACCATAATAAACCATGCTCTAGTCCGGCACCGTACAGATGCTAAACTTCTGACTGACCAACAATATGGATTTAGACAAACCCGTTCCACAGCTGACATCCTTACTGTAATCTCTGAACGTATATACCATTCACTGGACAAAGCGGGGGAGGGCAGAGCGGTAGCTCTTGATATATCTAAGGCTTTTGACAGGGTATGACACGAGGGTCTCCTCAGGAAAATTAAATCATACGGTATCACTAGTAGAATACTTAACATAATTAAATCCTTCTTAGATAAGAGAAAAAATCCAGGTTGTCCTCGACGGTCGTACATCTAAACAGTGTGATATAAATGCGGGAGTGCCTCAGGGGTCTATCCTTGGACCTCTATTGTTCCTAATATTTATTAATGACCTCCCCGACAAAACTGCCTCTGAGATGGGTATATATGCTGATGACACTACACTCTATAACAGATATGACAGGAAAACAAATGAACACATATCTAAAGAAATAGCAAAAACACTAGAGAATGACCTCCAATCTGTAGTGGAATGGGGACATAAATGCTTCATTCAATGCTGCCAAGACTAAATTGGTTTCCTTCAATAATTACAAGAAACCTTCTCTGCCACCAATAGCAATGGCCAGTGAATCCCTGTCTGAGAGTACATATTTCAAACTGCTTGGCCTAACGTTCACAGGAAACATGACTTGGAACAATTGTATTGAAAACATTGCCAGGGTCGCTGCGAAAAAGGTAGGCTCTCTCTACCGTGCTGGAAAACTACTGACACCTGAAAGTATCCTGTACCTCTATAAGGCCACCATTCGCCCATGTATGGAGTATTGTTGTCACATTTGGGCTGGTGCATCTGCTACTAGTCTCTCGCTCCTAGACAAGGTTAAAAAAAGAGTCGCCAATCTAATAGGCCCTGAACTGGCATCTAAGCTTCAGCCTCTGTGCCATCGACGAAATGTTGCATCCCTCTGCATGTTCTACAAGTATTTTAATGGTGAATGCTCTGATGAACTGCAAGCACTTGTGCCCCTATGACGTAGACACCCTAGACAAACCCGGCAGGCAGCTAAATCCCACCTCCACACAGTAGAGATCCCTAGATGTAAAATATCTTTCTACTCCAGTAGTTTCTTCCCCAGAACCGCTAGACTCTGGAATTCCATTCCAGGTTCCTGCTTCCCTAACTGTACTGACATGCAGAAATTCAAGTGCAACGTGAATCGACATCTTGCTGCCCAAATCCCAACATAGTGCCCCAGTAGTTGCTGCCCCTGATAGTAGCCCCCTACACCAAAGTGGCAATGTGCCTTGTTTGGGGTGAAAAAAAAACGTAAATACCCCCAAATAATTCGACAAGCAATAAAATCACACCCTTTCGATGTAGAGGTCCCTAGATACCAGAAACTTTTTAATATAACAGTTTGTTTCCTCGAACCGCTTGCCTGTTTCCCTCCTGACTTCAACATGGATGTCTTCAAGTCCAACAGAAACAAATTCCTGATGAACCGCCCCCCTAAGTAATGACACCTTATCAAATCTCCAATACTAATGATTACTGCAACACTATCCCATTGATTACTGTACACAAAATAATCCTTATCCCCGAGTGGCTTCTGGGTCTTGATCAGTGGTGACCTTCATGTAAAAAAAACTGCTAGACTTTTGAATTCCCTACCTGTTTCCTAGTTTCCTGACTGTACTAACATGCAGAAATTTAAATGTAGTACGAACAGATATCTTGCTGATGAACTCACTGCAGAGTGCTCCGGTAGGAATAACTCCAAATAGTTGCCTCCTACTTCCAAGTGGCAGTATGTCTTGTTTGAGGTAAATAAGAGACAAAAAGGAGAAAGCAGATACCCCTAAAAAAAACAAAAAAACAAAACAAAACATCACTTGCTAATTCATAAGAAAAAACTGCGTTTATAGGCTTTACTAGTATCCACCATCCATCGTGAAGCATCTGCTGTTCTCATCATGCGAAAAATGTCGATTTTTGCCAGCAATGGTAATACGCGTCTAACAATTATCTAAGCCAGAGAATATAAGCATGTTCCGCCGGTGGCGTCGATAGAAACCTGGAATGCACCGGTTTCTACCCTGCATCAAATACGCTTTGTTGAGTTTTAACTAGTGTTGGGTGATCCATCAAACGCTGACATTTACTACGTCAAATTTTTATGTCGTCGACATTTTCGTCGACATCGTGCAAAAAAGCACGGATTTATTTCAGTTCTATAATTAAGAGTAGACGACATAAAAAAAAAACAGAAGAGAGTGCGTAGGCGAAGGAAGAGGAGAATGTAGAAAACTTTTAAAAGGAAATTGAAAAAAAAATCATTTTATCATTATAGGCAGCGGATATCATCAGAGACACAAATCTTCTTGATTGGATTTGAGTACGCGTGATAATAGAAAGACGAAAAAAAAGAAAAAAAAGAAGAGAGATTGATGAAATACCCCAACTCGACAGAATTAGCTAGACAGATATATAGGCACTTACTATATACAGATCATTGGTACCGTCGGTTTCAAGCCCGATAATAAGGCCCGTTTAAGGTATCCTTATCAAGCTCTCTTCAGAGACGAATATTGGCTGAAGAGAGCTATATATATATATATATATATATATATATATATATATATATATATATATATATATATATATATATATATACTAGCATTTTAGCCAAGCGTTACCCGGGTGTTTGGATGTGTATGTTGAACAAAAAAAAAAAAGTGGTAGTAGGAAGGTAGGCTCGAACCCGTACCGCAAAAGAAGAAAAGAACGGGGGGAAATTGTAACACCTTTCCTGTTACGACTACCGCCATACCCGAAGTGACGTAGGTTTAAATTAAGGCTAGATAATCGAAAGGAGAGGACTTGCAAAAATATTGGCGAAAAAAGCGACCCCCCCCCTGTAGAAAAGTGCCGAAGTGAAGGTGAAGATATTAATGCTTTTAGCCGATTTTTCGATATTTATCGTCTGAAAGTTTGAACTTCAAAACGATACTGAGCTTGGTAAAATCCGTCGCCTCTGTCGAAAGTTTTAGGCAGAAATGCAAACATACATACATACAAACATTTATATATTGGTAACTAAAACTTTTCGACCCAAACCGATTAAAAAGCTTGCCCTATCTCTGAATACCGTTTATGTCAAATTTCAAATGTTTAGACCAGAAATTGTTTGAGTAATTTGGAAGAGACAGCAGAGATCAATTTTTTAAAAACTTTGACCACTATTATGATCCCTTAACATTTATTGTTTTGGGCGCAAATCATACTATTAAGTTAGATCCATGTACAAGGTTCCTATATCTGAAATTTCAAGTGTTTAGACCCAAAATTAGCGCAGGAGTTTGGTAGAGTTCTCAAAGGTCAAATCGCTGAACTTTGACCCCCTTAACGGCCAGATTTTTGGCCGAAAACCGATCATATAGATTTTCCCAAATCTCAGTACCTTGTATATCAAATTTTGAGTCTGTAGACTAAAAATTGACAAAGTTATTGCGTAGGGAAATGTACACGGACACACAGACACACACACACACAGACACGTTCACTTTTATAGATATACTAGCATTTCAGCCCGGCATAGCCCGGGTGTTTGGAGGTATGTTGAGCAAAAAATAAAAAAAGTGGTAGTAGGAAGGCAGGCTCGAACCCGTACTGCGAAGGAGGAAAAGAACGGGGGGAAACGTGACGTCTTTGCTGTTACGACCACCGCTAAACCCAAAGCGACGTAGTTTTAAATTAAGGCTAGACAATCGAAAAGAGGGGATGACTTTCGGAAATACTGGTGAAAAAAGCGACCCCCCTCCCTGTAGAAAAGTGCCTAGTTACGGGTGAAGAAATTAATGTTTTTAGCCAATTTTTCGTTATTGTCGCCTATAGAATCGAGCTTCAAAACGATACTGATCTTGCGAAAATCCGTCGCCTCTGTCGAAAGTTTTAGGCAGACATGCAAACATACATTTATATATTGGTAGCTCAAATTTTCGACCCAAACCGATTAAACAGCTTTCTGTAGGCTTCAAATTGACAGAGTTATTGCGCAGGGAACTGCACACACACACACACACACACACACACACACACACACACACACACACACACACACACACACACGTTCACTTATATATATATATATATACTAGCATGGATACCTAGCGTTGCCAAGGTCGACATGAAGTTCGGTTTGGACGCACTTACTATACTATAAGTATTGAGCAGATTTTCATTATTATATGTCAACGCCATCGTTACCCTAACAAAACTTTCAAAAATAAAAGAACGAATGAAAACACGAAAATTTACCCCCCCCCCCGAAAAAAGCATAAGTACGTGACAAACTCTCCACCAGATATTTCGGCAGAAAGCATACAAAGAGAAGCTATTCTCCGGATATTGATCACCTTTTTATGACTATATACCAGTTTGAGCGAATTTGTTTAATGCTGCCCCAGTCTAAAAGGATTTGAAACGGTCTGTTGCGACGAAAACAAACTGCAAATAAATCAGTTTAGAAATAAATGAAATTAAATATGCTATCAATGTAAATCAAATTTAAATAATAAACTTAAATAGAACACTTAAAGCAATTCTCTCATTATAAACAATAACTAACACACCGGTATTTAATAAAATGGATTTTCTTTAATGTAATATGCAAATAAGGTCACCTCTTAATCGTATATTATGCAAAAATCATACTATATATAGAAATGAATGAAATAATAAAGTAATGGACCTTTTTTATATATTAATCAAATTGTGAACAAACAAACAAACAGACAGACAGGAATACTAATTTATATATGAATCTATGTATCTATAAAGGTGAAATTGTCTGTATGTGTGTGTACATTTCTTTACCAAATTACTCTGTCAATTTTAACTCTTCGGACTCGAGATTTGACATAAGCGGCAATGAGATTTTGGAATTTGTTTTCAGCCAGAAATTTGGCTCTCAAAGGGTCAAAATTTAACGTTTTGACCTTTGAAATCTCTACCAAACTCCTCCAGTAATTTTAGGTTTGAACACTTGAAATTTAAATATAGGTTACTGTGACATGGATCAAACTTTTTAATTTGATTTGAAATAAAAACAATAAATGATAAGGGGTCAAAATTGGAGGCAAATTTCTAAAAATAATTTGACCTCTACCAAATTACTCAACCAATTACTGGTCTAAACGTTTGAAATTTTACATAAATGATATTCAGAAATAGAGCAAGCTTTTTAATCGGTTTGGGTAAAAAAATTGAGCTGTCAATGGGACAAAGTGCAAAAGATTTTACCTTTGCGGTCTCTAGTAAACTACTTAGCCAATTTTTGGCCTAAACATTTGAAATTTTACATAACAGATATTCAGACATGCAGCAAGCATATTAATCAGTTTTGAGGCGAAATTTTCGCTGCCAATAGGTTAATGTTGAAAGAGTTGACTTTTGCAGATTCTACTAAACTTCTCCGCCAATTTTGGGTTTAAACACTTGAAATTTTAAATGGAGGTAACTTGGACATGGGTAAAACTTTTTGATTTTATACCAAAACGGTAAATGTTAAGGGGTCAAAATTCGGGTCAAAGTTAAAAAAAAAAAATTACGTCTGCAGTCTCTATCAAATTGTGTGTGTGCAGTCAGCACCGACCCTATTCAGTATGAAATTCACAAGCGGTCCCCAGTCGCATGTATATCCCCGTTAGGGGAGATGACAACGTTAGGTTTTTGCAACTTTTTGCAGGGAGCTGTCGACGTCCTCCTACATACAGAACCTGGACTTCCCAAATTGGTCACCCATTTTAGTAATGACCAGGCTCAACGTTGCTTAACTTCGGTGATCTGACGGGAACCGGTGTGTCAACGTAATTATGTCGTATCTCTATCAAATTACTCAGACAATTTCTGGCTAAGTATATAGTTTGGAATTCCCTTCCTGCTACCTGCTTCTCTGACTGTACTGATATGCAGAAGTTTATATGTAACATAAACGAACATCTTGTTAATCTTCCCTAAGCATGGTTCCAAATAGTAGTTTCTTGTGTCTAAGTGGCGATATGCTTTAATTTGTGCGAACGTGATTAAAAAGAAAACTAAAAGAAAATGGGCAAAAGAATAAATTCATAACTGAAAAAAAAAGGAAAGTCTTGATGTTGTTTCCGATTACTTTCTTTTTTCTTAGAGAGAAATGGATAAAAAGAAAAGCAAAGAGAGCAGATCATTTAATTAATGGCATCATCACGTGATACTTGTAAGCCAATCACTTAGCCGTAGAAATTAGAAAAAAAAATCAAATTACTCAGACAATTTCTGGTCTAAACATTTAAAACTTTACATGAAACTTTACACATAGGGCAAGTTATGAACAGTACATAAAGCCGACCAAACTGCTAGGAGATAATAAACATTTTAGAAAGCTACGCATGTGGTATGATGGTTAAATAGATAGATGTAAATAAATGAAAATAAGTAGGTAGATTTAAACAGATTTAAATTAATATGAAATTATACACACACGTGTATATGTATGCAAAGAGTTAAGCTTTCCTATATTATGACTTTAAAAATTTATTGTTCGTACAGAAAAAAATCAAGATAAATGTAATGATTTTCTTATTCCATGGAGTTTCAAAAATCGGCCTTTTCAACTTAGAAAAACATTTAGCGAAGAAATGTTTTCTAGACTTCCTATAATTTTGCTGGTTAGCACAAAAATTAAAATCTTCAAAGATTAAATGTTTGATGATTTTTTACTTCTGTCCAAACTATAAATATTGCTATTAGTATTTATACTTCCTATTTTTTAATTTAAAAATTTAAATTCTGAAATACACACACACACACACACACACACACACACACACACACACACACACACACACACATATATATATAGATGATTATTGAAACATCTTGTCAGACGAGTGCCACTCCCTCAGGCAAAGCCACAAAATGACTTCCATCGACATAAGATCATTTTTTAGACAAATGCCTGAAGGAGTATTTATACACAGATGATGTTACAGAGGCTTAGCTTTTTACGACAGCTAAGTCGCTCTCTCGGTTGAAAATGTTGAGATCCAGCAACAAGCAAGATAGCCAGCAGACCAGCTTAATGCGGGTACCGGTCTCCCACTTTATGGTTTTTAAATCAAAGATTTTTATTCTCCTAGAAAGGTTGCCTTTACCATAGCTTACGAGAGCCCTCTCCACCCCAACACACACATACATACACACAAACACGCACGGTGCTAGTTGGTCGTTGACCCCGAAAAAGGGTTCATTCGCCCCTTCTCTCTCTCTCTCTCTATATATATATATATAGTCTTTGAAGTTTTTTTAACATTTGAAACTACACAAAAAATTACTTTTTATCATTCGTTAAAAAAAACAAAAAAAACACTTAGTCAGTAAGTCATTTAATCACCTGCAATCACTGCATCAACTCTCTCGAATTTACTATAATACCAATTTTTTTAAATTTTTCAAGGGATCATCAGTTGTTTACCATGAAACACTGTTTCGGGGATTTAAAAACAATATTTTACTTCATGGCTCCCCAGCAGTGTTGATCAAACACCATCACCCTTAATCTTAGGAAGAAGACATGTTACAAAAATTTTTTTTATCCAATTTCCTATTCTTAATTGCAATTACTAACCTTTTCATAGTATAAAAATGAATTTCTTACCTGTGCGATTCATCAATTTCCACATTTAAAATGGATTATATTTATTTGCTGTCCACTCAGCAAAATGTGGCACAAGGCCGGAAAGTGGTAACCTAGCAGGCTCCCCTAAAGGAGGGGCACTCCTGCAATTTTAAAAATTGCCTGAGTAACCCCGTCGGCATTCCCCGGTCGGGGCGCCTCAGGCAACAAGCAATAAACTTGCCCCACCGGAAAGCCCGGTGGCAAAGCCTGGGAGGGTGGACCTCCTAGGTATTACCCAGGCGGTGTACCTCAGTCCAACAGGTGCTGGGCCGGTTCCCGGCCCCTCACCTGTTGGTCTGAGTGTCAAGTGACGGATCCTTGACTGGTACTATCCATTTAAAATGGATTATATTTATTTGCTGTCCACTCAGCAAAATGTGGCACAAGGCCGGAAAGTGGTAACCCAGCAGGCTCCCCTAAAGGAGGGGCACTCCTGCAATTTTAAAAATTGCCTGAGTAACCCCGTCGGCATTCCCCGGTAGGGGCGCCTCAGGCAACAAGCAATAAACTTGCCCCACCGGAAAGCCCGGTGGCAAGGCCTGGGAGGGTGGACCTCCTAGGTATTACCCAGGCGGTGTACCTCAGTCCAACAGGTGCTGGGCCGGTCTCCGGCCCCTCACCTGTTGAGCTGAGTGTCAAGTGACGGATCCTTGACTGGTACTATCCATTTAAAATGGATTATATTTATTTGCTGTCCACTCAGCAAAATGTGGCACAAGGCCGGAAAGTGGTAACCCAGCAGGCTCCCCTAAAGGAGGGGCACTCCTGCAATTTTAAAAATTGCCTGAGTAACCCCGTCGGCATTCCCCGGTAGGGGCGCCTCAGGCAACAAGCAATAAACTTGCCCCACCGGAAAGCCCGGTGGCAAGGCCTGGGAGGGTGGACCTCCTAGGTATTACCCAGGCGGTGTACCTCAGTCCAACAGGTGCTGGGCCGGTCTCCGGCCCCTCACCTGTTGAGCTGAGTGTCAAGTGACGGATCCTTGACTGGTACTATCCATTTAAAATGGATTATATTTATTTGCTGTCCACTCAGCAAAATGTGGCACAAGGCCGGAAAGTGGTAACCTAGCAGGCTCCCCTAAAGGAGGGGCACTCCTGCAATTTTAAAAATTGCCTGAGTAACCCCGTCGGCATTCCCCGGTCGGGGCGCCTCAGGCAACAAGCAATAAACTTGCCCCACCGGAAAGCCCGGTGGCAAGGCCTGGGAGGGTGGACCTCCTAGGTATTACCCAAGCGGTGTACCTCAGTCCAACAGGTGCTGGGCCGGTTCCCGGCCCCTCACCTGTTGGTCTGAGTGTCAAGTGACGGATCCTTGACTGGTACTATCCATTTAAAATGGATTATATTTATTTGCTGTCCACTCAGCAAAATGTGGCACAAGGCCGGAAAGTGGTAACCCAGCAGGCTCCCCTAAAGGAGGGGCACTCCTGCAATTTTAAAAATTGCCTGAGTAACCCCGTCGGCATTCCCCGGTAGGGGCGCCTCAGGCAACAAGCAATAAACTTGCCCCACCGGAAAGCCCGGTGGCAAGGCCTGGGAGGGTGGACCTCCTAGGTATTACCCAGGCGGTGTACCTCAGTCCAACAGGTGCTGGGCCGGTCTCCGGCCCCTCACCTGTTGAGCTGAGTGTCAAGTGACGGATCCTTGACTGGTACTATCCATTTAAAATGGATACATTTAATTTTTCAGTCTTGTATTTATAAGCTTTGGATTAATCCATTTAACTACTTATCACCCCCACTATAATTAGTAGTTTTTATATTTACATTCTTATTTATTTAAAATTAGATATATAAAGGTTAAAAATATTTTATTTTTACATATATACATTTTTTTTTTTTAATAAATTTATTATATGTAATTATAAATACATTTTATACATTGCTAATATAGTTTTGGATTTCCTTTATTAATATAGTCTGGTTTATCTTAAACGATTCAAAAGCATCAGGATAACGAACAAATGCTTTATTTAACTGTTTAAATATTTTATTTTTATCCCCACCTTGTTTTATCATCCTTATTACTAAGCTAGAAACTGGTGGTATAAAATCTGTTAATTTTAGAGTAACGCCTATATATATATATATATATATATATATATATATATATATATATATATATATATATTGGGAGAGAGCGCGATAACTAAATAGATAAATATAGATGTATAATAAGTTGTTGCATTAGTTCCCGACGTTATTTTTTAATGAAATCAAAGAACTTTAAAAGCAAAAGCAAGTTCGTGTGAGACCCAAGCCCAAGTTTTTGTATAAATCCCATCGACTGAAGATGGCGTGAAATTGTCGCAAAATCACACTTCCTCTTTTCACCCAATTCTCTACATGTCTGATGGCCATCTTCTTTCAAGAGAACCCTGAGTTTGTCTTCGTCTATTTTGATTAGTCTTTCGGAACGAGGAGTATCATTGAGGTCAAAATTACCGTGTTTGAATCTGGTAAACCAATCGTGAAAAGTTCTCTCAGCTATAGTGTTTTCCCCATATACGGCACAAATATGCTTGGTCGCTTCACTAGCTTTTTGACCTCGATTAAATAGGAGGGGTCAAAAATATGATTTTTTTTTTACTTACCTGACAATCAATTTGACGGTTTAAAAAAAAACGAGAAAAATTATACGAGCAAAAAACGATGACCATTATCTCATAGAACAGAATAGTGCTTTCCAATGATATATAACACTTTGCCAAATATCAAAACATGCTTTAGAACAAAACATTTTTATGAAACGGCGGGAACTTATGCGATGACCTCATACATGCATGTATAATGATTGTATTGCTATATTTTCCTAGATGTAAATTGTAAATCCACTGAAACCCCTGCATACAGACCGTTATTATAGTATATATATTTTTATTTATATATACAAACATTATTGGCTACATATGTGCATACACAGTTCAGTTGCAATTCTTTTTTAGAAATCAAGCGTCACTGAGAGACCTTTCATGTTTACTGAAAGGTAGTCCCTCTCTCGCTTTTTCCCACACTTTTCTCCATCCCCTCTTTCTTGTCTTTATTTAGTTTTCCATTTCAAGTACTTTTACTACTCCGCCACGGATCTCGGTAAGCCAAATTATATTATATTTATTATATCTCTTATATTATAAAACACAATCTTTTTTTTCCGATTAAGCGGCCCCTTAAAAGTAGCCCGACCTCTCTAATTGTTTTCTTAACGACCATTGAACACCACAAGACAAAATGCAATTTTTTTTCTAACAAGATGCTTCTACATGCCAAGGTTTCACAGATCACTGACACGAGTTCATGACATGTTTATAGAAGAGAGAACAATAAGCTACGGGTTATGGCCGTCACGTTCCCCTGACTTGTCATCATGTGATTTTTATCTTTGGCGGAGGTCAAAACAAAAAGTTTATGCAAATAATCCTCACAATCTAGACCAACTAAAGGAAAACATTACCAACGCTATCAGGAGAATCACAAGAGAAGAACCACAGGCAGTATCTACAAATGTTGTTAAACGTGCCAAGAAATGCATAGATGTCACCGGGGAGTACTTCCAGCATGTTTATGACACTACAAGTAATTTAAACAATAAAAGAATTTCTTTTCTTTCTACTACAATATCTCGGCTACTGTTAAGTGGACCCCCCCCTAATATATATATTTTATTTTATAAATTACTAACTAGCTCTACCTACGTATTGAGCACTTTTTACGCATAAATCTATACTTTCGTATATTAAATTCATGTGAGTAAATGAAGTAGTTATATATATATATATATATATATATATATATATGAATAAAATAAAGCAAGATATAAACGATGCTTTAGACGTTATGTGAATAAAAAGGAAAAACCTAAAAGAGTAAAAACAAAAATAAAATCAACGTTTTGTCCCCATTCTCGCCTAGAAATCCTGATAATGTCCCCTGAAATGGGGACGAAACGTTGATTTTATTTTTGTTTTTACTCTTTTAGGTTTTTCCTTTTTATTCATATATATATATATATATATATATATATATATATATATATAGTGACAAATTTTGTTGAAAATTCAAAGACTCACGTTTTCGTTTTTTTTTTAACCTCCGTTTTTTTATTTCCTGGATTTTTTTCCATTGCAACTGTTTCGTTAGTGGGAAGGCAATTTTACGATTTATGTGCCCATAACAATATCTTTTCCCCACAAACTTCTTCAAATGTTCTTCCATTAGATTTTTACAACAAAAGGTATATTTTTTGACGTGCTGAACATCGTATTCGGGTAACAGACTTCCACTCACTTCCGATATGCTTTTGTGTTATGTGAACATAGTTTTCCGTTTTAACCCGTAGTTTCATATATATATATATATATATATATACATATATATATATATATATATATATATATATATATATACTTTTTTTTAGTCATTTATGAAAACACAAAATGAAGAAAGTTAAGTAAGGAGTCACAAGGCTTAGCAAAGAATTATATATATATATATATATATATATATATATATATATATATATATATATATACTATCAAAAGTACCCGTCGTTGACTGGGTTCAAAAACAGCCTACAGAAAATGGACTCTGATTTATGAACGTATGATGGGTTATGAAAAGGAAGGGTTGTAAAGAGATAGCTTTGAATTTGGGGGTATGAAAACCAAAGCAAAATATGATGAAAGTAAAAATAAAAAAGATAAACCCCATAATTTATTATACAATACCTGTTTACACTGAAACACTTATCACAATATTCTGTGGATCTATATTAAAAAACCTTGTTAAACTTTGTAACATATTTCCATCATACGGAGGTCAGGCGCGAACGTACACCCCGTAATTTTATTATACCATATTTCTTCAACCTGATACATAATTATCAAAGTATACTTACGCAGATAGATATGAAATGTCTTTATTTAAGTTTGTGTCTATTTCCATTCTATGGAGGCCAGGAGCGAACGCATACTCCACAATTTTATTATAACATCCCTATTAAAGTTAAAACAGTCTTATCAAAGTATTATTATGTAGATCTATATCAAAAACACTTGTAAGCGTTTTTTTTTAAATGGTTAAATTTTTTATTTTCATACTTTATGGACCAGGCGCGTAGGCAGACCCCACAATTTTTATGAATCATCATTATGCCAGCTGAAACATGCCCATTCCTGTGTCTTGATACATATTCTATCATTATATGTGATCAGTTGTTTTAAATAGTCAACCATATAGGAGCCTATTCGTGACCAGACACACACACAGACGTTCAGCTTTATATCTATCTATATATCTATAAAAGTGAACGTGTCTGTGTGTCTGTCTGTCTGTGTGTCTGTGTGTCTGTGTGTCTGTCTGTCTGTGTACATTTCCCTACGCAATAACTCTGTCAATTCTTAGTCTATAGACTCGAAATTTGATATACAGGGCACTGAGATTTGGGAAAATCGATGTGACGGGTGTCAGCCAGAAATTCGGCTGTTAAGGGGTAAAATTTCAACGATTTGACCTTTAAGAACTCTACAAGACTCCTCCGACAATTTTGGGTCTAGACACTTGAAATTTTAGATATAGGTTCCTTGAACCTGAATCTAACTTAATGAAGTGATTTAGGCCCGAAACAATAAATTTTAAGGGGTCATAATAGGGGTCAAAGTTTTAAAAAATTAACCATTTATTTTGTTTTTTTGCTTTTTTTGCACAGCATACACCTCCAAACACCTGAGCAACGCCGGGCACCCCTGCTAGTATGTCTATAAAAATGAAGTGTCTGTGTGTGTGTCTGTGTGTGTCTGTGTACATTTCCCTACGCAATAACTCTGTCAATTTTTAGTCTACAGACTCCAAATTTGATATACAGGGTACTGAGATTTGGGAAAATCTATATGATCGGTTTTTGGCCAGAAATTTGGCGATTAAGGGGTCAAAGTTCAACGATTTGACCTTTGAGAACTCTACCAAACTCCTCCGACAATTTTAGGTCTACGCACTTGAAATTTTAGTTATAGGTTTCTTGGACATGCATCTAAATTAATAACTTGATTTGAGTCCAAAACAATAAATTTTAAGGGGTCATAATAGGGGTCAAAGTTAAAACAAAATTGACCTCTGCGGTCTCTTCCAAATTACTTAGACAATTTCTGGTCTAAATATTTGAAATTTTACATAAAGGGTAATCAGAGATAGGGCAAGCTTTTTCATCAGTTTGTATCGAAAATTTTTAGTTACCAATATATAAATGTATGTATCTATGTATGTCTGTTTGCATGTTTGCCTTAAACTTTCAATAGAGGCGACAGATTTTACCAAGATCAGTATCGTTTTAAAGTCCGACCTTTCATACGACAAATATCGAAAAATTGGGTAAAAAATTAATACCTTCCCCTTCAACTAGGCACTTTTCTACAGGGGAGGGGGCACTTTTTTCGCCGATATTTTTGGAAGTTATCCTCTCCTTTAGATTGTCTAGCCTTAATTTTAAAAAATGTCGCTTCCGACGTGGTGGTGGTCATAACAGCATAAACGTTAGGTTTTACCTCGTTCTTTTCCTCCTTTGTCATACAGGTTTTTTTTTGCTCAACATACACATCCAAACACTCAGGTAACGCCGGGCTGAAATGGTATATATATATATATATATATATATATATATATATATATATATATATTAGTGATTACTCGGAATCAGGAATCAGAAAAATCGACAAATTTGGGAGTATCGTAATCAGAATCGGAAAAAATTGATTCCTATTTTACGATGCCAAAAGGATTCTTTTAATTGGCTTTTGTAATTTTATTTTGTTTAAAGAAAAATCTTTAATTGCTGACAATAAATAATAAAATAATAAATATTTATTCATTTTAAAATACCCGTGAAGTTAAAATCTATAGATCATCCTCCACAAATATTTTTGAGAATATCTGCATATTCAACATGTATTTTTTTCTTTTTTCCTTTTTTTTTTGTTTACAGAAATCGGGGAAATAACAACTCTATAGTTAAATATTTAGGGATTTATAAAGAATCTGAATCGAAATCTGTAATTGTATCGGAATCGGGAATTTAGTACGGAATCGGGAAAAATATTGGAATCGTCCCATAATATATATATATATATATATATATATATATATATATGCGTGTATATATATATATCAAATTTTAGTCATTCAATGAATTTAAAAATTTATGACGTGAAATGTTTAAATTTCAAATCAAGAGATTTTTATTATTCTATGTAAGACAAAGAATACATTTGAAATATTATAACTCCTTATCCTATAGGATTTCGATGTCTGCCATCCTTTCAGAGGGGAAAATATTAGCAAATAGTTATAATGGTTTACACCTTATTTGCTAAAGTCAGTGAGACATGGAAAATCACAATTAAAAGTTGTTTAAGTATTTAAATGTCATAGAGTAAAGGAAGTTAATGACAAGGATATAAAAATTCACATCCAAATTGCATGGTAAAATTCGAAGTAATGTCTTTGATAGCGGTGTGGTAAAATGATCCAAACTGTATTTTGAGTAATCCACATCACAAGTAATGGTCCAAAGTTGGCATTTTCCTGGAGCAATTAATGGGTCTGGTAACAAAAATTTTTTTTAGATAGATCCAGTGTGTCTGTTTATTCATAAACAATAACAATAAAACATGAGCTTCAAATTCCACTCCCAAATAACTCCAAGTTGTTAATAAAATAAAAATAAACCCGCTTTCAGTAGACAGGACACGCAAAATAAGAGAAACTGAACTGATAAGAAAAATGAAAAAAGAAAAAATGAAAAAGTAACCCTTGATTATGCCGGCTAGTATTCTATCAGAAATTAAAACAGGAATTGAAGGAAAGTACTTATAAACGCCAAATTACCAGGCATAAACAGAAAACAACAAAATAGTATTCAACGACAAAATAGAAAATACATGGTGCTTATTAAGACAGATTCGATAGATCAAATTTTTTTTACTTTGTCCTTTTGGGAACAAACACGTACTTAATTGCCATGTACAAAATAGTAATATATCGAAAAGTTACGAAAATTCATCGAGTAGAATTGCTATTGTGTTTTTAGTAAAAAGGAGTCTATCTCCTAAAATGTTGGTCGCCATAAAACATTAATCTAAAATATTCGTTCGAGTTATGCCCCTTGTGTATGAACTCTTCGTCGACTATTTTATAACATTTAAGAAAATACGATCTTACCGAATTTTCCGTAAAACCTACTTTTATCTATAAATAACTTTCTATTCGATGGATTTTCGTAATTGTTGGACATATTACTATTTTCGACATGACAAGATTGATTTTCTTATTCTATGGAGTTAAAAAAATTAGGACTTTCTCTTCAGAGGAAACAACTAGTAAAATAAAATAAATAATTACTAGTTTGTATAAATTTAAAAACTTTTATTTTACAAGGGTGGCACCAATTTATCAAGACCCAAAGCCCACTCAAGGACAAGGGTTAATGAGTATAGAATTGTTACTGAGACAACAACTTAGTGATCATTAGTGGTGGAAATATATGTATTGTGTAGAATTCGATTATAATGTATATAAATAAAACAGAGATATATGCATGTGTGAGAACATATTTAACGGATAAACTCTTAAATTACTGATCACATAGTACTAAATTAGCAGAAAGTAGTAACCATACACAAAGGATGGTTTATATTGAGTAAATTCTTATTTGGGTAAATGGATAACATGTGCAGACATATATTGGTAAGTGGCAATGCAAAATGTTCACTTCAACTTGCCGACATATTTTATTACTTTTGTGCATGCGCAAATTCATTCATAGCTTGAATTGATTTAATTCTAAATCTTTCTTATTGATAGCTAAAATGACAGAGAAAGCGGCTGGAGCGCTAACTTGTTTGGTTTCGGTTTTAGATGATGGTATCCAAGTCATATTTTAATGTTTTGAAATCAGTAGTATATATTAGGTACAATATAATATTCAATAAAAAATTTGCTCTTTAATAATAAATAAGAAATCTGCACGAATTAAAATATACTGAAGCATATTTTACGACCGGACAAGACCGCCCCCCCCCCCGTCCTAGCTATATAAAAATTTTTTTTTTTTTTTAATTGTAAATAAAAGCAATGTTCGAAAAAATAATTTCAAATAGTAAAGGGATATTAAAAATGACGTCCACGAATCCAAATAAAGTCAAATGGCAAAATTCGATCATTTACTCGAGAACATTGATTATCTTGTAATATTGGTAGACATCACCTTTAACTCTCGACACCAAACTGTTGGGCTGTTGCTCAAAATGACAAAATACTTCAAAAAGGCTGATTGCGATGTAATCAGAAACCACATCAAAGATGCCCCATGGAATAATAACTTTTTTTTTTCTTCTTGCTCAACAGTGGGCAAATGAGGCAACTGAATGGATCAAAGCAGCCTCTGCGGCAATCTTCCCACGCGGAAGTGCTAAAGCGCGTCATACCTTCTTCAATGATTTATTTCAACTTGTCCAGCTGCTAGTGCGCAAAAACAGCATCCATTGCGTCGATCCGTTCACCATACACCAAGTAAAAATAAGCAAACATTTATAAATGCTAGAAATCTAAAAAAACAAAACAAACAAACAAACAAAAAAATGAAATACGCGGAGCTGCAGCCGAGAGAAGGCATACCAAAAAAAAAACAAAAAAAAAAAAAAACGCATTGAGTCGCAAATATTATGAACTCATGATTTCTGAAAAAGTTATTATAATTTGGTGAACGATGAGAAATCAATAATTCCCCCAAATATCTAACAACCATTAGGTCGCTTGCACGACAACCGGGAAGGCTGAACTACTTGTCTGGTGGTTCGCCTCCAACTCCACTTTAGACCCTACGAACCGCTCCCTCCCTTCGCGGGCAGAAGCCACAATCAATAATCTGAGAAATCATCTCTTATGTTAAGGATATATAAAAAAAAGCAAGAAATTTCTAAGGCGTATGGCCTGATCTCATCCCAGCTATACTAATGGATAAATGGTAGCCTTTGTTTTCTCTAAGCTCTACAACAAATGCCTTGCCGAATCTTGCTTCCTTGATTGCTAGAAAAGTGTACCTGTGGTACCAGCGTTCAAAAATTCCATTCAATTATCTCCCCATTAGCCTATTCTCTTTCTTCGCTACAATTTTTGAGTCAATCAAGCGTTAGACCACTATCTCGTAAATCTTAAACTCTTTTCTAGAGGGCAATATCGGTAGGCGCCTCCCCCAAATGTAAACACAGAATTTCTGTGAAATGTTAAAAAGTATCCTACTCGGTAAATGTCGGCGCGTTACTTATGGAAAACGGTTAATTAAACCGCAGAAGCACCTGTTAAACTACAAAAGTTCTCTAATTGAATACCCCCCCCCCACAAAAAAAAGAACGAAAAAGATAAAATATGCTTTTGTAAACCGCCCGTGGAAACTTACTGACAGCAATATTTTTACTATTAAATGAGGTGACAACTTTTTATTTTATAAAAAATATTTGTCATTTAAAATGTCCGCCATGTATTCATGCATCTTGTGAAACGTCAGGTGACTACGTGCGTGTGCACAGTTTAGTAACTAAGTTAAAATAAAATGAATATAATTGAAAAGGTGAAAAAAATGAATATAATTAAGAAAGTGAAAAAAAGATTGTCCGTTTTGATATCGGGAAGCAGAAAAATATCCAGAAGGGTGAGTGGGGGGTGCGGTATTTCAGCCTTGAAGCCGAAAAATGTTTTTTGGTCATGTTTTGGCCCTTTTGGCTCCGTTTGGCTCTTTTTGGTGTTTTTTCTTAAATGAGAAACAAGATGGCCGTCAGAAAAAAAACAATAGTGATTACGTTGGATACTTCAAATATGGATAACTACTTGTTTGCGCAAAAAATGAATGCGATATTCGTTCTCAACATACCCAAAAACCTACAAAGTCGACAAATTAAAGGTGAAAGCCGAGGGGTCGGTAAACTAAAAAAATACCGAATTTTTTATAGACGGCCTCAAAGATCGAGATGTTAAGATGGTGGTAATGGGGCACGAGTCGAATGACATTCAGGCGGCTTACCAGAAAACCTTATCAGAGGTAAAATGGAAGATCCGGCTTGATGCAAGCGAGGAATATGAAGACGAACCCATGGAATTATTGTTTCGTGGTGGATTATTTAGAGTATTTGAAAATATTCATTGTAAAAATGACCTTTTTCTAAATGTTGAAGGTTCAAGAATATTTTAGAGTAAGGACTATCTTTGTAGGCGAGCAGAATTTTATTAATTATTTTTAAATTAAGTATTAGAGAAAATATAAGAATAATGAGTAATTTCCTTGAGTCTTACGTGATACATTTCACTTTTGATAAAATCATGAAACCGCAGTAGAATTTATCACTCTCCTATCTCTATCTATCCATATATATATATATATATATATATATATATATATATATATATATAGATAGATAGATAGATAGATAGATAGAGAGAGAGAGAGAGAGAGAGAGAGCGAGAGAGAGAAAGAGAGCGAGATAGATAGATAGATAGATAGATTTCCCGCACAGAGAATTTGCGGGAGAAGCGCTGCAAGAGAAAGATTCGGGAAGCCTTAGCAGCCACTCCTGACGTGACTTTTGACTGCAGCCGCTGTGGCCGAACCTGCTTGCCCTGCATTGGGCTCGTCAGTCACAAGCGTGCCTGCAGTCGGCGTGGAAAGCCCCCTTTCATAGAATATTCGTTTGCTAAGTACTCCCAAGAGAATATATATATATATATATATATATATATATATATATATATATATATTAATCGGGGATAAAACGTGGAAGCCTTTGTGTAGATTAACTGCTATAAATATAATTTCATGACTTACTATGCTGGGTGTAATAGCAAAGGTCGCAATGTAATAAGATGCTCATTATCACCAAAACAATGAAGTTAATCCTTTGTATTTTTTTCAGGCTGAATCAGGAGAAAGAGGGATCGTTACTTTAATCTAGAATTCAAAGAAGTCAATAAGAAATGTTCAAACCCAATCAGGAGGAGGCTTGGCTCGGGAGACTTGCGTATCATCAATGACAGTCAAAAGGGCAATAAAAGAAAACTTAAAATCGTGCAGTCGACCAGTGTGACATCTTGTTAACCTTGAACAGAAAGTTGAGGAGATTCGAGAGAGCAAAAACTCTACTGAATAAGGTAAAACATAGCCCTGGAATGATTTTTACACGAACGAAAATAATTTTACACAAATAAAAGATCAAAATGCTCTTTCAAAGAGAAAAAAAGAAAAAAAAACGACATTGATGGTTTTTACTTGTGTAGCATAAAACGGCACAAAATGCTTCTAACGATGTTTATTAATGCCTAAAGATTCACTGGAGCTTGTTACATTCAACTTTGGAAGATGTTGAATTGAAGTTCACTTGCCAGCAGTGCCTTTCAAAATATTTGTCCAAATTCCACAAAAATCAAGGAAAACGACACCTTGTTATGTTTTTTCCAGTGTTATACCAAAGTACACTTTTCTGCGTTTTAAAGCAATTTCAAAATTATTAACCTATAATAAAGCGATACACGGGGTTTATAAATATATATATATATATATATATATATATATATATATATATATATATATATATATATACTAGCAAAAGTACCCGTCGTTGACTGGGTTCAAAAACAGCCTACAGAAAATGGACTCTGATTTATGAAAGTATGATAGGTTATGAAAAGGAAGGGTTGTAAAGAGATAGCTTCGAATTTGGGGGTATCAAAACCAAAGCAAAATATTATGAAAGTAAAACTAAAATAGATAAACCCCATAATTTATTATACCATACCTGTTTACACTGAAACACTTATCACAATATTCTGTGGATCTATATTAAAAAACCTTGTTAAACTTTGTGACATATTTCCATTCTATGGAGGTCAGGTGCGAACGAACACCCCCCTAATTTTATTATACCATATTTCTTCAAACTGAAACATAATTATCAAAGTATACTTACGCAGATAGATATGAAAAACCTTTATTAAAGTTTGTGCCTATTCCCATTCTATGGAGGCCAGGAGCGAACGCAGACCCCACAATGTTATTATACCATCCTTATTTAAGTTAAAACATACTTATCAAAGTATTATTATGTACATCTATATCAAAAACACTTGTAAACGTTTTTTTTTTAATTTTTAATTTTTTTTATTCCATACTTTGTGGACCAGGCGCGAACGCAGACCCCACAATATTAATGAACCACCGTTCTGCCAGATCAAACATACCCATTCCTGTGTCTCGATACATCTTCTATCATTATATGTAATCAGTTGTTTTAAATAGTCAACCATATAGGACCCTACTCGTTACCAGACACACACACACACACAGTTTCAGCTTTATATTATAATTAATACACACACACACATATATATATATATATATATATATACAGAGAGAGAGAGAGAGAGAGAGAGAGAGAGAGAGAGAGAGAAAAAAAGAAAGAATCTGAGGTTATTGTTTTCCAGAAGTTAAGTAACCAATAAGTTTAATGAGATTTATACAATAGTGTCCTATACCAAAGTAGAGCAGAGTATACTCTTTATTTTTTTTAAATAAGCAGTAATATGTTGCTACACAGTCATGACCATGTTTTGCTTAATTACTTACCAATAACTAGAGATTCCTCAGGCGATAGATCCTAGAGGAAAGCAGATTGCAAACTTTGCTTTCCTATAAGTTGTATCGTCTTAAGAAGTCCCTAGTTACTGATAACTAGCTGACCGAAACATGTTAATCACTGTGTAGTAACATATTACTGTTTGTGTAAAAACAAATAAACTGTAGGTTTTCTTTTCTCGCGCATCAAAAACAGAATTCACCCCCCCCCCCAAATACCTGTGCGAGTCTTGTTTTTGCTGTGGAATTGAGCTGGAACAGTAGGCAATCCACTGATTGAGGGTCTAATGGCACATTCTCAAGTTTTTAGCTTTTGCATTCTTTTTGATGACAGTAACAATGTTACATATAGGGGTTTCATTGAGAGAGTCTTAGTGATAAAGAGATGTTGTATCTTAGAGAGGAAGGGATGTTGAAAGGTCTCAGAGAGAGATAGATGGTGTAGTAAGAGACTTAGAGAGATTGTTCATTTTATTATACTTATATATTAAAATGTTCATTCCTTATTGTGTAGAATGGAAGAGAAGGAGAAAGCTCTTGGAGTGAAGGGATATTGTGTTCAGACAGTTCGGACATGATGATGTTGAGACGTGTATGTAAAGACATATAACACAAATATATAATACAATTACACTTTACCTTTTTGTAAGAATCATAAGACAAGACGAGCTTTACAAAAAACACTTGATGGTTTATTTCGTCACATGGCCGTGTTTCCATCACCAAGAATTCAAAGTCTCACATTTTTTTCTTGAAGTGACGTCTCGCTTCCTAGACGCCTGACTGTCTCTCTCCGAGTTTCTTCACTGACTGACTAACTCTAAAGTTTTTTCTCTATTCCTAGAACTTTCTATTTTCCGTGACGTCATACACATGTTAAAACATGTGCCTTCTTTCACGTGTTATGGACATACGTGTCCAAAACTTTTCCTATTTCTACAAAAGGAATTTTAACCTATATTCAATATGTTAAAAACATTATCTTATAAGCTGCATTCTTTCAATTTAAAATTTCATAACAAACTTGAGAGTTCACATTCTTTCCTTGAAATATTTATCTATATTCTAAACAAATGTTTGTTTTACATTTTTAAATTCTCACACGTAATCTATTTCTAAACTAAATTACGAGGTTCGAATTTGTCTATTCCTATTTTATTTTCATTTTAAACTAAATTCTCCATTTTTATACTTACATGAAAAGGGGACAGCCCTTATCATGTAACAACAATCCAGACTATCGGGACCACTATCAGAAATATAATTTTTTTTTTCGGAATTTCCCTTCTCTTAAATGGAATGCCGTTATCATAGCTAAAAGTTTATGTATGTATTTTCAGTATTTACTTCAACATTACTCAATGCGTAAATAGCGCTAGGTAGTAAGTTTTAAAAAATATATATAGCAATTTAGCTAAACAATACTTTCTGCTGACAAATCATTACGAGGATGAAATGCAGAAAATTCTGTGTATCTTAACTGCCGCAATAATTTTCCAAACACACACACATATATATATGTATATATATATATTATATATAT